>NC_088347.1:20335000-20655000 GCF_036884655.1 Musa acuminata AAA Group | reverse complement strand
ACAACCATAATTGATAACTTTGATAATATCTCAAAGGGAATGAATCATGTCATTTATGGTTATTATGTTGTATATCTACAAGAATTATATTATGATATATGAATCAAAATGGATCCCTTATTTTTGTCACGGGTCATGAAAAGTAATGATTTTGAAAAGTAATATGATGCAATAAAAGAAGAGTTAAAATCAATAACCAGAATGGTGTTTGATAAATTTATCAAATTATCTAATAATTATAAAAGAGTCTATTATATAAATATGACTCAAGGGACAATATCGAACGATATAATGGTCAGACTTGTGGTTAAAAGTTTTACTCGCAAAAAATATATCGATCATAACGAGATTTGTAATGAACTCGTTAAGAATCATCATGACATTAGTGATTCATTATGAGTTTAAGTTATATCATAATGATATGAAAAATAATTTTTTTAAGATCTAGCTTTATATGGGTTACTTTAAATGATTTACAAAGAAAATGATAGAAACATAAAGTTTGGTATGCAAATTCAGGAATCCATTTATGACCTTAAACAAGCTTCAAGATAATGATATATAAAGGTTCTTGATATCATTATTTCAGATTTAAGGCAAATATTATTAATCAGTATTTATATCAGTTGGAGCAAGTTTATTATATTGGTCTTATATATGGATAATATTTTATCTTACCAATAGTGATATTGATTTATTATACTAATTCAAGAAATTTATCACTAAAAATTTTAAGATGGTTGATATGAATGAGACATCTTATATTATTAACATTAAATAATTCAAGGATAGACCTCAATGATTATAAAGATTATCTTAGAAAGGATATATCAACCGAGTCTTGAAAAGATTTTAATATACAACTTTATTCAGTCAATCATAAAAGTAAAGTTTTAGTCAATAATAAGATGGGTATATAAAGAAGATATTCCAATATATCTTCCAATATATAAAGAAGATATTCTTTATATATGCGCAGTTGGAAGTCTATGCTCAAGCCTATGTTAGAAAAGATATCAGTTTTTACAGTTAAAAAGATGGGTATAAATTGGAGTTACCCAGAAGTAAAAACACTAAAGGACTACAGAGAAAGTAATAAGATATCCGGAAGGAACAAAGGATTATATGCTCACATGTATAAAATTATATCAGCTTGAAATAATGGTATTTTTCAAATGCTGATTGTATAAATTACCTCGGTAATAGGAAGTCCACCTTATGGTTAATATCTATATCAATTAGAGAGATAATTTATTAATAATAGAAGTTGATTTTGTGACATGCTTTGAGGCCACTAATCAAATTTTTTACTACAAAATTTTTATCTCAAGACTTGGTGTAGTCAGACTCAATTAAGTTGTTGAAGATATTTTATGATATTGTAGTAGTTTTTTTTCTCTAAGAATGATAAGTACTATTGCATCTCTATGCATTATGGTATAAAGTATTTGATGGTTAGAGAAAAGGAGTCCAGAAACATCTAATGTCAATTAATTACTTGAGTTCTACTATATTAATTGCTGATCCATTCATTTAGGACTTATAACCTAAAGTATTTTGAAAGAACATATTCTTATGATTAGGTTTGTGAGCAACATATAAAGGATATGATGATGCATTTTGAGTAGATACTATAATTGACATTTTTGCTTACGTATTTAAAGTTATTTATTTATGTTATCCTATTCACAATTATGTATGTATATATTATAGTTGAATGTGATGATATGATTATCTTGACAAGACAAATTATACGGGTCATTTTGGACTACATTAGGAAAGACTAACAGTATTGTGGTACATAGAAGGAAGTGTGACACTGATGACATATAACCGCTATGACTCGTATTGTTAGTCAGACTTAATGTATTATTATTATTATTATTATTATTATTATTATTGCACTTATTGACCTATTTTCTAAAAATTCACGCACCTGTATATAGTTTTTGTAAAATTTCAAAATCCAATTGAGTCAAATTATTTTTAAATAAAATTTTTTATTTATTTTTTATTTTAAATCCTTTTGTATCTTACTAATTAATAGGTCAAGTGGAAGAATATAAGATTATGTGGTCCTATTTAATTAAGTAAGATATATTATATATATTATTGGATTCTGATTATAGTTATTAACCAATAGAAAAGAAGTCCATGTTAAAATAGGATTCTTTAGGAGATAATCTTGATGAGAGGAACTCTCCTAATAATTTATTCTAGATCTTCTGCTCTCACCTATAAATAAACAGGACCTCTAAGGGCTAAGTGTGTATTTGAGTAGCATCTCAGTAATTGAGAAAAGATAAAAGAGAAGAGAAGGATCTAGTTCTCCTTGCAGATCCTTGTAAATTGATATTTTAGATCCAAATATGAAATGGTTGTAGATCAAATAAGGTTTATTCTTCTGAATAATAAGAAAGGTATGCATCATAATATTGTTAGATCCAATTTATTTGATTTCAATCTTGGCATAAAATTTTTTTCGCATTACAAATAGCATGATTACAGATTTTATGCTAATACTGATATCTACAAAACATCTCATTGAATTTGTATTGTCTGATAAGTTAGGTTTAGGAAGAAAGAAGAAAGTCCTTGATTTTACAAAAAAGATAACTATAATCACCATATTGTCATAATAAAAATAGATCAAAGACGCATATAACAAAGAGTTAAATGAAAAGAAGTCAATAAACCAACAAAAAAAGATTATGAAATCACTAGGACAAATAAATTAATTCAAAAAATAAAAAAATAAGTAGATAATAAAGTGTTATTCAGTAGATAATGCTCCTCCCTATGGTCAGTAATTATTAATGAAATAAGGAAATAAAGAGAAAAAAGATCAGTTAGCCCCCATGGTCATTAATGATTTAATAAAATAAGAGATGTCTAATATAAAGAAAGAAGATGAGTAATTCATGAGTACAGTTTATAATGAAATAAGGTCTACATAATATTCCGAGTAAGAAATTCTTAGGATTGGTTAGTCTCTATGATAACTACAAGGGATGCTTAATGTAAATAAAAAAATGAGTAATTGATGAGTACAACCTATAATGAAATAAGGTCTACCTAATGTTTCGGGTTAAAAAAATATAGATTAGTCGGTCCCTATTGTCATTAATGATTTAATGAAATAAGTGATACTTAATGTGGAGAAAAAAAAGATAATTCATGAGTATAACCTATAATGAAATAAGATCATTCTAATGTTCCAAGTAAGAAATTCTTTGGATTGATTAGTTCTTATGGTCACCAATAATTTAATAAAATAAGAGACATCGTAAAAAGAAAATAAATAATTCATTAGTACAATCTATAATGAACTAAGACATGCGTAATATTTATTCTCTGAATTGATCAATTAATAAGCTAAGTATCTATTAGTATTAGTACCTATTGGTAAGATCATGATAAAGTTGGACTTGAGAAAAGATATAAGTCAATTTTTTTTATAAAATACTCTATATTTTAAATATTTCTCAATTGTTGCCACTCCTTTTTGGGCTTTTTTTTTTCAAACAATGCTCCTAACTTAAAAAATATCCAAAAATCCTACCAAAATTTTTTTACTTGTTTTACTGTTTCGGACACCACAATAAAAAAATTTATATAAGACCTACTTGATAACATTATCAATGAGCCAAATAGAATTAAAAAATACCAAAAATTTGATGAAAAAAGTTTTAGGGGTATTCTGAATATTCTTTAAATTAGAGGTACTATTTACAACAAAAAAAAATGTAAAGGAGGTGTCGATTGAGATATTTTCTAGAAAAATCACCCAATTATATTTATACCATTACAATCAAAATTTGTTTTATCAAAAAATTTACATTATTTTTTAAAAAAATATTTTTTATTTTTTATTTTTTTTCCTCACTTCGAAGACCTTGTGTGGATTATATAAGAGAAGTGTGGAAAAGAAAAAGTCAACTTGCCGAAAAAGAAATTTTAAGAGGAAAATAAATGATAAAAAATAATCCAATAAATTTTATATTATATGTTAAATTCTAAAAAGAAAGAAAATAAAAAGGGATGGATAAACGATAAGCTGACGGAATGGTGTTCGTATATCCTCGCAGGTCATCGGCGATGGGTAGAGCCAAAATTTGACCCCTCCCTCTACCCCGTCTTGCTTGGATCTCAAAGTTGTGACTAATTGAAGAGTGCAAGTATCGGAGGAATCACGATCAGTGAGCAGGGATCGGCGAAGAAGATCACTGGGGCTTGTTCCTACGCCGAGCTGTTTCATTGATCTCTTTGCCGATTCTCTTCAAGATTTCGACTTTGGTATCTCGTGATCTTTTAGCTGTAGTTCTGTATATTTAGGTTTGATTCAACCTCATGGTTTTGCTCCGTCCTTGATGACTATTTCCTAGTAGAAGTGACTATGAACTTTGTGTTCCTACTTTTCATTGTTCAGCAGTGGAACGGCTGAACTCCACGCCAAAAGCTTATAAAGGTCACTGCTGATGTTAGGTTCAGAACAAATCTAAGCTTCTCTTCAAGAGGGACATGTTGATGAACTTATGCGATGTGACTACTGAGTCAGCATGGTCCGATCTACTGGGCGATGTCAGGAGTCTTCGGTCGGCTTAGTTGGATGTCGGAGTTGGTCGAGCCCTTCTGTCGGTGTGTTAGTGCCGCAATATTGACGTTTCTTCGTTGAGATGTTGATTGGCGCGTCGGAAGGAAGGACGCCTCTATCGATCGGGATGGCCTCGCCTCGGACATTGCTATTTTCCTGCACATAAGGCCCCGTCGGGTCGTTATCGACTGTTGCCCCCTCGACAAGTAAGTCAATGTGGGATTCTGCTATTTGCCTCCCTTTTTTCTCCTTCCTGATCGGATGCTGGCCAGGGGCTTTTATACTACTATACGAGGGTCAGTCGTATGCGGGTTTGGCGTGGCGATCGATCCTCGAGGGATGAGATTGTACATTTGTGCGGCCGCCATCCCGAGACGTGCGGAACAGCGCCATGCAATGTCGTCCCAGGCTTACCGGGACAGGACATACCGAGTGGCGTCTTGATACGGTTGCTGGCTCGGCGCATGGGGGTACTTCTCTTGCTGACTTGGCTGTGGCATGGCATGGCATCGATTGTGATGTGGCCTAGGCCCGAAGTATACCTTATCACTTCTCCCCCCACCCACCCCCCATCGAGGCGTGTCGTGGGGTCCTTGAGGGGGCGAGAGGCGCGCCTAGATTGGAATGCCACGATTGTGTTGATTGCTTGCGGGGAAGCTGGATTGGATTATCGTGAGGCAGTTCGAGGGTGGCGCCTTGTGCTTTGGGAATGATTTTGTGCTATTGGTCGGGTGGCTGGGCCCATGCAAGGTGATGTTGGCGAGTCACTGGTTAGGAGACCGAGCTGTGTGAGCTGAGAGGAGATGTCCTGTTGGCCAAGTAAATTATCCTGAATTTAGGATTGTGGTGGGCGAGTCGTAAGTCGGGAACCAATCTGGAGTGACTCGGGCAAGGATTGGACCTATGGGTCGAGTGACTGATTTCAGGCTCAGGTTTGGTGTCGGCGAGTCGTAAGTCAGGAAACGATCTGGAGCGACTCGGGCAAGGATTGGACCTGTGGGTCGAGTGACTAATCTCGGGCTCAAGTTTGGTGTTGTCGAGTCGCAAGTCGGGAACCGATCTAGAGCAACTCGGGCAAAGATTGGACCTGTGGGTCGAGTGACTGATCTCAGGCTCAGGTTTGGTGCCGGCGAGTCACAAGTCGGGAAACGATCTAGAGCGACTCGGGCAAGGACTGGACCTGTGGACCAAGTGACTGATCTCGGGCTCAGGTTTAGTGCCAGCGAGTCATAAGTCGGGAAACGATCTGGAGCGACTTGGGCGAGGACTGGACCTGTGGGTTGAGTGACCGATCTCGAGCTCAGGTTTAGTGTCGGCGAGTCGCAAGTCAGGAACCGATCTGGAGCGATCGGGCAAGGACTGGATCTGTGGGTCAAGTGACTGATCTCGGGCTCAGGTTTGGTGCCGGCGAGTCGCAAGTCGGGAACCGATCTAGAGTAACTCGGGCAAGGACTGGACCTGTGGGTCGAGTGACTAATCTCAGGCTCAGGTTTGGTGCCGACGAGTCACAAGTCAGGAACCGATATGGAGCGACTCAGATGAAGGCCAGGGGGCATCGTTGGGTGGCGTGTCAAATTTTTCCCGGGTGCCACCGCGCCATGCGGCGGGCCGTGTGGAGCGGCGCGGGGCCTGGTGAGAAATTTCTTGTTCCAAATGGCTTCTGGCGAGAAATTTTGGGTGACGAGGCACCTCTGGCGGGAGCTCCGAGACCGACGAATCTGGAAAATCCGAGGAGTTATGATGGGTTTTAAATGCTACAACCATCTCTCTCCTTGGGAAGCTTAATTGTCGTCTCGCGACGGATCAGCCTGCCCTTTATAAGCTTCTTTTAGAGTAGTTGCCCTTTTCTTTGCTCATCTGCCATTACCTTGCCCGACTGCCATTGTCCTACTTGGTCCTTCGTCCTGCAACCTGGCTTCTTTCTACCAACTTTGAGGTCGGGATGTCTCCGCCTTCTTCTTCGTCTTCTTCTTCCTTGTCTTCTTCTTCTTTGTCTTCTTCTTCCTCGTATTCTTCTTCTAGGGATCCAAGGGTTGAGGTTGTTAATTTGTCTTCGAGAGGTGCACCTTCAGAGGCCACAGGGAGTCCCACCATGCTTGCAAATCTCAAGTTGTTGCACGATGTAGATTCGGTGGTGATCGAGGAACTTTTGGGGGAGCTTTGGAATCGCTATTGTATCTCGGAGTGCTATGGCATTTTCGCCCCTCGGCCTGGTTAGTTGTCGTACGATCAGTTTCTCGATGGGTTTGGGCTGACCATGGGTGCCCTTGAGGCAGACTACGGTTCCCGTTGCATCCTGTCATCGAGGCATGCCTCCTCAAGTGGGGGATATCGCCGTCCTAGATGGCATCGAACTCTTGGCACTATCTGGTGGCTTTCCTCAGGGAATGTCGAGGGACAGAGATAGAGCCATCCAGGACCCTTTTCCTAGCCTGCTTCCATTTGTGTAGAAGGTGAGGGTATTACCTGACCTCCCGTAGCGGCTTTAAGATTAGCGACAATCCTTCCAACAACAAAGGTTGGAAGAGCCGCTTCTTCTTCGTCGATTGTAGTTGGGGGTGGGGTTTTAGTATTGGATGAACTTCTCGAACCATCGACAACGTCCCCCCATTGCTTTCTGTTGGAGAGATAGCGGACGTGAACCAACTAAGGGGCATCTTGTCCTCTTCTCAAGCAATCAAGGAGATGATCGAGGAGTGGCTGGTCGAGGCGGGACTGAGCCCAGCCACTAGGAGTATGGTTATTCGAATATTATGGATCGTCCACTCATCCTAAGCTGGCTTAACCGACTGGGCTTTTGCTTGTAAAAATGGTGGACCTCCCGTTGGTGAAGAGGATGCCTCAAGCCAAGGCCGCCGCACCACCATCTCGGGGTGGTGAGGGTTCGGGAGTTGGGGGTGCCCCGCAAAAGGGCACACCAAAGAGGACATCGAGGTCTCCGGAGGTGGGTCACCCTCAAAAGAAGGTGAAGACTACGGTGCGAAAGACATATGCGAGCTCGGCTGCTCGCGAGGGTGTTGTTCTAGAGTCATCCGGGGCTGCTCCTCTAGGTGACGACTCGGGGGGCGCGAGAGGAAAGGGGGTGGCCGGACCGTCTAGCAGCGACCCCTCGAGAAGGCCTTTGGTGTGCCCAAAATCGATGCGGGACCTGTGCCGCATCCGGTCGCGGGCCGAAGGCGAGCAGTATAAGGCCCTGAGCATAGCCGACCTTCCTTCTGGGGAGCCGAGAACCACATACGTCTCTCGATGGGTGAACCTCAAGGTCGACAGTCAAATCTGGAGCGACGGGTCGATCACCCAGGAGTTTATCCAGGGGCGCTCCACCCGGCGATGGCGAAGGAGATTTATTGCTCCTCCTTGGAGGTGCTGGCAGATCGGGCGACCAAGTCGTTTGTCTAGGTAAGCGGTGGTGCTCCTTCCTTGTTCGATTCTTCCTTCTTTGCATGGGTCCTAATGTCAATCTTTGTGCAGGGTCAACACTACACCATGGCGCTGATTGACCTGGTCCTCGACGCAGGGCGGGTGATCGGACATCAGTCGGATGTCTATGCCACTCTTCGTCTGGAGAATCTGGAGCTGAGGAGCGTATCTGGCCCGAAGGCCGTGGTTGCAGCTGAACAGTGTGCCTCGGCTTTGGACGAGGAAGTGAACCATCTGAAGGCCGAGCTGGAGGAAAGCCAGTCCCGCATCCGGACGTTGGACGACGAGTTACTGACCCTCTCCCACGACGTCGAGTCCACCGAGTCTTTGGCTTGGGCCGCCGAAGAGGTCCTGAAGGAGGAGCGGCTGGTGCTACCCAAGAAGATCAAGGGGGTGATCATTGAGTACAAGGCGTCCGTCGGGTTCGAATGCGACCTGGTGAGGTCGGGGCGGGTGACATACGAGTTCGAGTATTGAGTAGCTTATGCTCATTTTTAAGCGAGGTACTCGGACCTGGAATTTGAATCGGACCCATTTGCCGACCAGCCTATCATGGACTTAGCTGGTTTTGCCTAAGTTGTGCGGCACCCTTGCGTGTCCGTTTGCAAAGGTCAGCCTCCCCGAAACCTCCCATGGTCCCTTAGGACCTACAAAAGAGAAAACGGGTTAGAGAAAGTGCCTCACTCGGGATCCACAAGCAAACATTCCAGGAAACACTTCATAGACAATGCAAATTATAAATAGACTTTACAAGCTCTAAACAGTTGCACAACAAAGGGTCAAAATGGTCCACTATAGACCAAAAATTTCTCACAAGTGCCCACATAACATAACCTTTATTTATAAGCCTAAAGAGGCCACCAAACCCAACTAAAATGAGACTATTAAGCCTTCGGCCATCTCTTTATATGTTGTGCAAAGCATGAACATACCAAAAGACACGGACATACATAAGTATTACATCAAATATCCTGTTTAGAAGTTTGTCCATGACATTCTCCCCCACTCATTCCCTTGACGTCCTCGTCGAAGCCTTTGCCGACACTGCAACTCCTCGCCTTTGCTAAGTTTTCAATCTTCTTATCCAACTCAAATGCGCCTTTTGGCTCCTAGCTGCTCTTCGTTGTTGTTGTTGAGTAGTTGAACTTTTGATCCGCCATACTACTTCAACTTGCTAATGACTTTGACTCTAGTATGGGGTTGGCTGAGTTGTATTTATCCTTGTTGGTTCTTGTGAATCCTTCAGATGAAGGAAAAGATCATCCTTACTTTACGCTAGTCTCTCAAATGACTCATGCTGCTTGAACTGGATGGATGCTTGTCGAAGCTTTGACGAGCATCATCTCGTAAACTTTTGAAGTTTTTGGATCCTTCCTCCATAAAATTTGTCCATCAACTCTTCTTTCACTTAGTTGTCCCTTTTATGTAGGTTCGCATCACTTCTGCTTTCGATTGGCATTTCGTTGGGAAATGAAGCGGATAATCTACTCTTAGTAGCACTGATCATCGTTGGTGAGGATTTGACAACTATTGTCTTCTATTATCTTCGAAGGGTCTTTGAACCTATGCAAAGCTCCTCTGCTGGATAGATAAGAGAATTGGGGTACTCGGTTTCGCCCATTCTCTTAAGAGTTGAGAAGGCAAAGGTTACTTGACTTCGCCCACCTCCTCGAGGTTGTACTCTATGCATCGAGTTGGTTACTAGCCTTCGCCTGCTCTTTGCTCATACTTCTGAAGCACTTGAAGTGTTTACACTCCTTGGGTTGAGTTAGTTACTGTGATTCACCTTCTCAATGCCATCGAATTTCTGAAATGCAGGAAGTTTTCACCCCAACTTGGAGTAAGTCTCTAGTAGATTTGGTTCTCTGGGATTGTACCGTCTTCTCCATTAACTCTGCCGCTTACTCCACTGGGTAGCTAAGGTACAGTACTACGTACTGCTTACTTTGTTCCTTGGTCGTGCACTCTTGCATGACCCGAAGTCTTTCACTTTCGGCTATCTTGATGAGAATCTCGTTGACACTGGTCTTACAAAGTTCCTTGGCCTCTGCCCTTCAGCCTTGTCTTGGTACTTAGAGTTTGCCTCTGCATGCTCCACCTCCTCAGCCCCTTTTATGACCAAGTGCTCTCCCTCCATGAGAGCAAGGGATCAATGACCTTCAAGGAAGTCCCGCATCTGCGGTACCATGGCCCTACTATCCATCGCCTCGTATCTGCATCCATTTTCTTCACGATCAGTAGATATGTCTCTATGACACTCCTCTGAGTCCACCTCCATTCTAACTAATGCTTGATTTTAGGTAGCTAAGTCCCTTTAGACTCATCGTCATTTCCTCGCCCCTTTCGATCCCCTGCTTCAACACCTCTGTATTCTCCAAGTAGCTCCCTTTGGTCGATGGAAAGACAGACTGCAACTCTCATGCATAGCCTCTGTCATCACATTGTAGGGTTTGCACCGATTCTATTCTCCTTAGCTTCCTTGGTAGCAACGTTCGCTTACTCGACCTTGTCCTCTGACTTGCCGGGCTCCCTTAAGCGAATATGGGCTCTGGAGTAGTCCAACTCTCTAGCTGCTTTGATTATACCTCTGCATGATCAAGTCCCTCCCATTGGACTTACTGGTACTTGCATTCGAACTTTTCCCTTGGTGGAACATAGCCCTCATATGCTGATGACCAAGGCTTTCATCCGATGCAAAATTTGATGCACGCACGGAAGACCTGCCTCTACGGTACAATAGCCTTCACTCCTTGAATCCATAGCCATTCTTGTCGTTGTGTTGTTCATCGAAGTGGAGCTTCCAATAGCTCCCAATTATACCTCCGTATGATATAGTCTCTCACGGGACTATGTCGTGTGTGTCGCATTGCCATGAACTATTCCACCATGATCCACTGCACCATGTCGCCTCTTGGTGACATCTCCATTGCATTCTGATCCTTATGGGATGAACTCGAATTATGATCCCTCCATGTGTGGCCTCTACCAATACATCACAGGGCCTCTTTCACCTTCGATTTTGTTCGCTCCTATGGCAATCGACCTTCAGCCACCCGCTCTTGGGTCACACCTAGATGAAGCATCACTCTAGGATAGTCCGTCTCCTAGTAGCTCCCGAAGTCCACCGACTTCGCTACAATTAATGCACCATTGTTTGGATCCTAGGCCTCTACTCCTACCAACACAATCTCTATTGCGCACCACTTCTTGCAACTTGATTGGCAACACTATTGCATATTCTTCAAGAGTACTTGCCTCCACGTCCTCTTGCCCCGTGCCAAGGCCTTCTGAACCCAACTTCACTCCGCAAGTTGAGTCACCTTAGTTTCTTCATCAAATGCTTCTTTGAGATAAGGTGCATGTACCAAGAAGCTCCCTTCGTCCTTGTCACCATGTAAGATAAGTCCGCTCCGTCAGAATAAAGGACCCATGGAACAACATGATCCTGCTCTTGCCTCTGTAAGAGTTCATGTCCTTTATCTCTGTCTAAGAAAAGCACTATGCCTTCGCTCCATGTTCCATCTTCTATGCTGGCTCCCTTCATGTGGCTTGGGTACTTCGCCAAGTTACATCCAAGTTGCTTCGCTTCTCATTTTGCATTGAGTTGATGGTGGCCCTCGCATCCACCATTCCATGGGTCAGCCCTCCCTTGAGTCTAATATTCATATCGACTCCAAGTGTGCCTTCATTTGTGTTGCTTTGGGTCGCTCCCCACTTGATCTCGCAATGCATTCTCTCAAGCGAGATCATGTGATGACTCCTTGCCGCTTGCTCGATCCATTGAGCTTTGTGGAGTTGTTATTTGTTGAGGTACTCCTCCTCAACATGTGCAGTATGTTGCACATGATTCTCCCTATGGAGAAATCGGGATCTATCCCTCCTAGATAACTGTCCCATTGGAGCAACATCTCTCTTCGCTTCTTTCTCTTTGAAAGTTTTGGAGACCACCATCCCCTTCGGACTACTCTGATTTGCTGAATAAACTATGCATTATTCTGCCTCCTACAAACGCACTTGTCAGATTGCGACTCCACGTCAATATAACCCCCATTGCACCACTCAAGGCCTAGCAACATGATGAACTTGCTGCACACTTAGCCTCCTACGGACATATCCTTCACATGTCGAAAAGAAAGTTTCAATGCTCTATGGGCCAAGTTTCGGTCGCCTTGGGATGGCCGCGAACATTCCATCGTTCGCATACAAGCCCATGCATGAGTACCAAATTCTTTGAGTTAGCAATTCCCCTCACCTCTGTGAGCTTTGCATAACTCTTTCGGTTGCTGAGCAACTCATTTCACCTTGCATGGTCTCATCCTTTACCAAGCACCTCGCTTGCCTTGAGCACCATCAAGTATAGTTGTCAACGTCGAGCCGTAGCTCAAACTCAACCGTCCCAACCTTTGTGCGCTCCACATTCTTTCAAGCTTGCTTGTTCTCATGGTGCATCTTGCGCGAAGGTTTGGTCATTCCTCTTAATGTCAATCTCATGTGTCCGCTCCTCTGAGTGACTCCTTTTCCCTACATCTCCATACTCGTTTTCCCCCAAACGGTTGCGTGTGTGCTGACTGCCCTTAATGCAATCCCACTAGGTCCCCCACGTTTGCATGACAAGTGTTTCTATGAGTGCTTGTCCCGCTCTGATACCATCTGTCATGGACTTAGCTGGTTTTGCCTAAGTCGTGCGGTACCCTTGCGTGTTTGTCTGCAAAGGTCAGCCTCCTCGAAACCTCCCATGGTCCCTTAGGACCTACAAAAGAGAAAACGGGTTAGAGAAAGCGCCTCACTCGGAATCCACAAGCAAACATTTTAGGAAAAACTTTATAGACAATGCAAATTAAAATAGACTTTACAAGCTCTGAACTATTGCACAACAAAGGGTCAAAATAGTCCACTACAGACTGAAAATCTCTCACAAGTGTCCACATGACACAACCTTTATTTACAAGTCTAAAGCGACCACCAAACCCAACTGAAATGGGACTATTAAGCCTCCGGTCATCTCTCTACATACTATGCAAAGCATGAACATACCAAAAGACACGGACATACATAAGCATTACATCAAACATCCTGTTTAGAAGTTTGTCTATGACAAGCCGGAGGATCATAACGTCGACATGCTGGCGAGCGTCCCCTTCGATGACGAGCCCAAGACTCCTCCTCCTAACTGAAAGCTGTTATTTCTTTTTTCTTTTGCTTTGGTCCGGTCAAATTTTGAAACTGTATCGCCCGACCACAACATATACTTCTTTTTCATCAATAAAGAAACTTTTGTTTTGGAATTCTGACTTGTCTTTTTCGGTTGTGGATGTGTATGTTTCTTAATAACACATGTCTTTCCCGCACCTCGACTTCCTTCCTTCACGGGTAGAACTTCTTTAAGTTCGTTGTATTCCACATCCTTAGTAGAGGGTTTCCCTCTATAGTCTCGAGTTGGTAGGTCCCCTCGTAGACCACATCGTAGACCTAATAGGGGCCTTCCCAGTTAGGTGCTAGTTTTCCTCTTGCTTGGGTAAGATCGCTCACCTCTACCATTTGAAGGACTAGGTCCCTGACCTTAATCGCTCGTGGACGAACCTTACGATTATATATCTGAGTCGTAGCCTTCTTGTATGCCAAGATACATAGGTGTGCCTTGGCTCTTCATTCTTTGAGGAGACCTAGGTTTGCTCGTAGGCCCTCCTTGGAGTCTTCTTGTTTATAGTTGGAGGTGAGTAGGGTCAGAAACACCAACTCAGGGGGGAGGATTGCTTCTGTCTCGAATGCCAGGCTAAATGGAGACTCCCTCGAGGTAATTTTGGGAGTTGTCTGCATCTCCCATAGGACGCTAGGGAGCTCGTCCACCTAAGCTCCGTGCATGCCCGAGACCCTCTTCTTGAGGCCCTCCAGAATCACCTGATTCATCACTTTGGTCTGGCCGTTAGTTTGGGGGTGCGCAACCGAGTTGAACTTCAATTGTATCCCATATGACTGGCAATAGGCCTTGAACTTGGCATTGTTGAATTGAGCCCCGTTGTCGGTGACGATAGCCCTCGGGATCCCAAATCAGGTAATAATGTTCTTCCACGTGAATCTTTGAACTTGTTTCTCGGTGATGGAGGCAAAGGGCTCGACTTCAACCCACTTTGTGAAGTAGTCGACTCCAACTATAAGGAAGTGTCGTTGTCCCGAAGCTGAAGGAAAAGGCCCGAGGAGGTCGAGTCCCCATTGGATGAAGGGCTAGGCCGCGTCCATCGGGGTAAGAGGCACTACTGGCTGGTGTTGCAGTCAAGCATGCACTTGACACTTTTGGCCTTGCTGCACATATGATATGGTGTCTTAGCACATAGTTGGCCAGTAGTACCCCTGTTTGAGGGTCTTGAAGGTCAAGGTTCGTCCCCCGATGTGCTCCCCACAAATCCTCTCGTGGAGTTCAGCGAGGACCGTTTCAGCTTCGGGTGGCGCAAGATAGCGCAAGAGAAGTTGAGAGAAAGCCCTGCGGTATAGCTTTCTACCGACCATGCAGTACCATGCTTGGGTTTACCTTAGTCATTTTGTCATCGTTGGGTCATCGGGCTTCGTCCTATCCTTCTTGAAGTGGAGGATCTCTTCCACCCAGTTTGGCGAGGCCTCTGACTTGACGACCTCGTGAGTTGGTATCGTCGGTGCTGTTACGGGTTCAGTTGTCGGGGTTGCTGCCAAGCTACAAGCAGAGGCCGATCTGGCCAACGCATCGGCCCACGTGTTCTGCGCCTGAGGTACTCTAGTGACCGAGAGGCAGTTGAAGTGATGGGCAAGCCTTTTCGCTTCTATCATATATAACGTCATTTTTGGATTCTGAGTTTTATAACTCCTGTTGACGTGTCCCGTCACTAGCTGGGAGTCAGTAAAGACTTCGAGGTTGCTCGCGTGCATCTCTAGGGTGAGGTGTAGGTCGTGAAGTAGCGCCTCGTAATCGGCCTCATTATTGGTGGCCCAGAATTGTAATTAGAGCGATCTCTCGTAGGTTTCTCCGGACAGGCCCTCGAGGATAAGTCCGACCATGAGTGCTTCGGTAGTGGTCGAGTCATCCACATACAGGGTCCATGAGCTCTTGCTATTCTCCTGTCTAATAGCATGATCTTCAGGTGTTAACTCGGAGATGAAGTCAGCCAGTACCTGAGCTTTGATGGTGGCTCTGGGGGAATACTGGATGTCGAATTCATCGAGTTTAACCGACCACCACATCATTCGACTCGATGCGTCAAATTTAGAAAGGATTTGTCATAACGGTTGGTCAGTAATCACTTTGATTATGTGAGCTTGGAAATATGGTCACAGCTTTCGGGCCGTCTTCATCAGTGCGAGGGTCAGCTTCTCGATCGAGGAATACCGCACCTCAGGCCCGACGAGGACGTTGCTGACATAATAGACAGGCTGTTGCATCGGTGGTGTTTCCCGAACCAACACCAAGCTGACTGCCCACATTGAGGCTGCCAGATAGAGACCGAGGGTTTTGCCTGGCTCGGGTGAGGCGAGTCGGGGCAAGCAAGCGAGGCACGCCTTTAACTTTTCAAAGGCTTCCTCACATTCCGGGATCCATGTGAAGTTGTCGGCCTACCACAGAGCCCAAAAGAAGGGGAGGCACTTATCGCCTGATCGCGATACGAACCTGCTGAGCACCGCCAACTTTCCGATGAGGCGCTGCACCTCCTTGATCGTGCGGGGGGGATGCATCTCGGTTATGGCCCGAACCTTTTCTGGGTTGGCATCTATTCCTCTCTGGTGGATGAGAAACCGAGGAATTTTCCCGAGTTAACTCCGAAGACACAATTCGCAGGGTTTAGGCGCATGTTGAACCGCCTTAGCGTTTGGAATGTCTCTGCCAGGTCGGCCAAGTGTGTGCTTGCAATCTTGCTCTTCACGATCACGTCGTCCACAAACACTTCCATGTTTCTCCCGATATGTTGCTTGAACATCTGGTCGACCATTCTTTGGTAAGTTGCCTCGACGTTTTTCAGGTCAAAAGGCATCACTTTATAGCAATATACTCCTTTGTCGGTGATGAAGGCCATGTTCTGTTGGTCTTGCGATGCCATTCGGATTTGGTTGCAGCCTGAGAATACATTCATAAATGTAAGGAGTTCATAGCCTATAGTGGCGTCGACCAACTGCTCGATTCTCGGGAGTGGATAGCAGTATTTGGGGCATGCTCGGTTGAGATTGGTGTAATCAACGCACATCCTCCAACTTCCATTTGATTTCTTAATGAGGACTACATTCGACAGCCATCGAGGGTATTTCACCTCGGTAATAAACCCTGCCTCTTTAAGGCGGTCGACCTTGTCGCCAATCGCCATCTGTCGGTCGGGGGTGAACTTCCTCGGCCTTTGCTTCACTGGCCTAGCCTCGGGGTTGATGTTGAGCTAGTGCTGGGTAATGTCTAGATCGATCCCAGGCATCTCCTTAGAGGACCATGCAAATACATCGGCATTTTCTTTCAGGAAGTCTATGAGCTGGAGTTGATTTTCTTTGGGGAGTGCCATCCCAATTTTTACGGTCAAATCGGGATGGTTCCTTTTCAATGGTACCTTGGTGAGTTGCTCGAGAGGCTCCAGACGCCTCGACGCTACAACTCCTTCTCAGGGATCCAGGACTTGACGGGGGCATGACTTCTCCGGGAGAGTGACCGCTGTAAGATAGCACCGCCTCGATTCTCCCTGATCGCTTCGGGATTCCCCGATCCCTATCGAAGTTGGAAACTTAATGGCTCGGTGGTAGGTGGACACCACTACTTTCAACTTGTTGAGCATTGGTTGGCTGAGGGCAGATCGACTACCATGAAGGTGGTCATTATTGTCTTGGCCCTCGGCTCTTCCTCGATGGTGGCAGGGAGGATGGCTGTCCTGAGCGGGGAGATAGAATCCTATGTGAATCCAGTGAGTGCTGACGCCATGGGGGTAAGGTCCTCATTGGTTAAGCCAAGCTTCTTGAAGGCGTCGAGGTATAGCACGTCGGCAGAGCTCCCGGTATCAACCATTACCCTTTTGACCCGAGCGTTAGCAATTCGAATGGAGATCACCAAAGCATCGTCGTGATGGGAGCGCTCGACCTCTTCGACCCCGAAAGTGATTTCAAGCTCGAGCTCAGGTCGGGGACATTTCTCGACCGTGCTCCGGGCGTAGGCCTTCCTCGCCGTGGTGCTGCAACCGTCAGTTGCCAGTCCTCCGGAGATGACGTCGATCTATCTTTCGATGGGTCCCCTAGGGTGCGGGGTTAATTCTCGGGGTTCCTTGAGATAGCACCCGAGGTGACCTCTTCGGATCAGGTCCTCGATTTGATTCTAGAGGTTGCGGTAGTCTTCCGTGTCATAGTCGTAGTCTCGGTGGAACCTGCAATATTTGGACCGGTCTTTGTGAGTAGCTTTCATAGGGTTGGGCTATCACAAAAGGCCTTCTCCCTGATTTGGAGGAAGATCTTGATACAAGATGTGTTCAGAGGGAGAGGTGGGGGTCTCAAGAGTAGCAGCTCTTGTTGGTCGGGCCTCCGACGGGGTTGCATCGGGGTTGTTGAGGTCGTTCCTCGGGATTGTTCCGCCCTTGGCCTCTTCCCGTACGTGTGCTTTCCTGCCACCAAAGCTTCGGCGGCGATGTATTGATTGGGGTGCTAGAGCATCTCGGGGATGGTTGATGGTGGCTTCTCGATCAACGACCAAATGAACCTTGAAGGCTTCAAACCTATCGGAAACGCCTACATGATTAAAGAAGGATGAGCATCCGAGAATCCTTGGATTTCAGTGGCGAAACATGCCATGAACTGAGAGAGCGACTCATCTTTGCGTTAGGATAACGCGAGCAAGGTGGCCATGGAAGGTATGGGTCGCATGCTGGCGAGGAAATTCTGCTTGAACTCCTTGGCGAGCTGGTCGAAAGACGAGACCGAGGACGAGCGTAGCCGACTAAACCACGCTCGTGTCGGTCCCCTAAAGGTGGTCGGGAATGCCCGACACATCAATGCATTGGAGGTGCCATAGAGGGCCATATGAGCCCGAAACGCGGCGATGTGCTATGCGGGATCAAAGCCGCTGTCATACGTCTCCAATACCAGTAGCTTGAAGTTGAGGGGTACAGGCTTGTCCTATATTTCCTGAGTAAAAGGGGATTCGCCCGAGTTGCCTTCGCCCGTCTCACCCCGTGACTTCTAGAACTCACGTTGGAACTCGTCTAGGCATTGGTTGACCCGGGACAACTGGATCCTGAATGAGTCATCCACCGAGTCGGACGATATGGTATCAGGCTCAAAGTGGGGCGGAGCGATCCAGTAGGGTGCATATATGCTCTGCTCTTGGGCTTCTCTTGTCCCGATTTGCTCCCTGCTCGGTCTTTAACATATCGGGTCAGTCAGGGGAGTCGCTAGCCGAATGATCTGAGGAATGAGTGGGATGATTGTCTGCATCATTCCCGCCATCACCTGTACTTGCTTGGTCAGGCCGAGGAACGCTTCGGGCGAAACGATCGAGGGTCCCGTGGTAAGCCCGGGGAGTGATAACCCCGGGTCATTGAACAGGCGCTAGTAGCGATCTGGTGTCGAGGCCGAGATTCTCCTGTCTCTGAGGACAGGGAGAGGCTGATCTCCAGGCCTGACAAAGGGGTGATTGGCTGATGGTTCTCCCTCGGGGAGAGATCCTGCGTGATTCTCCTACAACATGACCCTCATTCTAGAGCCAAAAATATTGATGAACTGATGCACCGTGGCTGATGAATCAACACGGCTTGGTTCACGGGACAATGTCGGGAGTCTTTGGTTGGCTTAGCGGGATGCCGAAGTCGGTCGAGCCTTTTAGTCGGTGTGTTGGCACCACAAAATTGATACCTTTTCATAGGGATGCTAATTGGGGCGTCGGGAGGAAGGACACCTCTATCGATCGGGATGGCCTCACCTCAGACATTATCATTTTCCTGCATAGAAGGCCCCGCGCGGGTCGTTACCGACTGTGGCCCCTCGACAAGTAAGTCAGTGTGGGGTTCTACTTTCTGCCTCCCTTTTTTCTCCTCCATGGTCGGATGCCGGCCATAGACTTTTATACTACTGTACGAGGGTCGATCGTACATGGATTTGGCGTGACGACTGATCCTCCAGGGATGAGATGGTACCTTTGTATGGTCGCCATCCCGCGACATGCGGAATGACGCCATGCGGTGTTATCCCGGGCTTATCGGGACGAGACATACCGAGTGGCATCTTGATATGGTTGCTGGCTTGGCGCGTGGGGGTGCTTCTCTTGTTGATTTGATCGTGGCATAGTCTGACATCAATTGTGACGTAGCCTAGGCCCGAAGTATACCTTAGCAGGACACACATTGAAGGCAAGTGAATACCATCTAAGTACATGTCTACCTAATATTTGATCTTATGCTTCCTTTGATGGACTTTGTTCTTTTGAAGTGGTCAAGGATGATTATGCCTTTTACCATCTAAGTAATTGTCAGAATTGCCAACAATATCTTGTTGGTTATATCTTGATAACTGAATGAGCAATTACTTCATGTAATTGGACAAGTAAATATCTTGCTATCCCTGCATGGAAAGGCACTGTGAATTTCTAATGGTATCATAAGGCATAATTTAGAGCTAGAGTTTACTGCAAGCAACAATTAGTGAGTGAGATACTTTTTTAATCTTCTCTGAACAAGTGTTATAATTCAGTGTAACTTTATATATCCTGTCTCTGTGTGACCTATTTTCTCCTCCCTTCAGAAAAACAGAAAATGAACCTGCATTTCCATCGAACTATTGGATTTGTGTAGTAGCTTTAAACTTTGTTTTCCATTGTCACCACCTTGTGCTTATTGACATATCGAATATTATTTGTTGCACTTTATTTACATGCTAAATAGAGCTGAGAGTGGCAGAGTATGGTTCCCAATCATTTTGTTTGCTTGCCTACTTACATACATAAACTTATCCAGCATTTATGAAGATCTTATAGAAATTATGATAATTCTAGCTGATCAATCATTTGGAATGCCATGTAATATTTTCTGTTTCATTTAAGAACAAGAACAATCGTTCCACTGATGAAACACAAAGTTTAGCAAGCAGTACATGGTAATGGATCGTATTAACAGATTGGTTGCAGTATTCCAATAGAGAGAATGTAGCTCTTATTCTTTTCAAGCAACGTCCATCACATTATAGATTCTTTGTAAAACTATGTTAAACACGTGTCATGCTAATGTAGGTGATCTTGCATGTACTGCTAAATGTGATTTTCTATGTGTGACAAACATGCTAACATCCGGATGTCTTAATAAAAATACATAAATCATATATATATATATATATCATGTTTTATATAGGTTAATATAGGAGAAGGAGGGGAAGTCGGGGAAGGAATTTGTATTTTGATTTCCCCAAATTAATATATACTATTATAATTGCATTGCATATATTAATTTGTGTTTTTTTCTGAATCAAACCAAGAAAAAGAAAAGGTAAACATTAAAAATCTAGATATGAAATATCTTAAAAAAATGACTTTTGTTGGTAGATGGAAACTTTATTGGGTACGTATGAGTTGTTACCGTCATGGCATTAAATGTTCATCTGACTCGAGTGAGTCGATGGTATTCCCGCGATTATGCCGTCTGTCCTCCAAAACAAGTTCGGCACGGAGACATCGAACACCATTTTTTGTCCCACGTGTCCGTTGGGACCCATCCTCTCTGCCCTATCAGTGGTCGGAGCTTGGCGGGTCTGACCTGCTCGGCCGAGAAAGAAGAGCCCCGCCCGCGGGGGACCAGCCAAAGAGGTCGTATCACGACATGCTCATTCCTCTCTCTCTCTCTCTCATGTCACACGTAGTTAAATCACGACATAAGCTGTCTATAAATCTGCTGCCAGTCTCTTCTTCCTCAACTATCCCTTCGTTCACAAATCTTCCAACTCCTCTCCCTCCTCTCAGCTTCCGTTTGCCCTCTTCTGCTGCCTTTGACTTCGGCATCGAGGGCGAGAGTCGAACAAGCGAGGAATAAGGTTCCCCATTTGCCTCCTCTTTTCTGCTGTGCAGGTGAAACAAGCTCCAAGAAGGAGGCCATTAGATGCATCTTAGTTGGTCTACAACTATTCACTACTACGACGACTGGAATCACGTCCTTAGCTTACGCTTTTAGAGTTCATTATGTATTCAGAGGGAGCAGTTCTTTCTGGCATTAGTCTTTTATGCTTGTCTTCCTGTGTCAGCTGTGCGTGAGATGGTATCGGCGGCGGCAGCGGCTGCAGCAGCATCGCCATGCGCGGCCTGCAAGTTCCTGCGGCGAAAGTGCCAGCCGGAGTGCGTGTTCGCCCCCTACTTCCCGCCGGACCAGCCGCAAAAGTTCGTGCACGTGCACCGGGTGTTCGGGGCCAGCAACGTCACGAAGCTGCTAAATGAGTTGCACCCTTACCAACGCGAGGACGCCGTCAACTCCCTCGCCTACGAGGCCGACATGCGCCTCCGCGATCCCGTCTACGGCTGCGTCGGCGTCATCTCCCTCCTCCAGCGCCAGCTTCGCCAGCTCCGTGTCGACCTGTCCGCCGCCATGTCCGAGCTCTCCAAGTACCAGTCCGCCGCCACCGGGCATGGGCTCATCGATGTCAACTATCTTACGATGCCGAGGCACTACGAAGAAGATCCGGCAGCGAAGCTGGCCGCCGATGGATCATACGACACCGGACTTGCTAGCGTCATGAAGCCAAGCACGGCCAGCGGCGACGATAACCCAGCCATTAAACCTCTGTAAGAGACCAACTGTGTGTCATACACCTATCTTTCTTCACGATCATCTGAGATCATATAACTTTTAACAGAGGACCCGTTCATGCACGCAGGTACGTGGATCTCATGCATGCCAAATGCTGCCTTTTCTGCTGATCCATCTCTGCTTTCACTGCACTTCAGGTTAAGATTTGGAGAATGGCTAATTGATGGAGATAATGAGATATAAACATATATAGAGGGAGATAATGACTCTCGGATTTCTCGTCCTCTTCTTGTGTTGAAGTCATGCAGCAGTTGTGGATTCTGTAGTTCCCGTAGACTTCATTGTATGAGTTCACCGGCTTTACTATTCAGCTTTTAATACACACTCTGATATGAGTACTTATTGTTTGCAAGTTATTTAATGGCCATCCTTCTCTAAACTCTTCTGGGTTTCCTTCGTGCATTACACTGCAGTGAAGTAGCACATATATATAGCTTCTTTTGGCTTTGCATCTCTTCTACTTCTGAATCTGATGACCATAAAAGAAGAGAATAATCATGACATCTCTTCAAGCTGCAAGAGTGTTTCATGAGGTGTCGAAAACACGGTCATCATGATTCAATCCTCATAAAAGGTGCAGAAACTTCTGCTGTATTGTGATTCAATCTTCATTTACAGCACTGCCCTGTGAGTCTGAAACTTCTGCTGTCGGAACCCCAAAGGTGCAGAAAGGTAAAGCTGAGAGCATTAATGTGGAAGCCTCTGATATTGAAACCCCACTTTTGTAGTTGACCATTCTCAGTCCAATAGTTCAAGTGTATGAATGCTGACGCATAGGAAGAGGCAAAAGGAATGCTGCGGAGGATAGCAGAAGACCTAACTCAACAGTTGAACTCTCCTTCACTGTGAAAGGGAGGTGAGCCATCAATAAAAGGACCAGTAAACCGAACTCGAATGGCCTAGAGAGAGAGAGAGAGAGAGAGAGAGAGAGAGCATTTAAGCCATCACCCAACCCATCCTGCCATCAGAATACAAAGCAGGAATAGTGCAATTCCTCCCTCCCTCGATCTCTGTAGATTCAAAACCTAGTCAAAACACAGCATACCAATGTCATGATGAAATGCCACAGCAAATGATGACACGGCTGAACTTTTCATGGGCCCATTCTTATCCTCTTGGTTTTGGTATCTATTTCCATGTGTTCTATCTTCTTGCATGCCAATGGAACAATAATGATGTATAAAGTTCACACGATTAGCATAAATCCCTGGTGCATTAGGAAGTGCAGTCAGTGAAGGCAGACAGATGAGAACCCTTCAAATGAAACATCTTCGATTCTTAGATGCAAGGTATTCTTGAAAGAGGAGAGTCATTGAAATTAACTCGACTTGAGTTGAACCGAAACGTTGCAACCGGTTCACCGAAGCCAAGTCCCACCCGCACTCGCGCCGCGGGCCCCTGGGGAGACGACCAAATCGGGTTTGGGTCCAAGGCCAAAATCCGACCCGTAATTTTCACTATAAAAACGCTTCAATTTCCGCCCCAATATTTCGAAATGTATTATCCATCCCGATTTGGGCGTAGCCGCACGAAGAGGCACCACGTTCCTTTCTTCCTCCTGACCCCGCGGCTATCGGGCGGCGGCGGCAGCTGGACTAGGTGGTGGAAAGCACGAATCTTACGGGAACTTCTGCAGGAGGTAACGCCTCGCTCGAACTGACCTTGCAGCAACAGGTTGTCGTCGTACAAGACCGCCCTTATCCGGCCCCTCTTTCGTGCTTCACCGCCGACAAGGGTTACGAAAACCGCCAGGAATAGGAGTGCGGTGATCAAAGATCAAACAAAGCAAGTATTTTGCAGTTTATTTCATCATGTTATTGTTGATCTTATAGTGTAAGGGAGGAGAAAGTATTTTGCAGTTTATTTCATCATGTTATTGTTGATCTTATAGTGTAAGGGAGGAGAGATTGCTGCATACAGTTTTAGGGTTTTTGGGTTTCTGTTCCTAAATTATCTGTTTTAACAGCATGAAATATCTTTTGAGTTGATCAATGGTGTAAGTATCGTAACGAAACAATTTTGAATGCAGTCATCTGAGTATTGATAATATAAATTAATCACTTCAATCATTATCGAGCACATCAGATTCTAATTTTGTAGACAATGTTTTTTTTATGTTGTTCATTTTCTGCTATTTTGATGAATACACTGAATATATTATAATTATATGAATTTTAAGTTATATATTTTTGAACCTTATAGATCATACTTAACATAATTGGTTATTGCCTCAGACATTGTGCGTATATATATCATAAGAGTTTGTTAGTTATGAACTGCATAATCAACTTGAGTACCTTTTTTTTCTGAAGCTATTCTCTTGCTTAGAATTTTCTCAGATTTTTCTTGCTTTCTTTAGGTGGGATGCTTGCTTGAAGCTTTTTGTTGGTGGTGGGCTAAATATATCTGGCGATCAAGGGGTGATGATGGCTTTGATATATCATGGAGGAATTAGAACCAACCATATTTTCCTCAACCAATCAGCTTTGTTCATCAGGACCAGTAGTGCTCTTTTTCGCACATTGCAAGCTTCAAAGACTCGCATCAATGCCCAAGCAGAGAGCACCACTAGCACTCTGAAAGAGGCATCAGTTCATGCGACAACTAAAACAAGTGTAGAACAAAAAATTCTTGGATATGAAACTATTATTGGTATAGAGACCCATGTGCAACTATCAACCCTTACCAAAGCATTCTGCAGCTGCCCTTACCTCTATGGATCACAACCAAACACTACTGTTTGTCCTGTCTGCATGGGACATCCTGGTACTCTACCAGTTTTGAACTCCAAGGTCATTGAATTTGCCGTGAAGCTAGGCCTTGCACTCAACTGCAGATTGTCCATGACCTCCAAGTTTGACAGAAAGCAATACTTTTACCCAGATCTCCCTAAAGGATACCAAATATCACAATTTGACATCCCGATAGCAATTAAAGGGTTCATTGATTTGGATCTTCCAGTTGAGTTTGGTGGTGGTCATAGAAGGTTTGGGATAACTAGAGTTCATATGGAAGAAGATGCAGGAAAACTAATTCACTCAGAAACGGGGAGTTATTCCCAGGTCAGTTTCTCTCGTTATACTTGGAACTATTTGTAGTTTGCTAACATGATATTTGCATGGTGATATCAAATGCTTTGTGGGGCTTTTTTGGCAGGTGGATCTGAATAGGGCAGGGGTGCCTTTATTGGAGATTGTCTCTGAGCCCGATATGAGGAGTGGACTTGAGGCTGCAGAATATGCTGCAGAGATACAGAGGCTGGTTAGGTATCTTGGAATAAGCAATGGCAATATGCAGGAAGGTTCACTTCGTTGTGATGTAAATATTTCTGTTCGTCCAGTAGGACAATCAAATTTTGGAACAAAGGTACTATTTGCTTATTTCATAATCCACATGGTCTACTGTTAGTCTTTCATATAAATAAAACACCGAGTCCTTGTCATCTAGTGTTGACCAGGGTTTTTCTTCTCTTTCATCGGTAGATAAAAGTAGTTGTAACCTTGCAACAGGTCAACATTTGACCATGTAGAAGCATTTTTTTTGCCAATTTAACTCCTGTTAGTTTAATACAGGTTACCTACTCTTTCACTAGCATTAATCCAGCCTTAACACTCTTTTAAGTCTCACACTGACCGAGTAATTCAAGGGCAGTGGTACAGTAACATGGTTTTTGACTTTGTAGGAATATATATAATATATGCAATTTTACATGGGTATATAGGATATTTCATGAAGTTACAGCCTTACAGGGTTACACTAGAAAATTTTTCTAAACAAACTTAATATACTGTAATAAAGAAAGATAAACAGAGAAACATAACAATTTATATGTGCTTACATGCTAACATATGTATAGGTTACTAAAATGGCTTGTGATATTTAATTTTGAACCCTCATTATTCCATAAAATCCTATGAAAAGTGATTTTGAAACCCTCTAAAATATATGTACTGTTAGCAAAATGTTTTATCTAACCTATATCATGCCATAGGAAGACCATTGGACGCTAGTTGGGCTTATAATAAGATCGCAAATACTTCCTAAAATAACTACTAAAATGACAAAATTATTCCAAAAATTACAGGAAAAATGCTATAAGTATCACTAAGAGTCGTTACAATGTAAATCTGCCCTCTTCTTTCTAATTTTATTAGGAGTGCAATTTGAAGGTCTTTCCCATCCTGACTTGTACCAGGGTTGGGCTTCACTTTCCTATCTTTGTCTGCTTCTCCTAATCTTTGTGAACGCCCTTTTTTTTAATTATTAGGCTCTATTGGGCTGTAACATGCTGAACCAACCAAAAATGTTGGCCCCTTCAATGATCAAGAAGGCTGATCCATGGCCAATTAGGCCCAGGTTATGCATAAACTTGATTTAAACTGGTCCTCGATAGGGTTCCAGGGTCAATTAACAGTGTATCAGTTTATTATTTCATTTATTAAAGATTTATTATTTGACCGTTGTTAGTGCTTCTATTTGGTTATAACTGTTGCTTGATATAGCACAAATGATCTTAAATTTTTATCACAGAGATTGATGGTTAGGACACTTTCGCTTGTTGCATTAACAGGTTGAAATAAAGAACATGAATTCATTTTCTGCAATGAATAGGGCCATAGATTATGAGATCTCAAGACAGGTTCATCTTCATAGCCAAGGTCAAAGTGATCAAATTGTACAAGAAACTCGTTTATGGGAAGAAGGTGCTCAGGTTGTCATCTTCCTTCTAGTACATAACTCCATCTCCATCAGTTGTACATGTAATTTTTTATATTTAATCGTGACTTTTTCTGTTTGCAGAAAACTTTTACAATGAGGAAAAAGGAAGGACTAGCAGATTACAGATATTTTCCTGAGCCTGACCTACCTGAAGTTATTCTGACAAAAGACTATGTTGACAAAATTCAACAAGTTTTGCCTGAGCTCCCAGAAGCAAAACGCAGACGATATGAAAAATTGGGTCTCAACATGCAAGATGTTCTCTTTCTTGCCAATGACAATCATGTAAGTATCACTTATGAATGGTAAGTAACTATAGAAATAGTAGCTATTTTTTGTTAAGCTGGTAAAAGATGGCCACACTGAGCATATAAATTTCTCAGGTTGCTGAATTTTTTGATGCTTCTGTTGAGAATGGTGCTGATGCAAAGTTGGCTGCCAACTGGATTATGGGTGACATTGCAGCTTTTCTGAAGAATGAACGACTTTCAATAAATGAAATCAAATTAACACCAGTAGAGCTTTCTGAGTTAATAGCTTCAATAAAAAATGGAACCATTAGTGGGAAGATTGGGAAGGAGGTAAAAGTGTGATCTTTTGCACTTCCTTGGTATGAACATTTTATTCAATACTTTTATTATGGCTCATCTGATGTAAATGAAACTGTCAACCTGTAAAGATAACTAACTAGCTACTTGTCTCATCAAGAAAAATGGTTGTGGTCTCCTAATTTTTTTCTTTATTGTCACATTTTCACTACCTGGTGTGTTAAGCTAATTGTTACTTGTTGGCATTCTCACTGGGAATCTGACTTTAATTAAGCATACTATGTTTCTTTTTGGAGAAACAATCAATTGTTGGTTATTTCTCTTTTGCCTTGTGCTTTGACCTTAAATCTTATGTGATATCACATTTTTAATTGGCTTAAATGCTCTTTCTGATAAGTTTTCTAAGAACATGATAATATCATAGAAGTCATTATATTGATAAATAACTTATATATGATAAAGTCGTTTGGCTTTATATCTGTTGATCACACTGAGTAGCTCTCTCATATATTCTCCTACCAAATAACTCACAAACTACAACATGACTGCAATTTATTTATGGTCTTGCTGTGGCTTTTATAGGAAAGGATGCTAGTGTTGTTCCTATGTATGCATTCATGTGTCACATGCTAAAACATCCATACATGGAGTTCAAATAACAAATTGTGTGCATCACAAAAGTTTAGTGCTGTCTCATTTTACCCCTTTTTTTCATTAGTTTTATTGATTCAATGTCCGCAGATACTTTTTGAGCTTTTATCAAAAGGTGGAACGGTAAAGTCATTGATAGAAGAGAAGGATTTAGTTCAGGCAAGTATATTTTACACTTCTGTTCAGATGCATGATAACATTAGATAATTTACTGATGCGAACAATTCCAGTTAACTTGTATAAAATCTAAACTTCTTTTCTGCATATTTTGACATATTTTCATGCCTTAAATAGTGAGTCACTGAAACAAGTGATGCACTTAGTACATGTAGCTTTTGTGTATGCCCCACAATCCAACTAAGGAGCTTATATGATTTTGGAAATCATTGTTCTTCTCAATATTAAAGAGAGATAATATAGTCCGTGCATATGCATCTGGTTATGAACCAAATGATAACTAAGTCTAGTATTTCTTAGTCTCTTCAGGATTTTAAGCACTGAAACTATTAGATGTGGTAAAGTTGCTTTACACATTTGAGTTCTAGTAATTCTGAACAGAGAGCGCTTGTTAATGCTTTTTTTTATTGCAAGCAGTTACACAATTTGTTTTTATTTTCAATTGTCTGTAGTAGACCTTTAATTTTCCTAATTGTTTCCATTTTAGATTTTTTTGCTTCTTATGTAGTAGTAGACAAGGATGAGTGCTAGGCATGTTCTAACAATTATTTCAAGTCAAAAACTGTGTTCCACATGCAATGAGATGTGTGTCTGGACATGTGATAGGCCTTATAAATATTGGTTTAAAGGGGTAATTTGAAATCCATGTATTAGCTCGATTAATGCATGCAGCCGTCTCCTTTTTCATCAAATTCTGACATGTACATCTTCAACTCTGTTTAAGAGTTTTTTTTTTGTTAAATAACAAGTGATAACTTATGATTTGTGATTATACTTGAAACAACTTCTTGATTTGAAAAATAACTGCTAAAGTACTAGCACTGCTGAAACATTAAAAAACAAGATAGATGATTTTATCTAATTAATAGAGTTTTTGACAAGAATATTACATGTTAGTGGACATCCATTTGACTTGTTATTCTTCTTCCTGCTCCATATCCTACTTGTCCCGCATGCAGGGGTTAGTTACTTTGACCCATGTCCAGACCTGATAATGTTGCAGTGGTTCGAACTGCTATCTCTAACTTGGCCTAGCTATAAAGATATCTCTATGAATGTGTAGATTGTAGTTATTGAATTGATTGTGATTTGCTAGCATGACTATTGTTAACCATCAGCAGATTCCTTTATGGTCTGAAAACTACAGATAGTAGATCCAGCTGCAATAGAAGCACTTGTTGATAAAGTGCTTGCTGCAAATCCCAAGCAACTTCAACAATATCGCGGTGGAAAAACCAAGTTGCAAGGATTTTTTGCTGGCCAGGTGTGTACCTTGCGAAACTTTGTATATCATTTGTGTTTTCTTGTTCAAATTGCTGTAATTCTCGGTTGAAAACCTCTGTTTTGAATATGGTGTTAAAGTTTTAACCTCTGGTTCTCCAGGTAATGAAGGAGTCGAAGGGCAAGGCAAATCCATTGGTTTTGAACAAAATCCTCGCTGATAAATTAAATGGAGGGAACTGACAAAAGTTGAAAAGCTTGATGAATTTGTATTTGTCTGTCATGCCCATCTTCTCGCATTAGTTTCGTGACACAAGAAACTCGCAGTATCAATTGGGATGAATACAAAAAGCAATGAGGTTGACTCATTTCTTGTCCACAAATAGGTGAGAGTACATCTATCAACTATTTACATCTATTTTGTTAGTATAAATGGTGGGCCAAAATCTTCTTTTTCCTTTTGAAGCCTCAGCGCTGTAAATGTTTAGACAAACAACGCATCGACAGATGCATTTTCATGGTCTATGTTTACAATAGTATGATGTTTACCCCGGGCATTGCCTCAACACGTTTTCCTTTTGAAGTCTTACGGCATGCTTTTTCTTACAATTTACATGTTAATGTCTTGCTAATTGGTGAGGTCTTACAATGATTTGGTAAGCTCATATTGGTTTAATGCAAACTGTTTAACCTTAATTTCAGATTTCTTCTACTGTGGATCCAGGGGTATGCTTCAGAAACAATTAGATGCCGAATCCGAGCTTAATGTACGCTCCTTTTTTTTTTGCTTTTATAGGAGAATATTTTCTGTGCTGCTTAATCTGAAGCCTTCCTTTAACATCAGATATTGTAATTTTGGTGAACAAGTGAGCATATATATTGATGTATGCATTAAATTATGTCATCGAAGTAGGCATCTGTGTCTGAGTCGTCTACATGTAGTGCTACAACTGTTATGTATGAGCTGCGTGGTAATGCTGCAACCGGAGTTCGCCATCATAGACAACTTGGCGGCACGACGAAGCCGGAGGCGGTGCCATCGGCGTGCTTACAGGATGATTCCGCCGCCGTGTTCCCGTAGGTGAGCTTGATGTCCTGTAACCCGATTCCGGTGCAGGGGTTGCTGGCGCTGCAGTCGAAGTTGACCGCCACTTCCGATGCAGACGATCCATGAATGTCATTGTACGTCACGCCACTGATCCTGACGCCGGAACTCTGTGGGGAAAGACGGTTAGCTTAACACGACTCATGTCGTCGTTGTTCCTCTCTTATTTCCTTTTCTCTTCAACTGATGAAACAGATGCAGAGGTAGGTGATGGTGATGGCGATGGCGATAGCGATGGTCAACTCACCTGGTCGGGGCATCCTCTGTCGCCGTTGCAGTAGTTCTGGTCGATGATGATGGGGTTTTGGACGTTCTGCATCACGGCGTGCTCGAACACCACCCCCTTCACGAACGCCTGGCTCGGCCTCCCCCATGTCTTTATCCGCAGCCCATTCTCCGTCCCCGTGAACACCGCCGTGTTCACCGTCACGTTCTCCACCCCCTCCTCGTCGTACCCCTTCCCCAGGCTCCCGATGCTGTGGCCACCGCATCAGGTCAGCTTCGTCTCAGCTAATGGGACACTGGTTTCTGCTTGCAGTGCTTATTTACCTTATGCCGTGGCCTGGGCCGCACGCCACCTGTTCGATCCACAGGTTAGTGGTGCCGGGCCCGACGGAGATGCAGTCGTCGCCGGTCTTGATGCTGGCCCCGGTAATCGTCACGTGGCTCGACCCTTGGACGTGGATGCCGTCGGTGTTGGGGCTGTTCCCTGGTGCCGTGATCTTGACGTTCTGCACTGTCACGCCATCGCAGCCGTCGATCACGATGTGGTATAGCTCGCTGTCCGTCGATGTCAGCCCGCTGATCGTGATGTCCTTCGAGTTCCTGAACGTTAGCGACTGCATAGGCAGAAGACGATCGATTCATCTTTATCATTTATCATTCGAAGTAGATTGCGAGTGTAACATGATTAGCTCACCGAGGCTCCGGCGGCGCAGCTACGTCCGGCGGCCTTGCAGGCCCAGAGGGAGGATCCGCGGCCGTCGACGGTCCCGCCGTACACCGACACGCCCTCGACGTGGTGGAACACGAGCCAGTCGCCAGCCCCGCCGAGATCGGACGGCGAGACGAGCGTCCCGTCGATCTGGACGGTGATCTTGCTGCTGCTGCATGGGCCAGCGAAGGTGGCTTGGCCGACCAAGAAGTCCCCGGCCGGCACGTACATGGTGGCCGACCCCGCCGAGCCGCAGGCCGCTTCCCATGCAGCGAGCAGCGACTTGGTCGAGTCGGTCCGGCCATCTGATTTGGCGCCGTAATCGGCAATGCTGTATGCTGCTTCCCCATACGACACATGGTCGTCGAAGACGACCACGAGGAGGAGAACGATGAAGCTCCTGAGCTGAGCCATGAAAGCACCGCAGCCTCTACTGAAACCAATACACTCGGTGGAGGTGTTTGAGAGCTTGATGAATGGACTGCTGATATTTATAGGGTTCGTGTGAAGGTGTTAGTGTTGGTGGCTGAAGGATGAAGGACGAAGCAAACACAGCCCGAGATTTCCGAGGGAACACTCCCTCAGGTGTATGCATGTGAGAGAATGCTGTATTTTACTAGCATTTCTGCTTTTGGATTCTTGGGTTTGGCATTTTTAGAAGACAAGTAGGCACTAGAAAACGGGTTCTTCGATCCGTCAAGGGAGAAGAAATCCAAGAATACCATGTGCACTTGGTGTTGAAAGTCAACCGAGGTAGGAACACGGCGAGACCATTTCGGTTGCTGCAATCACGATCTCGATGGCAACTGCTGCTGCCATTCTTGAACTCGGGTTTAGCTTGCAAGTCATCTGATTGGGTTCTGCATTCTTGTTGGAAGAGCTAATCGAGTTTGAGTGGCACGAACTGGTTGATAAGAAAGGCATCAAACCTCGTCATGCACTGTGACAAATTTAGATGAGTGGAGTTAAAAGCGGAGGTGAAGGCGGCATTAATTTGAGATGTTAACGTCAAAGAAGTAACATTTCCGTCGACCATAGGAAATATTGGCCTCTAAGTGTGGTTTTTTCTTCCTTGGTTAATGGGTATACCCCAAAGTCACAAGCCACCAAATCATACCTGTGAGTAAAAGAACAATGTTCCTTTCTTGGCTTAATTGTCATTCAAAACTTTGCATGATATCATCATTTACCATCTCATTCTTTTATAAATCATGATACATGTGTGCTACCAGAAATTTTTATTAGTTAATCCACTGGAATTTGAGCTGAATTTATGATCTGACAAGAGTTCATGTTGATGTGTGACCTAATGACATAAACCAGAGTGAGTTGGTAACACATAACATGTTTCAATTATATTTCATATCAGGACTAGAAATGTGAGGTTACAAGGGTGCAAAATAAAGTTAAAATAAAAGAGCTTTAACAATATGAAGTATACATATAAAATTTTAACCTTCATCATTTACCTTTTATAACATAATAATAATAATAATAATAATAATAATAATAATAATAATAATAATATTGTCATATATAATTTTATGATGTGATACATATATAAATAGAAAATTATGTTGGTTGGTAAATATTATTATTTTTACATTTTGATTGACAATGAGGTAAGAAAATCAATCAATCTAGGTAAAAGGATTACATATGATAATTGAGGATGAAGGGATTGGGAGAAAGATAAGCTGTAACACCATATCTCATCATGACACCTAATATAAATGCTATGAATATATAAAAAACATTGCATTAAATATGAACTTCTTTAAAAAAAAAAAAACTTCTCTCAACAACCAAATTTAATTTAGATTCTTTGTTTCTGATTTTTAAATTATGATTTTTTAGTGATTGAGATTTTGAGGATTGGAACAAGTTTATGCACCAACACAAGTGGCCAGAAATAAGTTACAAGACACTGTTGAAGTATGCATCTTCACTGTAACCTTCTGCATCCATGGATGCAAGGATGCTTGTTTCATGGTCCTTGTCAACTGTAAGGCAACTTGGGTGTTAGCTTGAAATGAGCTTCCTTCTCCCCCTGAGAAAGGGACAATGCAGACTAGAGGTGAGAGGAAGAAAGATAGCAAACATGACCTCATCCTACAACCTGAACGTTTTGTCTTCCAGTGCACAAACCATAAATCTTGCCTACAAACCAGTCAAGTCACCTCTTGCTGCTGCTAAGGATCTTATCTTAACCACATACATGAACACATACTTTTGGAGACCGGAAGCAACGAATACAAGATCCATAGCTTGGTGTCAATTCTGCATACTGAGAAAGGAAGAAGTCAGCATGGCTTCGTTCTCATGATGATAAGCAGTTCAACTGCTGATTGCTATCACAAACGTATCTTGTGCCGAAGAGTCTGGTTTCGGTTTGAGGCAGCACAACCCAAGGGAGTGAAGTCTGCATTGACTTTGAAGATGCCGCAGCATTGTCGCCGAAATGACGGCTCCCATGTGGTGCTGTCACGCCGCAGATTTAGCAGACGGGTGAGAAGGAGCTGCGTGAGTTCACCATGAAGATTGCTCCGGAAGAAATGCTGGAAATGTCTAACTTGGCATCTGCAGTTGAACTTGGCATCTGCAAATTGGGAGTAATGACAACGTACATAAGCAATGTAAGCTCAGTCATACACGATATAAATGTGTACCCTAAATAAGGAGAAACACAAATCTTTGAGAAGAATTACGCTTATATACATTTAACTTGAGTGTCAGAGGGATCAAGTTGAAAAATCTTCTCAACCTTAGTCTTTATGCATGTGATACTTCAAGGAGTGAAATATTTTAATCTTGCGAGTTATCTTGGATCTAACTCGAAAGCTATCTAAGATCTAACTTGAAAGTTATCTCAGAGCTACATTGGATCCATCTTGAATCGATCTCGGATTTACCTTAGAGTTACCCCAGATTCTTTTTGAAGTACAACATTCCTTTATCACGAACATCTCGGATATTTTTGTGCACATAGGTATCGACCAAGTTGGGCTGACTAAGAGGTCAATGACTTTTTTTCCTAAAAGTTTGGCTCTAGAAGGAGAACTTGATATTGCAGGAACATTCGTCTACCCATCCTCTTAATGGACGCTCCAATGAGGAGGCCCTACCTCCAATCTACAACACTTTTATTCAAGGAGAACAACCATCGTTCCTCCCATAAGTAGATTCATCCTCCTCAATACGATGCCAATAAGATACTTGAGTCACCTACTTGTTCCTATCGAGGTGTTCTTAAGCTTCGCCAATTATATGTAGATGCTTACGAGAATATTGCAAGCTATTGCCCTGCTCCTGTCTCAATTAGTCCAATGTATGATACCATCATCTCAGCCACAACCAATATCTCAATCGTCACTAGCACTAGCACCTTTTGGAGTCTCCATACCATGTGCAATACCAATACATTGAGATTGCCTGAGATCTACAAAATTTCCAACCAAGGAGGCCTCCTACTCCCCAATAGCAGAATTCATCACACCACCATACAACTAACTCAGCATGAATTCGAGACCCGATTAATGAATTTAATGGATAATACATTGAGGGATCAATTGAGGCAAATAGATTAACGTTTAGACGAGATTCGATAGGAATTATAGCAATCCAAAACAGGTTCGACCGATCTCACCCTAGATCGATCTCCATTCACACAAGACATTCAAGAGGAACTAATCTCTACCGACTTTTGTCTCTCATCATTGGAAACCTTCAACGACAATACCAACCCAATTGAACACATTATCGCTTTTCACGCCAAGATGTTCCTCTATGGTATTTCAAACGCTTTGATGTGTCGAACATTTCCAACAATATTGAGGAGCTTAGTGCGGGAATGATATACTTGCCTAAAGTTATTCTTGCTCAGCTCCTTCGCTTAGCTTATAAAGGAATTTGAGCTCTATTTCCTGGGAAATACATGTCCAAAGCCTTCGATGAGAATATTGCTCAGACTTAGATAAGGGGAGGAGGAGACACTCAGTAGTTTTGTCACTCGGTTCACTAATGATATCTAAGGTCTTCTTGGCTTTTATGATTATTAGTCGAAAGACCACCAGCAACCCTACTAGAGGTGCTATAGAGGGTTAACCAATTCAAAACAGTTGAAGCGATGGCCTCCAATAAACACAAGAAAATGCGTAAAAGGCTACGACCAAAACGATCATCATTGGTCCTAACCCCAAAGTCACTATGATGGAGAAAACCTGACCAACTTGAGTTGTCTCGATCTAGACTTGAGTTAATCCCCCTTAACATATCAAAAACCAAGGTCTTCCTACAAATAAGAGAAAAAAGGATTCTTAAAGAACCCTCAGCCGATGAAGACCCTATTGGAAAAGAGAAATATATCTAAATATTATCGCTTCCATCATAACTATGGACATGACATAAAGGATTGTCGAGATCTAAAGGAGCAAATCGAAGAGCTCATTTATCGAGGGTACCTTAGAAAATTTATCTAAAGACTTCATGAACCTTCACCTCAACCTCTGGGCCTAGTCAAGAAGCAAATTGATATCATCAACAGGGGACCCACTTGGGGGGAAATAGTACCTCAGGTCGTAAATCCTATACCTGAGCTACAATTGAGAAATGCCCAAGGTTAGAAGATGACTCAGAGATAATTTTCAAAGGTGATGAATCGAAGTATCTCGATCTGAACTATGACGATGCTCTAGTGGTCTCCATAAGAATGATCAATGCCTTGGTAAAAAGATTCATGATCGACATAGGAAACTCGGCCGACATCCTCTATTTTGATGCATTCTAAAAGTTCATACTCTCATCTAAGGATCTTCTTCATTGATGATGATATCTCTCCTCTCGGTATCATAAGCATGCATATCACATTAGACGATAAACCATGTTCCAAGATGATGATGACTAAGTTTTTGGTAGTTGACATCCCTTTGACATATATTGCATTCATAGTTCAACCCATACTCAATAGACTAAGGGTAGTGACATCAACTTACCATATTGTAATGAAGTTCTCGACTAGAGCCAACATTGGAGAATTGAGGAGTGATCCAAAGGTATCTTACTAGTGCTATCTAACTTTAGTCTCTTTACTAAAGAAGGCTCAATCTAAGATACTAACATTGGATCCTTGAGATTTCGCTAGACCTCTTCTGCATTCGGAGCCAATGGAGCCAATGGTCAAGGAACCTCTTGACAAGGCTCATCCTGATTAAGTTACTAAAGTTATAGGGACACTACCCCAGGAGAAATTAGTCTAGCTTATCAACTTTCTTCGAGAAAATACTAAGGTGTTCGCATAGTTATCAAGAGACATGTTAGGAATTGTTACTCATAGATGTCCTACAAGCCAATTACGTGAGTGATGACACATGTGATATGACATGCACTATTTTTGCATATTATTATTTTGGTATTTTATCACTTTATATTGCTTGATGCATAAGTATATTATGATATCCATGGATCTGTGCAATAGGAATCAGATCGTGATGAGATCACGATAATGAGACCGATTCACTTTTAAACACAGACCCCAAGTAATCCTCATCATAGGATACTCGAGATGTACATCAAGATAACCGGACAGACTAGTGTGCTGTATACTTATTCTGATTGATCTGCTCATGGAATGTTGAATAGTTGATGATACCTGGTCCTTAGACTTGAGACACTAAGGATGTTCTGTATGAGTACTCTATTCTTTGATCTCAAACTTATAGGTTTGGAAGTTCAAAATCTAGCACAATTAATCATCGAGAGTGACAATCAACCTTACAAGGGCTATTGAGTATCGATAGAGGATCATCCGCTCTCGATATCATGAGAGGAATATCTTGTGTTCTTACTTAAATAAATCCTTGGCCAAAGTCATTCAGATTAAGAGAGAAAGAGTTCTCCGAGAGAATCCGATTAGAGCGAGACTCGAGGAGAAACCATATGGGCATGACAATATCATGGCCAGTATATGGTCTCCAAGATATTAGATGGATAAGAGACTATAGATACACGATAACTGAGGATAGATATGTCCAAAAGGATTCTCATGTATTGTCTAGGGATTACGACATAGTGACATAGTACGTCCGTAGACGATGAGTCGAGTGAATTATTATGAAAATAATAATTTATTAATCTAAAAAGAGTTTTGACAAGTATGACTTACGGCCAACTCAATATTGGGCCTAAAAGATCACACACATATGGTAGGTGTTGCGACAAATAGAGGTTCGGATATGAGATATCTATCGAAGGCCCTATCTTATTGGATATCCATTAAGCCCTTAAATTATTGGATCCTATAAATGAGATCCAATAAGAGCTAATAAAAGATTATTAGGTAGCGACTCGTTAATCTAAGAGGCTTAGATAATTGGATGAAGATTCAATACCCAATAGAGTATGATCCATTAGGGTTAAGGTGACAAGAGAGCTCTATAAATAGAAGAAAACCAAAGGGTCATAAGCTAAGTTCTTTTTAGCTGTCGCCTCCTCTTCTCCTCTCTCCCTCTCATCCTCAACCTGTAGCCCTTATTTGGGGTGTGTGGACAGTAAGAAGGGGTAGCCTCTTCTTGATTGCATGGTGTACGCTACAAGGAGGATGGTGTAGCGATTTGAGAAGTGTTTTCGCAGCCCCTGTCATGTGAATCACCACTAGAGAGGATGACACTTGACCTTCTTTATTCTTATAGATCTGTAGAAATTTAGAGATATATGATCTCCATAGGTAACATAATTTCCTATATATGTGTAGTTTTTTAGTTTCGTGGGTTTTTGCACACTAATCTTTGTACAATGATAAGTAACCTTTTTTTGCTAGAAATATATGTTTTTTGCTTTTGTTCTTCCACTACGCATATGATGTCACCATAGATTTCCCAATAGGAATATATTTTAATGTGGTTTAGCATCATTTGAATATTTCTCCTAAAGTTCGGCCTATTAAGCAAAAGCCTCACAAGTTTGTTTCTAAACGCTAGCAGACAAATAGTAATGAAGTAGATAAGCTATTACAAGCAAGATTCATCATCGAAGTACAATATCCTTAATGGCTGGCTAACGTTGTATTGGTTAAAAAGCTAAAAATTGAAGGATGTGTATTATTACACTGATTTCAATAAAGTATGTCTAAAAGATAGCTACCCTCTAACTTAGGTTGATCAGTTAGTCAACGCCACTTCGGGACATAAACTTCTCACTTTTATTGATGTATTTTTAAGATATAACCAAATAAGAACGATATCTCGCGATCAGAAACATATCTTATTCATCAAAAACTAAGGTATATATTGTTATAGAGTTATGTCATTTGGATTAAAAAAATGCTAAAGCAACATACCAAAGAATGATATATATATATATATATATATATATATATATATATATATATATATATATATATATATGTGTGTGTGTGTGTGTATATATATCTATATATATGTATGTATGTATGTATATATATGTGTGTATATGTATATATACATGTATATATACATATGTGTATATATATATATATATACATGTATATACACATATGTATATATACATATATATATATATATATACATTTGTATATATATATATATATATATATATATATATATATATATATATATATGTATGTATGTATATATATTATATGCATATGAATTATTATAAATCGATAATTTAAGAGGTAGAGTTCTTAAGTAACATATCTGATGGCCTTATACTCCCAATTTAATAGGTGTATTGCTCACTAACATACTTTATTATTAAGAAACATTGTCTTTCATTCAGTATCATCATTTTTCAGTTCAATCAGACAAGTATAAATTTAATTACTATAAAATAATAGTCATATATAATATTATATGTCTAATATATTTTAAAAAGTATGTTTCAAATAATATGGTTGTATTGAGCTTGTTATGAGTTAAATGTGAATATATATATATATATTATAAATATATAAATATATAAATTATGATAAAAATATCTTATATGCATGTATATATGATGATGTGGAAATCATATAATTATCACAAGCTAAATATAAATGTATGCATTTTACAAGAATAAAAATATATAAATTATAATAAAAATATCTTGTATGCATGCATATATGATGACATGTGGATGATACGATTGTTGCTAGCTAAATATGAATGTATGTATTTTGTAAGAATAAAAATATATGAATTATGATAAAATTATCTTGTATGTATGCATATATGATGATGTGTAGATTATATGATTGTTGCAAACTAAATATGAATATATATATATTTTGTAAACATAAGAATATATGAATTGTGATAAAAAAATATTTTGTATGCATACATATATGATGATGTCGGTGTAGAAGTGCATGTATATATTATGACGTGTGGTATATGAGTACACATATATATTATGACGTCAAGTGTGGGAGTACACGTATATGTTATGACATGTGGTATGAGAGTGCCTGTATATTATAATGACATATGGTGTGGGAGTGTATGTATAAATTATGATATGAGGTATAGAAGTCCATGAACTTATTTTGATTCTTATATGTGCATATAAGCATTTTTAATTATTTCGATGCAGAATTTTATGTTTTTATTATGTATATACTATGGTGTATGATTATGCTTAGTAAAGAAGTCATAATATAATATATTTGCTATTAAAAGTTCTATACTTATGATTTTAAAATATTGTATATAGGATATGATACATGCTCACCTAAATAAAGGCTTATACTTACTGAGTAATGACTTACTATGGATCCTATTTTATAGATAAGGATACTAATATCCTATCAAAGTGATTGGGTAAGAAAGCGAGCATATACAAGCTCATGCCAATGTGGATGATGACCTATATGCTCTTTATGCTAATTACAAGTGCCATACAATCCGATAACGTGAATAATGACATGTGTAACATGTTACATAATTTTTTTTATTATTATGATATATTTTTTATTTTATATTAGATAATGAATATATTATGATATCCTTAGATCTAGCAATGAGAATTGAATCATGATAAGATCCTGATAATAAAACTGATTCACCTTTAAATATATATCATAAATATTTCTAGTTATAGATTACTCGAAAAGGACATCGAGATAACTAGATAGACTGATGTACTATATACCCGTCTATATGATGGAAGTAGCTAGTCTCATAACTACTTGTGTGGGGATACTAAGGATATAGTGCATATGCTAATTAAAGAATGAGTTCACTGAATGATCCATTTATGAAATGCTAGTTGGTTAATGATACCTCATTGTTAGGTAGTAATTCCGTAGTCATAGTTGTGTATTTGGTCCTTAGACTTGAGACATCAAAGATGCCCTGTTTGAGTTCTCCACTCTTTGATACCAGATTTATATGCTTGGAAGTTTCAGATCTAGCATAGTCAGTCATCGGGAGTTGTAGCCAACCTTACGAGGGCAATTATGTGTTACTAGAGGATCATCCACTTATGGTATTATGAGAGGAATATTATATATGTTCTTACTCAGGCAAATCCCTAGCCAAGGTCAATCAAATTGTGATAAATCTAATAAGTGTGAGATTCCGATTGAGAGAGAAAGAGTTTTCCAAGAGAATCCGATTAGAGTGAGACTCAGATAGATTTTGTATGAGCCTGATAGTGCCATGTCTGGTATATAATTTCTGAGATATTAGATAAATGATAGACTATAGATACATGATAACTAAGGATAAACAAGTCCAATGGATTAGAACCTCCTATACCATTTGGGGATGATGAAGTAGTAGCTTGGTATTCGTAGTTGATGAGTTGAGTAAATTATTATGGGGATAATAATTCACTGAGCTAGAAAAAGTTTTGATAAGTACAACTCACGGCCAACTCGGTATTGGGCTTAGAGGGTCACACACATATGGTGGACAACATAATGAATATAGGATCAAATATATGATATCTGATGAACCCTTATTTTAATGGATCATTGGGAGAGACCTAATAGAGCTTAGGATGGTTATTGGATGCAAATCCAATATCCATTAATCTAGAGATTATTGGATGGAGATCCAATATCCAAAATAAAGGATCCATTAGGGTTAGTTAAAGGAGACTCTCTATAAATATGAGTTGAGACTAAAAGGGATTATAAGCTAGACCTTGTTGCGACCACCTCCTTCATCTTCTCCCTGCCCATTCCTCCATCCAACTATCGCCTTTTTAGTATGAGAGGACAATAAGAGGGACCGATCTCTCATTGGTTGTTGTGGTTTGGTGTTGCGCGAAAGTGAGGAAACAATATGTTGTGCGAGAAGGTAAGTTGTTGCCATAACCGCTGTGTGGATCACTGCTAAAGAGGGGTTTGCAAGAGCTCCTTCATCCACAGACTGAGATCTATTGTTTTGGGGATATTTGATCTCCCCTAGGTGAGAATGTCTCAACCACTTTGTGCAGTGTTTATCACTTTTGAGTCTTACGCTCTTGATCTTCACATGATGATTCAATAAATCTATTGTTGGGAAACCAGTTTTTATTTTTATTTTTCGTTGTGCATGTAATGCCCTCTGTGATTTCTCAATACTTTATGTGCATAAATTTTGGACATGTTATATTTGGATTTTCTTTTTTTGGTTAGATTTTATAATTTTGTGCAGGCATCAAAATCATTATGTATAGAATAAACTATATTGTTTTGTTTAGTACATTAGCAAAATTTAATTTTAAGATTACATATCTTCTACTGCATTTATATCGATAGTAGTAATGAGGATATAGAAATGTTGCATAGAAGGTTTGGATAGAACTAAGAACAGGGTGTTACACATACTTTCCTCTATATACTGCAACAATATTAACCCTTTCTAATATAGTCCAAAGTGATCTCTATAATTTATCTTATTATAAATATGTTATACATATTCAATCATAATATATATATATATATATATATATATATATAGGATAGTAGAGATAAATAACTTTAATTTTGTAAGCAAAAAAATTATTTATAATATATAATCAAATATGCATCACTATATCTTTTATGGGTTGCTCACAAACTCAATAATAAGAATGTGTTTTCAAATACTTTAGATTATAAGTCCTAAGTGAATGGATTAATAATCAATACAATAGAACCCAAATTCTTAATTAACATTAATTATTTCTAAACTCTTTTATCTAATCATCAAGTATTTTATGTTTGGAACGAGTCGACACTAAGAGGGGGGGTGAATTAATGCAGCGATAAAATCACAGATTTAAATCTTTTTGTTTCGATTAAAACCGATTCTGACGAAAATCGTTTCGTAAATGTATTGAAAGCAGTAAGCAAGTAAAGTGGTTTGCAGTTAAAGGAAATTGCTCAAGATAAAACGCAAACCATATTTGATAGTGGTTTGGTCGTCGTGACCTATATCCACTCCGCCGATTACACTTTCGTCGAAGCCACCGGCATCCACTATCGGTCTTCCTTCAATAGGCGAAGACCAATCACCCTTTATAACTCGATTCTCCTTTTACCGGGTTTAGGAGATAACTTTGAGAGTTCACATAAGATTACAGTAGCGTTTCTTTCTTTTTCACTCTCAAGTCTTGTGTATTTTAACCAGGGATGAGAGGGATATTTATAGGCTTCAAGTTGATTCAAACTCTTTCTCTCTCAATCTGAATGACCCTAGCTAGGGATTTATTTGAGCAATAACACATGAGATATTCCTTTCATGACATTGAGAGTAGATGATCCTCTATCGACACTCAATAGTCCTCGTAAAGTTAGCTGCTACTCCCGATGACCGATTGTGCTAGATCTGAAACTTTCAGGCCTATAAGTCTGGTATCAAAGAATAGAATACTCATACATGACATCCTTGGTGTCTCAAGTCTAAGGATCAAGTATACCACTAGGATAACGGAATCGTTGTCTGACAATGAGGTATCATTAACCATCCAACATTCCATGAGCGGATCAATCAGTGAACTAATTCTCCAATAAGCACCTACACTGTATCTCTAGTATCCCCACATGAGCAGCTATGAGACTAGTTGCCTCCATCATGTGTACGGGTATATAGTATATCAATTTGTCTGGTTATCTCGATGTCCCTCTCGAGTAACTTATGATCGGGATTATTTATGATCTGTGTTTAAAGGTGAATTAGTCTCATTATGGTGATCTTATCATGATCTGATTCTCATTGCATAGATCTATGGACATCATAATATATATATGCATATACACAACAAGCAATAGAAAGTGATAAAATGTCAAATAATATAATGAGCAAAAGGAATGTGTATCATGTTACACGTGTCATCACTCACGTGATTGTCTTACAGGGTATTTTATGACTAGCAATCTCCCACTTGACCTAAAGTTAATCACCTATATATTTGATCTTCATCAAACCCTTATGATGCTCAAAGACCATTTAAGACAATGACTTTGTCAATGGATCTGCGATGTTATCTTCGAATGGAACTCTTTCCACTACTACATCTCCTCGGGTCACGATCTATCTAATTAGGTGGAACCTCCTCAGAACGTGCTTAGACTTCTGATGAGACCTAGGTTCCTTCGCTTGAGCAATCGATCCAATGTTGTTGCAATATAAGGGAATCGACTCCTCGTTGCTTGGCACGACTCCCATATCTATGATGAACTTCTTCATCCAGACTCCCTCCTTTAATGCCTCTACTGCAGCAATGTACTCCTCCTCTATAGTCGAGTCAATAATAGTATCTTGCTTAGAACTCTTCTAGCATACTACTCCTTCATTCAGGGTGTACACATACCCCGAATTTGACTTACTATCATCGACATCGGACTAGAAATTCAAGTCTGTGTAGCCTTTAACCCTGAGGCTATTACCTCCATATACTAGTAAAAGATCCTTAGTCATTCTCAAGTACTCAATGATACACTTTACTACTTTCTAATGCTCCAAGCCTGAATCTGCCTGATACTTGCTCGTGACACTCAGAGCATATGCTATATCAAGCCTGATACATAGCATGTCATACATGATAGACCCTATCGCTTAGGCATAGGGTATCCTATCCATATTTGCCCTTTCTTCAAATGGGGACATACTCCTAGAAAGCACTATCCCATATCTCATAGGTATGAGACCTTTCTTGAAATTTTTCATGCCAAACATTTTGACAATGGTGTCTATATACCTAGGTTGTGATAAGCCAAGCATTCTCTTGGATCTATATCTATAGATCCAAATCCCCAAGATATAGGATGCTTCCCCTAAGTCCTTTATGGAGAAGTGTATAGAGAACCAAGCCTTTACTATAGATATCATTCTTACATCAGTCCTAATGATCAAGATGTCATCCATATATAATACCAAGAAGGTGATAGCGCTTCCACTTACTTTCCTGTACACACAAAACTCATCTTCGGTCTTAACAAAGTCATAAGATCTGATTGTCTCATCAAATCTTATGTTCTAACTTCGGGAAGCTCGCTTTAGTCCATAAATAGACCTAAGCAATCTACACACCTCATCTAGGCAGTCCTTCGATATGAATCCCTCAAGCTGTATTATATACACCTCCTCGAGGTTGCCATTAAGGAACACAATTTTCATGTTCATTTGTCAGATCTCATAATCATAGTGTGCTATAATAACCAATAGAATTCGGATGGATTTTAGCATGGTTATGAGTAAGAAAGTTTCGTTATAGTCAACACCTTGCTTTTGACGATATCCCTTAGCCACTAGCATTGCTTTATAGGTCTCTACCTTTCTATCTACTCTAATCTTCTTATTGAAGATCTACTTGCAATTGATGGGTACAATACCCTCGGGTGCTTCAATTAGGTTCCAAACCTTGTTGGAGTACATGGAATCCATCTTAGAATTCATGGCTTCTTGCTACTTCCTAGAGTCTATATTCGTAATAGCCTTCTCATAGGTCTAAGGATCAATATCCTCAAAATCCTCTCATCTAATATATCCGACATATCTCTCAAGAGGATGAGATACTCTACTGGACCTACATAAAGTTAGAACTTGTGTGCTATATACCTAAATAGACTTGGGCTGTGGAGTGATGCTTGAGTTAAGTTATCCAACCTTGCTCAACTCTATCATGCTCCCACTGTCTTCGCCAAGAATGTGTTCCTTCTCAAGGAACACCACTTTTTTAACTACAAAGACCTTTTGGTCCCCGAGATGATAGAAATAATACCCACAAGTTTCCTTGGGGTATCCCACGAACTTGCACCGCTCCATCCTGGATTCCAACTTATCGGGGTTATGTCTTTTAATGTGGGCAAGGAAGCCCCAAATTTTAACAACCTTAAGATCGAGCTTCTTTGCTTTCCATGTCTCATAAGGTGTAGACACTACCGACTTAGTTGGAACTCTATTCAAAAGGTAAGCTGTGGTCTCTATGGCGTATCCCCAGAATGAGATAAGTAGGTCGACGGAGCTTATCATGAACCGCACCATATCTAACAGTATACGATTTCTCTTTTCAGATACACCATTGAACTGAGGTATAGGTGTATATTGGGATAGAATCTCATAGTTTTTAAGGAACTAGGTGAACTCTGTACTCAAGTACTCACCCCCTCAATCTGATCGAAGAGTTTTAATATTCTTTTTAATTTGGTTCTCCACTTCATTCTTATACTCTCTGACTTTATTAAAGGCTTCAGACTTGTACTTCATTAAGTACACATGTCCATACTTTGAGAAATCATCAGTAAAAGTAATAAAGTAGGAGTAATCACCTATGACATGAGTTGACATGGGTCCATATACATCACTAAGTATAAGTTCTAACAACTTAGTGGCTCTCTCTCTCTAGTTCCACTAAAAGAAGAGTTAGTCAATTTTCCATAAAGACAAGGCTCATAAGTTGCATATGACTCATAGTTGAATGGATCTAGATATTCATCCTTTAGCAACTTTTGAATCATTCCTTTATGGATGTGACCTAGCCTACAATGTCACATGTATGCACTATTTACCTCATATCGTTTCCTCTTGGACACACTTATATTCATGATATATGGAGTAGTGTCTAGCATAAATAAACCATTATGCAATGTTCCTCTCGTGATGAACTCATCACCTAATAATATTGAACAACTATTATTCTAAAAAAATAATTTATATCCACTAACTATCAAAAATGAAATATAAATAATATTTTTAATAATAGAAGGAATAAAATAGCATACATCCAATGCAATAGTAGCTCCACCAAGCAAATGTAGGGTGACCTCGCCAACAGCTACTACAACAATTTTTACTCCATTGCCCATCTTGAGGTTCATCTCGCCTCTCGCCAATCTCCTAGATTTTGTCAGAACCTACAATGAATTACAAATATGATAAGCATTACGAGTATCTAATACCCATATGTTATCATAAGGGTATGACAAATAGAGACTGATTATGAATGTACCTGAAGCTTCACTAAGCTTCTATTTCGCCTTCGTACTCTTTATAGTTCCTCTTATAGTGCCTCTTTTTGCCATAGTGGAAGCACTGACATTTGTTCTTTGCTAGGTCTTTTTAGCAACATTTGCTTTACTCGGTCTACCCTTGTCGTTGCCCTTCTTAAGGGACTTGTTTGCCTTCCTTTTTTTTTTCTGGTCTCACCAATATAAAGAACTGACTTCTCTTTCTTGATAGTACTCTCTACCTCCCTTAACATATTGAGAGCTTAGAGAGAGTTACCTTAAGCTTGTTCATATTAAAATTCATTATGAACTGTGAAAAGGAATCTAGTAGGGACTGAATCGGTTATCCTCTACAATTATTCCTAGACCTATAAGTTTCTCTATCTACTCAATTATCTTTAAAACATGGTTCTGAATCGATATCCCCCCAGTCATTCTAGCACTAAAGAGGCTCTTGGATACCTCATATCGCTGAGTCCTTCCTTATTCCTCAAACAGTTTGCAGACATGTAGAAGAATGGATCTGACATCATATTTTTATGCTACCTCTGTAACTCAGGAGTCATGGAGCCTAACATATAACATGAGCACTGAAAAGGCTCTTGGATACCTCATATAGATGAGTCCTTCCTTATTCCTCAAATAGTTTGCGGACATGTAGAAGAATGGATCTGACATCATCTTTTCATGCTACCTCCATAACTCAGGAGTCATGGAGCCCAACATGTAACACTTAGCAAGAGTGGAGTCATATATATACTTCACGTAGCGAGCTATCTCATCCTTGCTTGCCCCTTCCTCAGGCGTAGGCATCACTATATCAAGGACGTACGTGATTTTCTTCGCCATGAGAACAATTCTTAAGTTGCAAAGCCTATTGAATCTCATATTTTGATGATGAAACCAATTGATAAGTGTTTATGATTTGATATGCGTTTTGAGTGACACAGGAAGCTTCGATCAAGGAGAGACAATTGAAGTAGGAAGAATCATGTTAGGCCGGAGCAAACATGTTAGAAGATTGGATGTCGGGCCGGAGGATCGGTCGACCTATCGGTAGAAGGCTTCGAGCCATGAATTCAGGCATCGGGCTAAAAAAAGTGGATATTACACCAAAGATATCGGAGTTGCAGAGGTCAATTGGTCGATTGGGCAATAGGCCACAAGAGAGGACGATGTGCCGAAAAATCGGACGAAGCGTCGATGACCCAATAACATGCCGGACAACATGATTCAAAGCTTTGTAATAATTGTCTAGATATAAGTTATTTTTATGTGTGCAATATTAACTACGATAGCAAGGCATAAAGCAAAATGAATCCCGGAGTCAAGAACGTGATTTCGTAGGGAGTTCGAGAGTTCGTCGGAAGTCCGGACGTTCGAAACACCCTCAGCACTATCTTAATCTACTCCTACTATTTTTCTGGCGAGTCATGTGACACTCTCAGCATGTGAAATGAAAGTCTCCGACAAACTTCTAAGGGGGATCGAGATCCAATCAGAATCTTAGTGTAATCTCTAGGGACTCGACCAATCACACTAAGCCCAAAAGGTAGGCAACTCTTGTCGATCACAACTCCTTGTGATTCCTATCCTATTCGGCCTCCGAACCACTATGGTCTTGAGGGACTCGACCAACCATGATGTTTGGTTAAGTCAATACCATCATTACAAGATGAGTCTGATTCGATGATATACCCTCAAGGGACTCGACCAAGCATACTATATCCTCAGGTCACCGGTAGCATCTTTATGTCGTAGGCAAGATAGCAAATCATGATATAGGTAAGCCTCGAGGGACTCGACCAACTCAATCTACATCGAGAATCGGTCACTACCTATAATGATGGAAGGTCATGTGGGTTAATCTAATTGTCTCACGTTTACCGACTTAATATTATTGAGAGAGGGGATTTTGATTTGGTCTCCTAATATGACATATCACACGCATACATATTTAATATATATCTACATTGCATGTAAATATATATACATATCTAGTATGTGTATAAGCTATTGAGTCTCAAATTTTGATGATAAAATCAATTAATGTGTTTATCATCTAATGTGTGTTTGAGTGATGCAGGACTAGCTTCGATCAGAAAAGGCAAATCGATTAAAGCAGGAGGAATCAAACATTGAGCCGGAGCAAATATGTCAAAAGATTATACATCGGGCCGGAGGATCGGTCGACTTGTAGGTAGAAGGCTTCGGTCCATTAATTCAGGCATCGGGCCAAGAAGATCGGATATTGTGTTAGAGCTAACCCCAAGAAATTTACCAAAGGGTAATTTTGATAACCCAACAAAGATAATAAAACAGAAAGAATAAAAGCGACAAGAACACCATATTTACGTGGTTCGGTCAATTGACTTTGACCTACATCCACGGACGAAAGAGGAGCAAATCACTACTATAAAAGGGACAATTACAAATGCCTTAGAAAGATGTTCCTAGGTCATAAAACACCCAAAAATACTAAACAAGAAAAACCCAAACTGTAAGCCCAAACTATTTAACTGAGTGTGGACTTAAACCCAAAGTAAACACTTAAGTTTTTTTTTTGGTGCTACTTGTGGTGCATCTGACTTCAAAGCCTAGGCCCTTATTTATAGGTTAAACAAGAGATACCAAACTTGATTTTCCCGATGTGGGACTATGGGACTTGCCAAACTAACAAATCTCTACCTTGGTATGTCCCAACAAAACTTGCTCCACCTTCTTCATAAAAGCCCCAATGGGCAATCACCAGCAATGAACACCAACCAAGTCCAAGCACTGCTTGAACTTGTAAACCGGAAGAGGCTTCGTAAGCATATCAGCTGGATTGTCCGTATGAATTTTCTGAACAAGGACCTTTCCCTCAGCAATAGTATCCTATTTGCATCCAACAACTTTCTTACTCGAAGGCGGCTTCACAAGATCCCAAGTTCTATTCCGATGGAGAGATTCAATTTCTTCATTTATCGCGATCAATCACTTAGCGGAATTATCACAAGAAACTGCATCTGAGTAGGAAGTAGGCTCACCAACTTCACTTGTTTCTTCTGCAACAGACAAAGCATATGCAACCAAATTTGCATATCTTTGTGGTGGTCGAATATCTCTCCGTGGTCTATCCTTGGCTATGGAATATTGCTCTTCCTCTGGATCATCTGCGTCAGTAGACTCGGGACCATCTACTAGCATTATTTGAGTAGAAGAGTTCGATTGAAAAGAATCAGACCTACCAATCTCAAGCTCCACCTGCTTTTGCGCACTATCATTTGTACAACTAGTAGATTCTTCTTTAGAAGATAGCATAGATAATTCATCAAAAGTAACATCTCTACTGATTACAACTTTTTGGGATTTGGGATCAGAACACCATAATCTGTATCCTTTCACCCCAGAAGCATACCCAAGGAAAATACATTTTTTAGCTCGAGGCTCTAATTTTCCTTCATTTACATGCATGTATGCTGGACACCCAAAAATTTTTAAATCAGAGTAATCAGCAGGAGTACCTAACCAAACTTCCTCCAGAGTTTTAAAGTTAAGTGCTGTAGAAGGAGCGCGGTTGATGACGTAACAGGCCATATTAATTGCCTCTGCCCAAAAGTCCTTTGTCAACATTACATTTGAGATCATACACCTTGCTCTCTCCAAGAATGTTCTGTTCATACGTTCGGCCATACCATTTTGCTGAGGCATCATCCTAACAGTGCGATGCCGAATAATTCCTTCATTTTTACAAAATTCATTAAAGTCACCTTCATAAAATTCTATGCAATTATCTATTCGAAGCCGCTTAATCTGTTTACCTGTTTGCTTCTCAATCAAAGCCTTCCATTGTTTAAAAATTAGAAAAACATCATTTTTATGCTTTAAAAAATAAACCCAAACTTTCTTGGAATAATCGTCAATGAAAGTCAACATATACCTGGCACCACTCTTAGACTGAACATGAGCTGGACCCCAAAGGTCTGAATGAATATAATCAAGAGTACCTTTCGTTTTGTGAACTGCTGGAGAATTGAAGCTGACTCTTTTCTGCTTTTCAAAAATATAATGTTCACAAAAATCCAATGGGCCAGTACTTTGTTCGCAAAGTAGACCCCTTTTGTTCAATATGCTCAAACATTTTTCGCTCATATGACCCAAACGCATATGCCATAATTTGGTGATGTCAGAATCAGACAATGATAATGACGAGACTGCAACCGAGCTTGTGACAATAATTCCCTGCATAATATATAAGCTACTAGACCTATAAGCTTTCATAACAATAAGAGCACTTCTAGAAACTTTCATAACTCCACCTTCAACTGTGTATTTACACCCAAGGGCCTCTAGGGTGCCTAAAGAGATGAGATTCATTTTTAAATCAGGAACATGTCTAACATTAGTGAGCGTCCTCACAATACCATCATGTATTTTAATTCGGATTGTTCCTCTACCAACAACATCACATATTGCATTATTGCCCATCAAAACAATTCCACCATTACAAGATTCATACGTGGAAAACAAATCTCTATTAAGACACATGTGATAAGAACAACCCGAATCTAAAATCCATTCATTTTTAGACCTCGTCCTGTCATCAGTAGCAGAGAAAATATTTCCAACATTCTCATCAGTTACTACACTAGTTTCAGCGGATTCAATAGCTTTCTCAATAATTTTTTCCTTTTGCTTTAATTTATTTTTTAATTTAAAGCAATCAGCCTTAATGTGCCACATTTTATGACAATATCTACATTTCAAATTTCTATGTCTGGATTTAGATCTAGATTTAGATCTACTATTGTCAAATTCCCTTTTATCTGTTGTTCCCCTAACAACCAGACCTTCAGCCTGATTCTCTCTACTTTCCCCAATGATATCCCTATCTATCTGCTCTTTAGATTTTAGTGCAGATTTAATTTCTTGATATGAAATTGTTTCTTTTCCATAAATCATAGTATCACGGAAATGCTTAAAAGATTGGGGAAGAGAACACAAAAGTAACAAGGTCTTATCCTCATCATCAATTTTTGCATCTATATTCTCCAAATCCATAACCAAAGAATCAAACTTATCAATATGTGAGATTATAGATGTACCTTCAGTCATCCGAAGCATATATAAACTCTGCTTTAAGTAGAGATGATTCTCTACTATCCTCTTAATATACAAGGCTTTAAGCTTGTCCCACATACTCTTAGCCGTAGTCTCCGTAGCTACCTCCCGTAAAACCTCATCAGAGAGATATAGAGTAATGGTAGATCGGGCCTTCTTATCCATACTATTGGGAAATCATTGGGGGGCGACATCATATGCGCAGCGGAAGAACAAGAAAACAAAAATCCCCGATTCCCAAAAAGATGTTCGTCGTCGTGCGAAGATTGGTGCGCAAAAATCCGCAAAACACAAAATTGCGTATAGAGATTGTGTTACCTAGGGAGATCGTATATCCCTGTTTCCTTGCAGATCCTTAGGAGAGGGTGAAGGAGGTCAAGTGTCCTCCTCTCTAACGGTGATCCACACAGCAGGGTTGCGACGACACTCCTCAAAACTCCAGGCCTACTCTAAGGTGGAGAGGGAGAGGAGAATAGGAAAGGCAAGCAAAGACTCTAGCCTATGAGGTTGTGAATCCCTCCTATTTATAGAGATCCCGTGTCAAACCCTAATGGGTCCTTCCCTAGTGGGTATTGGATCTGCATCCAATAAGACAAGGGCTCCGTCGGATATCTCATATCCGAACCTCTACTCATCGCAATGCCTACCATATGTGTGTGACCCTCTAGGCCCAATATCGAGCTGGCCGTGAGTCATACCTGTCAGAACTCCTTCTAACTCAGTGAATTATTATCTCTGTAATAATTCACTTGACTCATCGACTACGGACGTACTAGGCCACTACGCCGTAGTCCCCAGACGATACAGGGGAATCCAATCCATTGGACCTGTCTGTCCTCAGTTACCATGTACCTATAGTCCCTCATTCATCTAATATCCCAGAGACCATATATCGAGCATGGTGTTGTCAGACCCATACGGTTTCTACTCGAGTCTCGCTCTAATCGGATTCTCCCGGAGAACTCTTTCTCTCTCAACCCGAATGACCCTGGCCAGGGATTTGTCTGAGCAAGAACACATAGGATATTCCTCTCATGACGCCGAGAGTGGATGATCCTCTATTGACACTCAATAGCCCTCGTAAGGTCGACTACCACTCCCAATGACCAGCTGTACTAGATCTGGGAACAGCCAAACCTATAAGTCTGGTATCAAAGAGTGGAGCACTCATACAGGACATCCTTGGTGTCTCAAGTCTAAGGACCAGATACACCACTAGGACTACGGAATCGCTGTCTGACAATAAGGCATCATCAACCATCCAGCATTCCGTAAGCGGATCAATCAGTGAACTCATTCTCCAATGAGCACCTGTACTGTATCCCTAGTGTCCCTACACGAGCAACTATGAGACCAGCTGCATCCATCATATGGACGGGTATACAGCACACCAATCTATCCGGTTATCACGATGTCCCTCTCAAGTAACCTATGACCGGGATTATTTAGGATATGTGTTTAAAGGTGAATCGATCTCATTATCGTGATCTCATCACGATCCGATTCCCATTGCAAAAATCCAAGGACATCACAATATATATATATATATATATATATATATGCATTTATGCAATAGTTATAAAGTGATATACACCAAAATATAATAAGCAAAAAGATTCTGTATCAAGTCACACGTGCCATCACTCACGTGATTGGCTTGCTGGGCACCTATGACTAGCAATCTCCCACTTGACCTAAAGTCAATCACCTATGTGTCTGATCCCCATCAGACCCCTGTGACGCTCAAAGACAATATGAGACAACGGCTTTGTTAGTGGATCTGCAATGTTATCTTCGAATGGAACTCTTTCCATTACTACATCTCCTCGGGTTACGATCTCTCTTATAAGCTGGAACCTCCTCAGAACACTTCTGATGAGACCCGGGTTCCCTTATTTGAGTAATCACCCCATAGTTGTCGCAATATAAGGAAGTCGACTTGTCGCTATCTGTATTGACTCCCAAATCTGTGATGAACTTCTTCACCCAGACTCCCTCCTTTGCTGCATCCGATGCAGCAATGTACTCCGCCTCTGTGGTTGAGTCAACAGTGGTATCTTGCTTGGAACTCTTCTAGCACACTGCTCCTCCATTCAAGGTGTACACATACCCTGAATTCGACTTGCTATCATCGACATCAGACTGAAAACTTGAGTCAGTGAAGCCTTCAACCTTAAGGCTATTACCTCCATATACTAGTAAAAGATCCTTAGTCCTTCTCAAGTACTTAAGGATACACTTTACTGCTTTCCAGTGCTCCAAGCCTGGATCCGCCTGATACCTGCTCGTGACACTCAGAGCATGCGCTATATCAGGCCTAGTACATAGCATGGCATACATGATATACCATATTGTTGAGGCATAAGGTATCATATCCATGTTCGCCCTTTCTTAGAATTTTCAATGCCAAACATTTTGACAATGATTTCTATGTACCTGGACTGGGACAAGCCAAGCATCCTCTTGGATCTATCTCTATAGATTCTAATCCCCAAGATATAGGATGCTTCCCCTAAGTCCTTTATGGAGAAGTGTCTAGATAACCAAGTCTTTACAGTGGATAGCATTCCTACGTCATTCCCAATGATGAGGATATCATCCACATATAACACCAAAAAGGTGATAGCGCTCCCACTTACCTTTCTGTACACACAAGGCTCATCTTCGTTCTTAACGAAGTCATAAGATCTGATTGACTCATCAAATCTTATGTTCCAACTTCGGGAAGCTTGCTTTAGTCCATAAATGGATTTAAACAACCTACACACCTTATCTGGGCAGTTCTTGGACACGAATCCCTCATGTTGCATCATATACACCTCCTCCTCGAGGTTCCCATTGTGGAATGCGGTTTTCACATCCATCTGCCAGATCTCATAATCATAGTGTGCTGCAATAGCCAATAGAATTCTGATGGATTTTAGCATTGCTACGGGTGAGAAGGTTTCGTCGTAGTCAAAACCTTGCCTTTGACGATACCCCTTAGCCACTAGCCTTGCTTTATAGGTCTCTACCTTTCCATCTACTCCGATCTTTTTCTTAAAGATCCATTTGCAACTGATGGGTACAATACCTTCGGGCGCATCAACTAGGTTTCAAACCTTATTGGAGTACATAGAATCCATCTCAGAATTCATGGCTTCTTGCCACTTCCCGGAGTCTATACTCATAATAGCCTCCTCGTAGGTCTGAGGATCAATATCCTCAGTATCCTCTCCTCTAATATGTCCCACATATCTCTCAAGAGGATGAGATACTCTATCAGACCTGCGTAAAGTTGAAACTTGTGTATTAGGTACCTGAACAGACTCGGGCTGTAGAGTGGTGCTTGAGCTTGGTTCTCTAACTTCGCTCAACTCTATCATTCTCCCACTGTCTCCGTCAAGAATGTGTTCCTTCTCAAGGAACACTGCTCTCTTAGCTACAAAGACCTTTTGGTCCTCGAGATGATAGAAATAATACCCACAAGTTTCCTTGGGGTATCCCACAAATATGCATCGCTTTGTCCTTGATTCTAACTTATCGAGGTTGTGTCTTTTAACGTGGGCTGGGCAGCCCCAAATCTTAACAACCTTAAGATCAGGCTTCTTCCCTTTCCATATCTCATATGGTGTAGACACTACCGACTTAGTTGGAACTCTGTTCAGAAGGTAAGCTACGGTTTCTAGGGCATATCCCCAGAATGAGATGGGTAGGTCAGCGAAACTCATCATGGACCGTACCATATCTAATAATGTACGATTTCTCCTTTCAGAGACACCATTGAGCTGAGGTGTATAAGGAGGTGTCCATTGGGATAATATCCCATGGTTCTTGAGGAACTGAGTAAACTCTGTACTTAAGTACTCACCTCCTCGATCTGATCGAAGAGTTTTGATACTCTTTCCAGTTTGGTTCTCCACCTCATTCTAATACTCTCTGAATTTCTCAAAGGCCTCGGATTTGTACTTCATTAAGTACACATATCCATACCTTGAGAAATCATCAGTAAATATAATGAAGTAGGAGTAACTTCCAATGGCATGAGTTGACATGGGTCCACATACATCACTATGTATGAGTTCCAACAACTCAGTGGCTCTCTCTCCAATTCCACTAAATGGAAAGTTGGTCAGTTTTTCACGAAGGCAAGGCTCGCAAGTTGCATATGACACATAGTCGAATGGATCTAGATATCCATTATTTAGCAACTTTTGAATCCTTCTTTCATGGATGTGACCTAGCCTACAATGCCACAGGTATGCACTGTTCACCTCATCTCGTTTCCTCTTAGACACATTTACATTCATGATATGTGTAGTGTCTAACATAAATAAACCATTATGCAATGTTCCTTTCGTGATGATCTTATCATCTAATAATATCGAACAACCATTGTTCTCAAAAACAAATTTATATCCACTAACTGTTAAACATGAAATGAAGATAATGTTTTTGATAATAGAAGGAACAAAATAACATGCATCTAATGCAATAAAAGCACCACTAGGCAGATGTAAGGCGACCTCGCCAACAGCTACTACAGCAACTTTTGCTCCATTACCCATCTTGAGGTCCATCTCGCCTCTCTCAAGTCTCCTAGGCCTTGCCAGAACCTGCAACGAATTGCATATATGATAAGCACTACCGGTATCCAATACCCATGTGTTATCATAAGAGTCTGACAAATGGAGACTGATCATGAATGTACCTGAAGCTTCATCAAGCTTTTGTTTCGCCCTTTCTGCAAGGTACTCTTTGTAGTTTCTCTTCCAATGCCCATCTTTACCACAGTGGAAGCACTGGCCTTTGTCCTTTGCTGGGTCTTTCTTAGCAACCTTTGCTTTACCTTGTTTGCCCTTACCCTTTCCCTTCTTAAGGGACCTTTCTGCTTTCCTTTTCTTTCTGGTCTCACCAGTGTAGAGAACTGGCTTCTCTTTCTTAATAGTACTCTCTGCCTCCCTCAACATATTGAGGAGCCCTGGGAGAGTCACCTCAAGCTTGTTCATATTAAAATTCATTATGAACTGTGAAAAGGAATCTGGTAGGGACTGGAGCACAATGTCTACACACAAGTTATCCTCTAGGACCATTCCTAGACCTGTGAGTTTCTCTATCCACTCATTCATCTTTAGGACATGGTTCTGAACCGGTGTCCCCTCAGTTATCCTAGTGTGGAAAGGCTCTTGGATATCTCATATCGTTGAGTCCTCTGTTCCTCAAACAATTTGCGGACATGTAGGAGAATGGATCTGGCATCCATCTTTTCATGTTGTCTCTGTAACTCTAGAGTCATAGAGCCCAACATATAGCATTGAGCAAGAGTGGAGTCATCAATGTACTTCACGTAGCGAGCGATCTCATCCTTGCTTGCCCCTTCTTCGGGCGTAGGCATCACTGTATCAAGGACGTACAAGATTTTCTCCGCTGTGAGAACAATTCTCAAGTTACGGAGCCAATCCGTATAATTTGGACCAGTGAGGCGGTTGACATCAAGTATGCCACGTAAGAGATTTGAAAGCGACATTTTCTGAAAATAAAGATGTAGCAGAAATGTATAACATGCAGATTTTGCAAGAAATAAACTATCAAGATATGGACTTCTATCTTAATATGCTTCCACTATTTTACTAACGAGTCACGCGACACCCTCAGCACGTGAAACGGAAGTCTCCGGCAGACTTCTAGTGGGGATCAGGATCCAATCAGCGTCTTAGTGTAACCTCGAGGGACTCGACCAATCACACTAAGCCTAAAAGGTAGGCAACTCTTGCCGATCACAACTCCTTGTGATTCCCGTCATGTTCGGCCTCCGAATCACCATGGCCTCGAGGGACTCGACCAACCATGATGCTCGGTTAAGTCAACACCTTCGTTACAAGATGAGTCTGATTTGATGATATACCCTCGAGGGACTCGACCAAGCATACCATGCCCTCAGGTCACCGGTGACATCTCTATGTCGTAAGAAAGATAGCTAATCGCGATATAAGTGAGTCTCGAGGGACTCGACCAACTCATCCTACACCGGGATTCGGTTCCTACTCATAACGATGGAAGGCCACATGGGTCATGTTGAATCTCGAGTTTTGATGATGAAATCAATTGTCATTTGTTATCTAATCTATGTGTTGAGATAAGTGTGCAGGATTAACTACGATAAGAGTAAGACAAGCAGCAGGTGTTGCGCCGGAGTCAAGATCAGTATCACGTTGGGAGTTCGAGAGTTCGACGGAAGTTCGGACGGTCGTCGGAGGTTCAGCGTGAACAGTGTTGAATCTCGTATTTTGATGATGAAACTACTTGATATATGTTTATGATTTAATCTGCGTTTTGAGTGACGCAGGATGCTTCGATCAGGATGAGACAATTAAAGCAGGAAAATCATGTTGTGCCGAAGGAACATGTCAGAAGATTGGACGTCGGGCCGGTGGATCGGTCGGCGTATCGACAGAAGGCTTCGGGCCGTGGACTCGGGCATTCGGCCAAGAAGAGCAGGTATTGTGCCAAGGATATCGGAGTTGCGGAGTCAACTGGCCGATTGGGCAATAGGCTGCAGGAGAGGACGATGCGCCGAAGAATCGGACGAAGCGTCGAGAGACCAATGACATGTCGGACAACTTGGTTAATTGCTTAGGATTAATTGTCTCGATCGAAGTTTTGTTTTAATTGTGCAGGATTAACTATGATAACGATGAAGACATAAAGCGAAACAAAGTGTCGGAGTCAAGCGCGAAGGATTTGTTGCGAGTTCGAGAGTTCGACGGAAGTCCGAAGATTCGTTGGGAGTTCGCGGAGCTCGCCGAGAAAGATCGGAGCTTGCCGAAGAAGCTCGTTGGAACTCGCTAAGAACAAATCGTGAAGTCTAGGAGCTTGCCGGGAGTCCGCAGAATGGTTTCCGAGAGTTCATCGGAAGACCGCCGGAAGTTTGCCGGAAGCTCGCTAGAAGAAGTCTTGACTTGCGGACTTTGTAATAGCTTAGAAAATGTCTTTAAATTCATAGTTAGCACGTTAATTAGGGTTAGGATTAGGTGTTAATCCTATAACCCAAGTAGGGGCCAATTAGGCCCAAGTTCGGACTGGTTTGGACCAAGTTTGGAGCCAAACCAAGTAAGCTGGAATAGTGAAGAGGTGCCACCGCCAGGGTTGGAGGTAGCACCGCCCAGGCTATGTCTTCCTGCGAGGTTGGGAGGTGCAACCGCCCCAGCCAGGAGGTGCAACCGCCAGGGCTGCGAGGCTGGGAGGTGCAACCGCCCCAGCCAAGAGGTGCAACCGCCCAGAGCTCAGTCTTCGAGCTAGACTGGGCGGTGCAACCTCCTCTGCCAAGAGGTAGCACCGCCAGAGCTCAAGTTTCGAGCTCTGCCAGGCGATGCAACCATCGAGCTCAGTCTTCGAGCTCTGGCAGAGAGGTGCATCAGCCTGAGCTCAGTCTCGAGCTCTGCCAGGTGATGCAATCACCAAGCTCAGTCTTCGAGCTCTGGCAGAGAGGTGCATCAGCCTGAGCTCAATTTCGAGCTCTGCCAGGTGATGCAACCACCGAGCTCAGTTTCGAGCTCTGCCAGGTGATGCAACCACCAAGCTCAGTCTTCGAGCTTTGCCAGGTGATGGAACCATCGAGCTCAGTCTTCGAGCTCTGGCAGAGAGAAGCAATCGCCTGAGCTCAGTCTTCGAGCTCTGCCAGGCGGTGCCACCTCTCCAGTCAAGAGGTGCAACCGCCTGATCCCAGAATTCTGGGATTTGATCGATTTGATCGTTTTGAGCTCGAATATTGAATTGGGTTGGGGCCTATAAATACCCCACCCATTCAGCACTGAAAACATACAGACCTACACCGAAATCTTGATCTTTTCTGTGATTCTAAGAGCTCAAAAGTGTTGTAAAGCCTTTAAGTCTCCTCCTTCTGTTCTTCAAGTTTTCAGTTGTAAAGTGAGGAGAGAAAGGTCTGTAAAGGTTGTCTCCTGAGCCTGTCAAAAGGAGAGAAATTGTAAAAGGGCAGTTTGGCCTTCGCCCATTGAAGGAAGGCACCTAGTTGACGTCGGCAACCTCGTCGGTGGAGGAAGCCAAAAGTGGAGTAGGTCAAGGCTGACCGAACCACTCTAAATCTCTGGTTTGCGTTTATTTTCGAGCACTTTATCATTACTGCAAACCTCCCTCATTACTACTGCTCTCTGCGCTTTAACAAACAAGTTCTAAGTGCTGTTCTTCCGAATCTGCATTCAGACGTAAATTCGTATTTTCATACGTTACTGTTTACGTTTACGTTTGATTCTGCAGAACTGTCTTCCGTGCTTTTATGAACAAGCTTCTTTGCAGTTTATACTTACATTTTGATCCTATTGATAACTGCAAACTTTCCTCTACGATTTTACGAACGAGTTTCAGCATTTAGACGTAAAACTGCATTCAGACGTAAATCGGCTTTCCTTGCTCAATCATCAGATCTCAGTTCACGTTTACGTCTTGATTCCAACTGCATACTGCCTTCTGCGAGTATACAAACAAGTTTCAAAGTTTAGACGTAAATCTGCGTCTAGACGTAAAACTGCGTTTAGACGTAAATCTGCGTTTAGACGTAAATCTGAGTTTAAGACGTAAATCTGAGTTTAGACGTAAATCTGCGTTTAGACGTAAAACTGCGTTTAGACGTAAGTCTGCGTTTAGACGTAAATCTGCGTTTAGACGTAAAACAGCGTTTAGACGTAAATCTGAGTTTAGACGTAAACTGCGCTTAGACGCAAAACTGCGCTTAGACGCAATCTGCGCTTAGACGCAAACTGCACTTAGATACAAACTGAGAATTTGCTTTTGCATCATAACAGTTTTTGAACGAACGCAGCTTTTGGTTTTTAATCGCTGTAAGATTTCCGCTGCACTAATTCACCCCCCCCCCCCTCTTAATGCTCTCGATCCTAACAATTGGTATCAGAGCAGGGTATTTCTCATTTCGGATTTACACCTGAGAGAAATGGCTCTTCAAGAGGGCTTTTCGGTCTTTCGTCCACCGTTCTTTAACGGATTGGACTATACTTATTGGAAAACTCAAATGAGAGTTTTCTTGATTTCTCTAAATCTGGATTTATGGAATATCGTTGAAAACAGCTTTCAACTTCCCTCTAAACCGACGAACGAATGGTCGGATTTGGAGAAGAAGTATTTCTCTTTAAACGCAAAGGCTATGAATGCCTTATTTTGCGCTTTGGACAAAAATGAGTTCAATCGGATTTCTACGTGCGAAACAGCTTTTGACATTTGGCGAACACTTGAAATCACGCACGAGGGAACTAGTAGTGTCAAAGACTCGAAAGTTAACTTTTTATTGCATGATTTCGAGCTTTTTCGAATGCAACCAAGCGAGACTATAGGCGACATGTACACCCGTTTCACGGATGTCGTCAATAGTTTAAGAGCTCTTGAAAAATGTTTTTCGGACTTTGAACTCGTAAACAAAATTTTGCGTTCTCTTTCTAAGAAGTGGGATTCAAAAGTAACTGCAATACAAGAAGCTAAAAACCTAAACAACTTACCACTTGAAGAACTAATTGGGTCATTGATGACATATGAAATGGTGTACAATGCACATGATGAACATGTTGAACTCTGGACAAATGAATGCCACTTGAGCGATGACTCAAGTGATGAGGACAATGATGAACAAAACAACCTTCCAAAGAACAGGAAGGATTTGGGACATAGAACATTTGAAGACCACTCGAGCCTAAGCTCAAGTGATGGTGAACTTAAACTACAGATGAAACGAAAATTAAAAAGCAAAAAGAATCAAACTACTTGCTTTAAACGCAAGAAGAAGAACAAAAATTGGGATGAATCGAGCTCCTCCGAAGAAGAGAAAGTCAACAAAAGCAAGGCGGCAAACTACGCCTTAACAGCCTACAATGATGAGGTAATCGAAATCCCCCTAATTTACTTCGAAATTACATGATGCTTTTCATGATGCATTTTTCTTTTTCTTTAAATTTTCTTGAAAATTATAATTTAACAATGAAAATGCAAAAATATGATCATGCTTGTAATCTTGAAAATGATAATGAAAATTGCATGTCTTATGTTAATGCAAGATAGAAATCTAATGATTTTACACCTAGTGAGATTAATCTTATTTATGTGCTTGAGAAGCAAGAATGTATATTTTGATGATTTTCATATTGCTTTTCAATGACGATACATGGCTTTTGTCTGGAAGGCTTGATATTTTTCATTGTCTTTGTTTATTAAATATAATATATGGTTTTGACATAAGAATAAAGATTTGAGCATGCTATTATAAAGTCAATCATAAATTAAAACTAAAGAAGTTTTAGGCATTTATAAGAATCATTCAAAATTATGTTCAATGAAACCTTGCTTAATGTTGCAATGAAAATATTAAAGTTATACTTGATGATTTCAGATTTGACAAATGCTACACTTTAAATATGAATCATTCTTCAATCAGATTAAATGCTTCAATCATTTTCTAACTCTAGAGTTCTCAATTTTGGTGAAATACAAGTGATAAATTCATTTATGATATCTTGTAAATCACTTGAATTATGAATGAGTTTTTCTTTTTTATGATGTGTTAAAAGAATCACTTAAAAAGAAAATGTTTTTCCCATTTTATCGAGATTAATGATTTCATGATATTATGTGAATCTCGAAACTGATTTTGATGAAATAGTAATAACATTATTCATGTTATGAATCTTAAAAATGATAATATGCTTCATGTGATAATATGAATACATGAAACACTTATGATATTCTGTGTATTCATAAAATATTTATCTCATCATCCAATAACTCTTCTTGATATTCCTTATGAGATGAAATGAAATAATGCATGAAATACAAATAAGGAGTTAATGATCATGCATAATAGGATGTAATGAATTCTAGATACCATCGTTTGAATATCTATGATCATGTTGCCAAAATGATATATCATGAATGCTTGAATATCATGTTTGATATGCTCATGATGATGATTGATTTTTCGGTATCATGCATAAAATTTTTTGAAATGTAATGTTAATGAATTTGTGCATTGAAACTATAATGATGCACAAATAAGAATGATTACTTACCTTTGTCATGATTTAGAAATTGATGTAAAGGGTTTTTCCCTTGTTGACAATGACAAAGGGGGAGATAGCTAGTTTGCACAAGTCAAGAAGATGCAAAAACTTGATTGCCAGCTTGCCTATCGTAAGTAGCAAAGTTTGCTAACTTGCTTATTTCAAGAAGCAAAAGTTGTCTTCTTGAACATCACCATCTTGAATATCTCAAGAAGCAAGACTTGCAACTTGCACATTACAATAGGAAGCAATAATCATGAGCCTACACAAGAAAGTTATCTTGCATTTGCTTTCGAAGTTTTTTGCTAGCTTGTATATTGTGAAACTTGTACATCGTAAAAATTCCTAGCTCGTAGTCTAAAGAGAAGCGAAAAGCTGCTATCTCAAAAGAAGCAAATGTGCTATCTTGCCTATCTCAAGAGGCAAAAATGCTAACTTGCACATCTAGTAAAACTTGACAAATTTGCATATATCAAGAAGCAAGAGTTGCTTTCTTGAACATCTCAAAATTGCTAGCTTGCGGGCCTTAAAATGTAGAAATTTTTTGCTAGCTTGTATATGGTAAACCTGCTATCATACTATCATGATGATGAGTATGTCTTATCTTTATGATTGTATTTGAAAAACTATGGCAAAAATACGTCCTAATGATTGAACGTGTTAAAATTATTTTTCGAACCTTCTTGATTGAATGATCGAATCACTTGATTGGCATAATGATTTTACATAATTACATGTTGAAAATTATGTGCTTGAATACAAAACTTCCATGATAACAAGCATGCTTTACCTTCATGATTGTAATTGAATATCTATAGCAAAACCTTGTCCGAATGGAAGAAAGAGTCAAATTTCATTTTCGGATTCTCTTGAATCTAACATATCAAGTTCACTCTCTTCCAAACTTAACAAGCATATGTCATATCAAGTTTAGTTCATATCATTGATTTTTGACATATGTAATTAACTAGCAAATACATTTCTCATACACACATCATGTGAAAAATATTTTTTGAGAAATGGATTTGATGAATATGGATGAAAGTGTTTTTACTTGCAAGGATTTATTTCACATACATAACAACAAGCACTTATGCTTAAAATTTGCTTATATCGTTCTCCGTTTTGTTGATGACAAAGGGGGAGAAATATATGAATTGATGCTATGAACACTGATGCTAGACTTGCATCATCAAGAGATATATGAATTGATATGATTGCCATATTTGCAATGCTTGTATCATTAAGAGATATATGAATTGATGCTATGATTGCCAAACTTGTATTATGCCATGTTTTCATCATGCGTTAAGATATCAAGAACTTGTATCGTAATTTTACGCGTTGATATCTTACCATGTGATGAACTGCTATAATTGATAAACACTTGAAATGTTTGCATTATGATATCAAAAGCTTACATCGTAATTTTTTTCATGTTGATATTTGATATTAGCAAACTTGCATGATGATAAAACTTGATAGTATGATTTTCATGCAATGAGTTGAACCAATATCACACACACTTGTTTGTAGTACTTCTCCTTTTTGTTGATGACAAAGGGGGAGAAGTATGTTGATGACAAAGGGGGAGAAGTATGTTGATGACATGACATGTGATGCATAAGTTTATGCATAAGTTCATGTTGACGTGTTGCAAGTATTCATGATGAATATTGCAATGACTTGAATTCAGTTTGAATTCAAGGTTCTATCAATATGGCATATTGATAGGGGGAGTTTGTTTAAACTCCGGGAGTTAAGTTTAACTCCGTCATCAAGTGGTTGTCATCATCAAAAAGGGGGAGATTGTTGAATCTCGTATTTTGATGATGAAACTACTTGATATATGTTTATGATTTAATCTGCGTTTTGAGTGACGCAGGATGCTTCGATCAGGATGAGACAATTAAAGCAGGAAAATCATGTTGTGCCGAAGGAACATGTCAGAAGATTGGACGTCGGGCCGGTGGATCGGTCGGCGTATCGACAGAAGGCTTCGGGCCGTGGACTCGGGCATTCGGCCAAGAAGAGCAGGTATTGTGCCAAGGATATCGGAGTTGCGGAGTCAACTGGCCGATTGGGCAATAGGCTGCAGGAGAGGACGATGCGCCAAAGAATCGGACGAAGCGTCGAGAGACCAATGACATGTCGGACAACTTGGTTAATTGCTTAGGATTAATTGTCTCGATCGAAGTTTTGTTTTAATTGTGCTGGATTAACTATGATAACGATGAAGACATAAAGCGAAACAAAGTGTCGGAGTCAAGCGCGAAGGATTTGTTGCGAGTTCGAGAGTTCGACGGAAGTCCGAAGATTCGTTGGGAGTTCGCGGAGCTCGCCGAGAAAGATCGGAGCTTGCCGAAGAAGCTCGTTGGAACTCGCTAAGAACAAATCGTGAAGTCTAGGAGCTTGCCGGGAGTCCGCAGAATGGTTTCCGAGAGTTCATCGGAAGACCGCCGGAAGTTTGCCGGAAGCTCGCTAGAAGAAGTCTTGACTTGCGGACTTTGTAATAGCTTAGAAAATGTCTTTAAATTCATAGTTAGCACGTTAATTAGGGTTAGGATTAGGTGTTAATCCTATAACCCAAGTAGGGGCCAATTAGGCCCAAGTTCGGACTGGTTTGGACCAAGTTTGGAGCCAAACCAAGTAAGCTGGAATAGTGAAGAGGTGCCACCGCCAGGGTTGGAGGTAGCACCGCCCAGGCTATGTCTTCCTGCGAGGTTGGGAGGTGCAACCGCCCCAGCCAGGAGGTGCAACCGCCAGGGCTGCGAGGCTGGGAGGTGCAACCGCCCCAGCCAAGAGGTGCAACCGCCCAGAGCTCAGTCTTCGAGCTAGACTGGGCGGTGCAACCTCCTCTGCCAAGAGGTAGCACCGCCAGAGCTCAAGTTTCGAGCTCTGCCAGGCGATGCAACCATCGAGCTCAGTCTTCGAGCTCTGGCAGAGAGGTGCATCAGCCTGAGCTCAGTCTCGAGCTCTGCCAGGTGATGCAATCACCAAGCTCAGTCTTCGAGCTCTGGCAGAGAGGTGCATCAGCCTGAGCTCAGTTTCGAGCTCTGCCAGGTGATGCAACCACCGAGCTCAGTTTCGAGCTCAGCCAGGTGATGCAACCACCAAGCTCAGTCTTCGAGCTCTGCCAGGTGATGGAACCATCGAGCTCAGTCTTCGAGCTCTGGCAGAGAGAAGCAATCGCCTGAGCTCAGTCTTCGAGCTCTGCCAGGCGGTGCCACCTCTCCAGTCAAGAGGTGCAACCGCCTGATCCCAGAATTCTGGGATTTGATCGATTTGATCGTTTTGAGCTCGAATATTGAATTGGGTTGGGGCCTATAAATACCCCACCCATTCAGCACTGAAAAGATACAGACCTACATCGAAATCTTGATCTTTTCTGTGATTCTAAGAAGCTCAAAAGTGTTGTAAAGCCTTTAAGTCTCCTCCTTCTGTTCTTCAAGTTTTCAGTTGTAAAGTGAGGAGAGAAAGGTCTGTAAAGGTTGTCTCCTGAGCCTGTCAAAAGGAGAGAAATTGTAAAAGGGAAGTTTGGCCTTCGCCCATTGAAGGAAGGCACCTAGTTGACGTCGGCAACCTCATCGGTGGAGGAAGCCAAAAGTGGAGTAGGTCAAGGCTGACCGAACCACTCTAAATCTCTGGTTTGCGTTTATTTTCGAGCACTTTATCATTACTGCAAACCTCCCTCATTACTACTGCTCTCTGCGCTTTCACGAACAAGTTCCAAGTGTTGTTCTTCCGAATCTGCATTCAGACGTAAATTCGTATTTTCATACATTACAGTTTACGTTTACGTTTGATTCTGCAGAACTGTTTTTCGTGCTTTTACGAACGAGCTTCTTTGCAGTTTACACTTACACTTTAATCCTATTGATAACTGCAATCTGTCCTCTACGATTTTACGAACGATTTTCAGCATTTAGACGTAAAACTGCATTCAGACGTAAATCGGTTTTCCTCGCTCAATCATCAGATCTCAGTTCACATTTACATCTTGATTCCAACTGCATACTGCCTTATGCAAGTATACAAACAAGTTTTTGAGTTTAGACGTAAATCTGCGTTTAGACGTAAAACTGCGTTTAGACGTAAATCTGCGTTTAGACGTAAATCTGCGTTTAGACGTAAAACAGCGTTTAGACGTAAATCTGAGTTTAGACGTAAATCTGAGTTTAGACGTAAATCTGCGTTTGGACATAAATCTGCGTTTAGACGTAAACTGCGCTTAGACGCAAAACTACACTTAGACGCAATCTGCGCTTAGACGCAAACTGCACTTAGATACAAACTGAGAATTTGCTTTTGCATCATAATAGTTTTTAAACGAACGCAGCTTTTGGTTTTTAATCATTGTAAGATTTCCGCTGCACTAATTCACCCCCCCCCCCCCTCTTAGTGCTCTCGATCCTAACAATTGGTATCAGAGCAAGGTTAACTCTCTAAAGGATTAAAACCCAAGAGAGATGGCATACGCCGGAAACCAAGAGGGGCATTCGATTACACGTCCACCCATGTTCAGTGGAACGGACTACACTTACTGGAAGACCCGAATGAGGATCTTTCTTATTTCTATGGATTTTGAACTGTGGAACCTTGTTGAAAATGGATTTTCAAAATCTTCTCTTCCAATGATCGATTGGAACGATTTGGAGAAGAAGGCTTTCGCTCTTAATGCAAAGGCTATGAATGCCTTATTTTGCGCACTTGATAAAAACGAGTTTAATCGTGTTTCAACTTGCGAAACTGCTTTTGATATTTGGCACACACTTGAAGTGACCCACGAGGGCACAAGTAGAGTGAAAGAGTCAAAAATCAATCTGTTGCTGCATTCTTTTGAACTTTTCCGAATGAAACCGAGTGAAACCATTGGCGACATGTTTACCCGTTTCACGGATGTCGTCAACGGTCTAAAAGGACTCGGAAAGAGCTTTTTGGATTTTGAGCTTGTTAATAAGATACTAAGATCCCTTCCTAAGAGTTGGGATCCTAAAGTCACCGCCATTCAAGAGGCAAAAGATCTACGAAATTTCCCTCTTGAAGAACTAATCGGGTCATTAATGACCTACGAAATGACTTGCAAAGCTCATGAAGAGCAAGAAGACATCCTTCCAAAGAACAGGAAGGATATGGCACTTAAAACTTCTGAATGCCACTTGAGAGAAAACTCAAGTGATGAGGACTGTGATGATGACTTAGCATTTTTGACAAGAAAGTTTAAGAAGTTCTTCAAAAGAAACAAGTTTAAAAACGATGTGAAAAATAAACTTGAACCTAAGAAGGACCAAGTAATCTGCTACGAATGTAAAAAGCCGGGACACTACAAAAGTGATTGTCCCCAAGTCAAGAAAAGAACAACAAAGAAGAAGGCGCTCCAAGCAACATGGGATGATTCGAGCGCATCTGAGGAAGAGGAATCCAACACCGAGCAAGTTGCTCATTACGCCTTCATGGCCATCGAAGAGGAGGTAACAGATTTATTAGATGCTGATTTATCTTTCGATGAATTATTAAATGCCTTCCATGATTTATTTGATGAATGCAAAGTTATAAATAGAAAATACAAGTTGCTAAAAAAGGTACATGATAATCTTATTTGTGAGTTTGATAAGTTAAAAGTCGAACATCATGATAGTTTAAATTCATGTATCAAATGTCATGATTTGGAAACTATACAAAAAGAAAACTTGCTACTTAAGGACACCTTGAAGAAATTCGAGGTTGGTAGCAAGTCATTAAACATGATCCTTACAAACAAGGGTCATGCTCCCAAAAGAAGTGGGATTGGATTTGTGAGGAGTCCTCACCGAAATCCAACTACCTTTGTAAAAAGCCCCATCCTACATGTTCAACACCAAACCAAGTGCAACTTTTGTTGCAAGTTTGGACACAAGACACATTATTGTCCATTCAAGAAAATAAGTCCAAACAAATTAATTTGGGTTCCTAAAGGAACAATGATAAACTCTATGCAACATGATAGAAAATATAGATCTATTTATGAGGCACCCAAAAGCAAATGGGTTCCTAAAGATCATCCCTTCCTATAAAAACATTAAAAGTCTAGGCCGGAGCAAGAAATAATTTTCTGCTCCTTGACTCTCAATGGTCATAAACCAAGAATCAAAAAGGAACTCGTAACGCTTAAGTAACAAGTGGAAGTTGTGAAATCACAAAAACGATACAACCTTATTAAGAAACATATGATATCCAAATTCACATACCCCCCCTGATCTTCAAAACCCATTCTTCTACGAATTAATTCTTGTAGAAACTAAATATGTCATGATCTTAAAAGGGATACCAAACAAACATACGTATGCACGTTAAAAGATCTATCTTGATCGTACAAAGAGCTTAAAAAAAAAAAAAACTCATACGAAATCATTAATTGCTCTGAAACTCTCCTCAAGGCAAAGACTCCCTAATCAAATCATCTTAGGTGCTCACCTGCTGCAGGCGGTGGCACCTCTCCAGCTGGCGGTGGCACCTCCAGCCATCACGGGTTGCCAGAGGTTGCACCGCTCCAGCCAGAGGTGCAACCGCCAGCAAGCTCTGCCCTTTAAAATCACGTTAGGGCCGGCTAAGGAACCGACCACAACTCACCCCCATTTCCTCCTCTACTCTTCCAAGTCTCCTCCATTCCCATTTCACTCCTCTAAGCCTTCCAAATACCTCTCATTTCGGAGCAAAACATCAAGAATCCTTCCTTCTCTTGAAGATTTCACAAAGGTACTCTCTAAGAAGCTCCTAAATTCTGTTTTATTCTTCATTTACTCTAGCTCATCATCATCCCTCAAAACAGCAGTAGTAATGGGATCTAGAAGATCCTCAAGGGACAAGGGAAAGAGGAGAGTTGTAGAAGAGTTTGATCTCACTCTTTTTGATTCCAAAAACCATGCTGAAAAATTTCTCTCCTTCGAACTAAGAAGCATCAATAAGGGAAAATACGTAGATCTGAATGAACTAAGAGATGTAGAGACTATCCATTGGTTTGCAAACCTAAATCTACTTCCCATTTTGCAGATCAACGAACCCATTTATCCTAGACTAGTTAGATTGTTTTACAACAACATGCAAATAGATGATGAAGAAAGGATATCAACCTATCTCTTAGGACAACACATCTCAATCACTGATAGATTCATTTGTGATATGATAGGTATTCCCATGAAAAGCATAGGACTTTACTTTAAAGGATCATGGGATGAAAAAACTATTGAAACATCCTACGTTGAAGCCTTAGGAACAATCCTTGCCAATCCTAACATAGAATCTATTCCTAAAAGTTGTGAACATCTAATGCCCTTTAACACTAAGATACTTCATCATATCATGACTAGTATAATTCTTCCTAAGCAATACCATCATGATGAAGTGAGTCAATTGAAATTAGGAATCATGTACCTAATCATGAAAGAACGTGACATTTGTTTTGGCTATCTGATCCAACAAAACATGTTGGAATTATCTACAAAAGATATGATGCTCCCATATGGTGGAATAATTACTAGAATAATGAAAGCTTACGACATTCAAATACCACTAGAAGAAGAAGTAATGAAATCAGATAGATTCAGCATAATAAACAAAAATCTACTTCACCGACTAAGATGTCACTATAGAAACGGTAACTGGGTTAGAATGCCTAGAAGAACTGATCCCCCTCAACCTGAACCTGAACCAGAGCCGGAAACCCCAGTCTTTAGGAGTACCCACTCTCCTCCGATCTGTCCCTTTGAGGAAACACATCCGGTTGAGCAAACTCACACATCATCCATCGAAGATATCGGGATTCGGATGGACCGATTTGAACAAAGACAAGAACGGCTTGAACTTCGACAAGATCAAATCCTAACCGAGCTGCAGCAAATCCATCGACAATTTGACTCTTTACTAAGGCACTTTAATCTTCCACCTCATGAATAAGCTTGTATGAACATATGATGTTTTTGATATGACATGTTGTAAACTCCTTATGTTATTCATGAAAGACTTTGTCTTTATGGTTACCTGATATGCTGTACATATGTTACCCTGATATGGTTATCCTTGTTTGTGTAAGCATATTTGCAAACATCTCTTGTTGTTTATCTCGGTTTTTGCACTGAAACTAAAAAGGTTTAAAAGCCTATGCCTTGAAAAATATGAAGCAACATACCAATGTAAGTTGATAAGTCAGCAGTATGACATTGATATGGTTGCTATTACTAATATGATTGCTATGTATCAAGATATCAAACAAAAATTTGCATCGTACGAGCTGATATCTTACCATGTGATACAATGCTACACTTGCTGAAATAAAAATCTTGCTATGCAATATGATACAATACTACACTTGCTAAAATAAAAATCTTGCTATGCAATATGATACAATGCTGAAATAAAAATCTTGTTATGCAATATGATAGAATACTGCACTTGAAATGATTGTGTTACTATATCAAAAGCTTAACACTCAAGAATCAAAGACATTGATATTAGACATCACTCTATACGAGATCATGTCACTAATCATGATGTAACCATAGAGTTTATTGATACCAAACATCAATTGGCTGATATCTTCACAAAACCCCTATGTGAAGAACAATTTGATTATATAAGAAGAGAATTAGGAATGTTAATGTGTCCGAATACTTAAAATTATCTTTCAGATGTTATTACTATTATATGCCTTGACAACGCTTGATCAAATAACATGGTGCAAATTATGTGACAAATATTTTTAACCAAATGCATGTAAGAAGTTCATTTTTCGGTTTGTATGCTAAAAATGGGATGTTCCTGTACACTCTTACAAAAAACTCTTTGTAAAATGACTTTCCTCCGTCAAGCAAACACAATAAAGAGATATATGTGTCATGACTTCCTTTATATACTTGATAATGCTATCATGCTTTTTGTTGATGACAAAGGGGGAGAAACATATGAATTGATAAACACTATGTCATAGTTGCAAATACTTGAGTGATGCTATAAACAATGTTATGCCATCCTTGCATCACCAAGAGATATGTGAACATGTGCTATAGTTTGCATCATAATCATGTCATAGTTGCAAATACTTGAGTGATGCTATAAACAATGTTATGCCATCCTTGCATCACCAAGAGATATGTGAACATGTGCTATAGTTTGCATCATATCTTAATTTGATATTCTATATTGTGAAGAAAATGCAAACTTGCTAGAAAATCTCAAATGTGTGCATCATGTAAAAAGTCCTTCGTAGCTTTATATGTTTACATGATGAACAGTTACAAACACTATCATACAAACTTGATGATGTATGTCATGCCTTGACATGATTTTTGAAAAGATACATCATGATGGGCATCATGATGGAAGCATTGATAAGTTTAACTGATCTAACTTATCAATACGTCACTTGAATTCTTCGGTCTTGAATTCAAGGTTGACTTATCTCAACTATGGCATTTAGATAGGGGGAGTTAAGGACAACTCCTTTATCAATTGATTGTCATCATCAAAAAGGGGGAGATTGTTGAATCTCGGGTTTTGATGATGAAGTCAATTGTCATTTGTTATCTAATCTATGTGTTGAGATAAGTGTGCAGGATTAACTACGATAAGAGTAAGACAAGCAGCAGGTGTTGCGCCGGAGTCAAGATCAGTATCACGTTGGGAGTTCGAGAGTTCGACGGAAGTTCGGACGGTCGTCGGAGGTTCAGCGTGAACAGATCCGAGAAGTCCAGAAGCTTGCCAAGCGAAGCTCGTCGGAACTCGCCAAGTGGATCGTCGCAAGTCCAGGAGTATGCCGGATGTCCGCAGAAGGATCACCGAGGGTTATCGGTTGATCGACGGAAGTTGGCCGGAAACTCGCCGGAAGAAGCGATTGACGCATCGGAGCAAAGCTGCAGAAGTTGTCTTAGAGTTAATCGTAGTTAGCATGATGATTAAGCATGAAAATGGGAGGTGATCCCATTAGCTTAATCTTGGGGCAATTGGGCCCCTGAAAAGATTCAAAGTGGGCCGAATGGAGTGAACCATTCGGACCCTGATTGCACCAGGAGGTGCAATCGCCCCAGCCAGGAGGTGCAACCGCCTGGGCTGTGGGGTTGGGAGGTGCAACCGCCCCAGCCAGGAGGTGCAACCGCCAGGGCTGCGAGGCTGGGAGGTGCAACCGCCCCAGCCGAGAGGTGCAACCGCCCAGAGCTCAGTCTTCGAGCTAGACTGGGCGGTGCAACCTCCTCTGCCAAGAGGTAGCACCGCCAGAGCTCAAGTTTCGAGCTCTGCCAGGCGATGCAACCACCGAGCTCAGTCTTCGAGCTCTGGCAGAGAGGTGCATCAGCCTGAGCTCAGTCTCGAGCTCTGCCAGGTGATGCATTCACCGAGCTCAGTCTTCGAGCTCTGGCAGAGAGGTGCAACAGCCTGAGCTCAGCTTGGAGCTCTGCCAGGTGATGCAACCACCGAGCTCAGTTTCGAGCTCTGCCAGGTGATGCAATCACCAAGCTCAGTCTTCAAGCTCTGCCAGGTGATGCAACCATCGAGCTCAGTCTTCGAGCTCTGGCAGAGAGAAGCAATCGCCTGAGCTCAGTCTTCGAGCTCTGCCAGGCGGTGCCACCTCTCCAGTCAAGAGGTGCAACCGCCTGATCCCAGAATTCTGGGATTTGATCGATTTGATCGTTTTGAGCTCGAATTTTGAATTGGGTTGGGGCCTATAAATACCCCACCCATTCAGCACTGAAAAGATACAGACCTACATCGAAATCTTGATCTTTTCTGTGATTCTAAGAAGCTCAAAAGTGTTGTAAAGCCTTTAAGTCTCCTCCTTCTGTTCTTCAAGTTTTCAGTTGTAAAGTGAGGAGAGAAAGGTCTGTAAAGGTTGTCTCCTGAGCCTGTCAAAAGGAGAGAAATTGTAAAAGGGAAGTTTGGCCTTCGCCCATTGAAGGAAGGCACCTAGTTGACGTCGGCAACCTCATCGGTGGAGGAAGCCAAAAGTGGAGTAGGTCAAGGCTGACCGAACCACTCTAAATCTCTGGTTTGCGTTTATTTTCGAGCACTTTATCATTACTGCAAACCTCCCTCATTACTACTGCTCTCTGCGCTTTCACGAACAAGTTCCAAGTGTTGTTCTTCCGAATCTGCATTCAGACGTAAATTCGTATTTTCATACATTATAGTTTACGTTTACGTTTGATTCTGCAGAACTGTTTTTCGTGCTTTTACGAACGAGCTTCTTTGCAGTTTACACTTACACTTTAATCCTATTGATAACTGCAATCTGTCCTCTACGATTTTACGAACGATTTTCAGCATTTAGACGTAAAACTGCATTCAGACGTAAATCGATTTTCCTCGCTCAATCATCAGATCTCAGTTCACATTTACATCTTGATTCCAACTGCATACTGCCTTCTGCAAGTATACAAACAAGTTTTTGAGTTTAGACGTAAATCTGCGTTTAGACGTAAAACTGCGTTTAGACGTAAATCTGCGTTTAGACGTAAATCTGCGTTTAGACGTAAATCTGCGTTTAGACGTAAAACAGCGTTTAGACGTAAATCTGAGTTTAGACGTAAATCTGAGTTTAGACGTAAATCTGCGTTTGGACGTAAATCTGCGTTTAGACGTAAACTGCGCTTAGACGCAAAACTACACTTAGACGCAATCTGCGCTTAGACGCAAACTGCACTTAGATACAAACTGAGAATTTGCTTTTGCATCATAACAGTTTTTAAACGAACGCAGCTTTTGGTTTTTAATCATTGTAAGATTTCCGCTGCACTAATTCACCCCCCCCCCCTCTTAGTGCTCTCGATCCTAACAGGTCAATCTAATTGCCTCACGTTTACCGACTTAATATTATCGAGAGATGTTTCTATAATTTGGTCTCCTAATATGACATGTCACACATATACATATTTAATATATATCTACATCGCATGCAAATATATATACATATCTAGTATGTGTATAAGCAATCACACCATATGATCATGGACCACAACCTAATATGATTAGGCCCGAGCCAGTAGGCCTAATCACTCACATCAAGATCTATGTGTGCAACGGTGCATCTCCATGCCCTGTTATCGTCCATCTCGTCCTCGTCGGTTTCGTCGACATCTTGATGCATCTCCATGCAACACGATCGTCCGTCTCATGGGTCCCGCTGTCGCATCCACGCTCCCGCTGCGCCTCCTCATGTGATTACAACTTAATCATAGGCACGTAGGCCCGACAATAAACGAGAAATATAATGGAGGTTCGCAGACCTCAATAATAATAATCACAAGTACACACATCACAGGGTCCATGATCATCCGTCCACACATCATACATCACATGTATAAATAATCATCATCATGTAGGACTACTAGATAATAATAAAAATAATAATCAACTAAACCTTTTAATTAATTAATATTTTCTGAAATCAGGGACATGTAGGGAATTTCTCAATTCCTAAGGGTATTTTCGTAATTTGGACAAAAGACAGAAACTAGAATTTCTCATATTCCGAGGGGCAAAACTATCTTTTTCCAGAAAACCCTAATGCCCTTTCCCCCTTTCGCTGCTGCCGCCGCCGCCACCCTGCCGGCGGCGGCCTGTGCGGCGAGGGGCGGGGCGCTGCCCTCGCCTGCGGGCGGCACGCTCGCTGGCGGCGCTGCCGCTGCAGGTGGGCTCCCCTTTCGGGCGTCGCTGCCTCCGCAGGCGGTGCTGTCCCGCCGGGCGGCCGCCCCTGTGGGGGGGGTTTCGCCCGCGGGAGCAGCGGCGGCAGGCGTTGCGCGTCGCTGCCCTGCGGCGGCAAGCGCCGCTTCCTTTCGGCGGCAGGCGCCGCTGCCCTGCGGCGCCTCTGCCCGTGGGTTGCCAGCCGCGCCGGCAGCAAGCCTGCTGCAAGCAGGCCGCCGGCCGGCTGCTGCAGACACAGCGCTTGCGCATGCGCCGGCGCTGTGCTGCCTGGCTGCGGCTGCGGCTGCCGCTGCAGGTGGCTGCAGGCATGCAGATCGAGGGCAGCAACTGTTGCTGCCCTTCCTCGCTTTTGCGTCAACGATTTTAACGTCAAAATTCTTCCTAAACACAATACACGCAGTTCAAAACCAATCATTCGCACGAACAACCTGGCTCTGATACCACTGTTGGGAAATCATGGGGGGGCGACATCATATGCGCAGCGGAAGAACAAGAAAACAAAATTCCCCGATTCCCAAAAAGATGTTCGTCGTCGTGCGAAGATTGTTGCGCAAAAATCCGCAAAACACAAAACTGCGTATAGAGATTGTGTTACATAGGGAGATCGTATATCCCTGTTTCCTTGCAGATCCTTAGGAGAGGGTGAAGGAGGTCAAGTGTCCTCCTCTCTAGCGGTGATCCACACAGCAGGGTTGCGACGACGCTCCTCAAAACTCCAGGCCTACTCTGAGGTGGAGAGGGAGAGGAGAATAGGAAAGGCAAGCAAAGACTCTAGCCTATGAGGCTGTGAATCCCTCCTATTTATAGAGATCCCGTGTCAAACCCTAATGGGTCCTTCCCTAGTGGGTATTGGATCTGCATCCAATAAGACAAGGGCTCCGTCGGATATCTCATATCTGAACCTCTACTCATCGCAATGCCTACCATATGTGTGTGACCCTCTAGGCCCAATATCGAGCTGGCCGTGAGTCATACCTGTCAGAACTCCTTCTAACTCAGTGAATTATTATCTCTGTAATAATTCACTCGACTCATCGACTACGAACGTACTAGGCCACTACGCCATAGTCCCCAGACGATACAGGGGAATCCAATCCATTGGACCTGTCTGTCCTCAGTTACCATGTACCTATAGTCCCTCATCCATCTAATATCCCAGAGACCGTATATCGAGCATGGTGTTGTCAGACCCATACGGTTTCTACTCGAGTCTCGCTCTAATCGGATTCTCCCGGAGAACTCTTTCTCTCTCAACCCGAATGACCCTGGCCAGGGATTTGTCTGAGCAAGAACACATAGGATATTCCTCTCATGATGCCGAGAGTGGATGATCCTCTATTGACACTCAATAGCCCTCGTAAGGTCGACTACCACTCCCAATGACCAGCTGTACTAGATCTGGGAACAGCCAAACCTATAAGTCTGGTATCAAAGAGTGGAGCACTCATACAGGACATCCTTGGTGTCTCAAGTCTAAGGACCAGATACACCACTAGGACTACGGAATCGCTGTCTGACAATAAGGCATCATCAACCATCCAACATTCCGTAAGCGGATCAATCAGTGAACTCATTCTCCAATGAGCACCTGTACTGTATCCCTAGTGTCCCTACACGAGCAGCTATGAGACCAGCTGCATCCATCATATGGACGGGTATACAGCACACCAGTCTATCCGGTTATCACGATGTCCCTCTCGAGTAACCTATGACCGGGATTATTTAGGATATGTGTTTAAAGGTGAATCGATCTCATTATCGTGATCTCATCACGATCCGATTCCCATTGCACAAATCCAAGGACATCACAATATATATATATATGCATTTATGCAATAGTTATAAAGTGATATACGCCAAAATATAATAAGCAAAAAGATTCTGTATCAAGTCACACGTGCCATCACTCACGTGATTGGCTTGCTGGGCACCTATGACTAGCACATACCCGCAAGATCTTCCTTTGATGTACCATCTGGAATGTTCTCAGCTCTCTATAGTGCCAAATCAACTCCGTCTTGAACCAGAATGGCATCCATCTTGAGTTACCACATGCCGAAGTTGACATTTCTATCGAATTTCTTGATAACACTCTTTGTTATTGTCATCGTTGCCAAAAGATCCCAAAACCAAGCTCTGATACCAGTTTGTTAGAGCTAGCCCCAAGAAATTTACCAAAGGGTAATTTTGACAACCCAACAAAGATAATAAAACGGAAAGAATAAAAGCGACAAGAACACCAGATTTACGTGGTTCGGTCAAATTGACTTTGACCTACATCCACGGATGAAAGAGGAGCAAATCACTACTATAAAAGGGACAATTACAAATGCCTTAGGAAGATGTTCCTAGGCCATAAAACACCCAAAAATACTAAACAAGAAAAAACCCAAACTGTAAGCCCAAACTATTTAACTGAGTGTGGACTTAAACCCAAAGTAAACACTTAGGTTTTTCTTGTGGTGCTACTTGTGGTGCATCTGACTTCAAAGCCTAGGCCCTTATTTATAGGTTAAACAGGAGATACCAAACTTGATTTTCCCGATGTGGGACTATGGGACTTGCCAAACTAACACATTGCGCCAAGGAGATCAGATATTATGAGAAGATAACATATTGATTGGGCAATGCGCCGAAGGATCGGACAAAGCGCCGGAAGAACCAATGACATGTCGAACAACATAGGATTCGCTTGTAATCGATTATGTCTAGATCGAGTTAGTTTAGAGTCTAATTGAGTCGATTTAGAATGTAATTAGGCTAACTCAATTAGGGGCTAATTGGGCCTAAGTTTGGGCTGTGTTAGGCCAAGTGAAAGACCCAAATAATAACCCAACAGGTAAAGGGGGTTGTAAAGGTTCTCTCTTGAACCTGTCAAAAGGAGAATCAAGTTGTAAGGGTAGTTGATCTGCGCTCATTGAAGGAAGATCGTTAGTGGATGTCGATGGCCTCGACGGAAGAGGAATCGGTGGAGTGGATGTAGGTCACGATGACTAAACCACTATAAAACTCGGTTTGCATTTCCATTCTTGCAATTTATCTTTATTACAAACTGCCTTACCTGCTTACTACTTTCACTATGATTACGAATGAGATTTGAAGTTATCTTTCCAATATTGGTTTTATCGAATGAAGAATTTTTCAAACTGGTGATTTTATCCGTTGCACTAATTCACCCCCCCCTCTTAATGTCGCCCTGATCCTAACATAAGCTATCACACATCATATGAGCAATCACACTAGATAATTATGGACCACAGCCTAATGTGACCAAGCCCGAGCCAACAGGCCTAATCAATCATATCAAGATCTATGTGTGCAGCGGTGCATCTCAATACCCTGTGATCGTTCATCTCGTCCTCGTCGGTTCCATCGGCATCTCGTCACATCTCCATGAATCGCGATCGTCCATCTCGATTTCGTGGGTCCCACTATCGCTTCCACGCTCCCGCTGCACCTCCTTGTGTGATTACAACTTAATTATAGGTACGTAGACCCGACAATAAATGAGAAATAAAATTGTGGCTCGCAAGCCCCAATAATAATAATAATCACATGTACACATTACACGGTCCATGATCATCCGTCCATATCATACATCATATATATATATATATATATATATATATATATATATATATATATATATATATATATATATATATATATATATAGGACTACTAGATAATAATAATAGTTAATTAAACTTTTTAATTAACTAACATTTTTCTTGAAATTAGGGACATGTAGGGGCATGTAGGGGATTTTTTGAATGACTAGGGGTATTTTTGTAATTTAGATAAAAAAGGATAGAATTTGAAATTTCTGAAATTCCGAGGGGCAAAAATATCTTTTACCCAAAAACCCTAACCCTCTTTCCCTACTGCTGCATTGTGGCCACCACCACCTTGATGGCTGTGGCCACTGCAAGGGGTGGGGCGGAGGCGCCACCTCTGCCCCTCGATGGCTCGCCCGCGAGTGGCACCGCCCCCTGTGGGGCAGGCACCGTTGCGGGCGGCTCGCCCGCGGGTGCTGTGCCCATAGGTGGCACTACCTCTTATGGGTGACCGTAGCCCCCCGTAGGCATCGCCCTTGCAAGTGGCTCACCCGCGGGCAAGCGTATCCCCTACAAGCGGCTTGCCCGCGGGCGATGTGTCACTTACCTACGGGCGAGTGTGGTGGCTTGGTTACGGGTATAGCGGCCTGCTTGCGGGCGCCTTGCTCGCAGGCACAGCCGCTGCATGCATGCGGCCTGCCTGTGGGCACCCTTCCCACAAGCGTCGTCGTTGTAGGGCAGGCCGCCGTCCACTTGCACGCAAGTGGTTAAGGCTGCAAGTAGCCTTTGGCCACTTTTGCAAGGACAACAACGGTTGTTACCCATTCTTGCCTTTGTATCAACAATCGTGACATTAAAAACTTTTCCAAAACATAACACACGTAGTTCAAAATCAATCTTTCACACGAACAACCTGGCTCTGATACCACTATAGGGAAATCTAGGGGACGACATCATATGTATAGTGGAAGAATAAAAACTAAATATCTCCAAATTTTTCATAAATTGTGTTCGTCGTCATGTGAAGATTGGTACACAAAATTCGTGAAAATTAAAACCACGCATGAGATAGTTGTGTTACTTAGGAAAATTGTATATCTTTGAATCCCTACAGATCTGTAAGAGATGATGAATGAAGTTAAGCACCCTCCTCTCTAGAAGTGGTCCATACAGCAGGGCTGCGATGACGCTCCTCAAATCTCTATGCCCGTTGTTTGAGGAAGAGAATGAGAGAGGAGAATAGGAGGTGGTAACTAAGAGAAGCTCTAACCTATGAACCTTTAGTTCTCTCCTATTTATAGAGGCTCCCTATTAACTTAACCATAATGGATCGTACCCTATTGGATATTGGATCTTCATCTAACTACCCAAACCTCTTAAATTAGTGGATCTCTATCCAAGAATCTCTCATAGGCTCGTATTGAATCTCATCCATAGGATCCAATAATTCAGGGACTTATTGGATATCTAATAAGATAGGGGCTTCGATATCTTATATCTAAATCTCTACTCGTCGCAATGCCTACCATATATGTGTGACCCTCTAGGCTCAATATCGAGCTGGTCATGAGTGTATGCCTTTATGTGTGATTTTGCTTTGCTTCATTCCAAACAATTCAAAACTATGCATCACAAGATTGACTTTAGACTCTAACTCTACTTATGTCTTCATGTGTGATTTCGAGTATATGTCAAATATCATATACAGTTTCGCATATAGAAACTCAATTAAATTTATTTTTATCTAGAGCACAAAACAAAGCGCTCATCACTTTAGCATTCAAAGAAAAAGATTTCTTCTCCAAATTATTTGATTCGTTCATCGGATTAGAAGACTTTTGAAAATCACTTTCAATAATATTTCATAAATTTAAATCGATAGAAAGTAAGAAAACTCTTATTCGAGTTTTCAAATAAGTGTAGTCCGTCACATTGAGTATAGGAGGACGAATGATAGAATGACTCTCTAGATTATAGAAAAAAAGTCATCTCTCTTGGGTGTTAAACCACTGGAGAGAAATATGACTTTGATACCAACTGTTAGGATTGTATCGATATTAAGAGGGGGGGGAGGGGGAGTGAATTATTGCTTATGTAAAAATTATGTCGATTTGAAAACTTGTTCAGAAAAATCGTTTTGATAAAGCCTGTATCGAAAAATGTTTAAGCTTGACTTCGAGTAAATATAAAGTGAAGTAAGCAGTTAAGTAAGCAGCAAAGGAAAATAGTATATAAGATTTAAAGTAGTTTGATCGTCATGACCTATATCTACTCCCGATTCCTCTTCACTTGAGGCCACCGGCTTCCACTACCGATCTTCTTTCTAATGAGTGAAGATCAACTACTATTTTTGATGATATAAGTTAGTCTTACGTCACTCAAAATGCAGATTAGATCGTAAACTCATCAATTGATTTTATCATCAAAATTTAAAATTCAATAATCTCTCTCTTTTTTATGATGGCAACCAATTGATGATGGAGTTTAAACTAAACTCCCCCTTTCAACATGCTATAATTTCAATCATGAATTAAATACAATACATCATATCAAAATTTCATACATTATGCATTATTATAGTTTCAAATTATCAAAATGTATCATGCATAATTTTATAACATTACAATTCATCATCACCTCATACATGATACCAAAAATAGATCAATATCACTTTGGGCATAACATAAATGGTACTAAAGCATTCATCATTTCATGCATGATATCAAAATTAACATCATTTTGAGCATAACATATATATTACTAAAGCATTCATCATTTCATGCATGATACAAAAAATAACATCATCTTGGGCATAGGATAACATCATTTTGGACATAACATACATAATACTAAAATATTAAAATTTTAACTATTTATCACTCCATGCATGATACCAAACATTCATCATTTCTCCTCTTTTGTCATCAATAAATTGGAGAAATATTCAACAAATATTTGGACCATGTATGCAAGTTTTATATCACTTTAGAACATACAAGCTAGCAAGTTAAGCAAAGTAGCAACTTTTGAGATGTGCAAGATAGCAACTTTTGCTTCTTGAAATGGACAAGTTAGCAAACTTTGCTTCTCTTTTGAGATGAGCAAGCTAGCAAGTTTTTTTCTTTCTTTGCAAGCTAAGAATTTTTTGCAAGTTTACAAGTTTTGCTTCTTCTTGAATTGTGCAAGTTAGCAAATCTTTCTCCCCCTTTGTAATTGTTAAAAAAAAAAAAAAGAATACAATGTTGTAATTTTTTTCCTTTACATCAATTTTTAAATCATGACAAATGAGATATCAAGAAAAATTTACATCAATATTTCAATCATCAAAAATGAAAGATCAAGTCATGAATACTGAAAGACCATAAGTTATTTTTGACATATCTCTTCTTTTGTAAATAGAAGGAATAATAAGAAACGATTTGGATTCAAAAAGAAAACTCAAGTTATAAAATCAAGAAATCAAGATCATGATCCAAAAAATATCTAACAAAAATTTATGCATTTAAGAGATTTAACATGCCTAAGTTTGATATTCAAGCTAGCAATTTTGGTTCTCTTGATATGCTAGCAAGTTTCTTTCTCCCCTTTGTCATTGTAAACAAGAAAGAAAAGAGTGGAAGAATACAATGGTATAATTTTTTGTTTTAGATCAATGCTCTACTCATAACATAAAGTTTACAACCATAAATACAAAGGAATTATACATAATGAAAATCATGTCATGAAAGATAATATCAAAGATCATATGAATACTAAAAGATATGATTCATTTTGACAAATCTCCTCTTAAATAATCAAAAAGAAAGCTTAAGAGATCAAATTATAAAAGATCTTCAAAGAAATTTTAAGTCATGAATTCCAAGAAATCAAGAGAAAAATCATGATTCATTTAGATAAATATTCTCTTTCATATAATGTAGGAATCATACAAGAACAAAGAGTAAAGGGTCTTGATTTATATAAAGAAAATCTCAAGTTATAATTCTGAGAATTCAAGATCATGATATAGATAAAATTCATTCAAATTCAAATTATTAAATCATCAAAATCACTTTCAAGAGATTCAAAATGACATAAATAGATTCATTAATCTCTTATTGAAAACTCGATAAGATTTTAGGGATAGAGACATTTTCAAGAATTATGTATTTTTCTTTTTTATGTGTTTTGATTTATTTCATATATCTTTTATACCAAACAAAAATATACATCATCGTTTAAAACTGAAAAACAAGATTTATCACAAGAGTCATTAAGATCAACAAATCATAAATCATAAAAATCATCATTACTTCAAATCATCAAGCATCATTAAATCGTCAAGCATGATTTTATTAAACATAAGGCATTTTCAATCAATCTCCGATCATGACTCTTATTGGCAAGAATCATGTTTAAAGATTTGCTACCAGTTTTAAATTTTTCTAACGTTTGTTGTAATACTATATTTTCTTTCTCAAGTGAATCTAATTCTTCACACTTAATGCAAGGGGTTAACAAGCATTTATGATACTCATTTTTCAATTTTTTAAATTCATTAGAAAGAGAAGTATGGTCCTTTTTTATATAATTTATATTTTTTATCAACTAAATTGTATTCATCAAACAAATCATGAAAGACATTATGTAATTCATCGTAAGATAAATATTATTTATTTGAGTCACTTACCTCGTCGTTAAGAACCATTAAGGCATAGTTCACCACCTCGTCTTTGTTGATTTACTCCTCATCTTCAAGTATACTCAATTCATCCCATGTTGCCTTGAATACTTTCTTCTTCTTTGGTAACTTCTTTGATTTATAGCAAGTTATTATATCATTTTTAAGTTTATATTTAGAATTAATCTTTTTCATAAACTTTTTAAATTTTTTTGTCAAAAGTTTTATATCATCATCACTTGAGCTTTCGCTTGAATAGTCTTCTATTGTTCAAAGTGTCAAATCCTTCCTGTTCTTTGGAAGATAGTTCTTATATTTATCATGTTCGATATAAGTCATTTTATAGGTTATTAAAGACCTGATAAGTTCTTCAAGTGAAAAATTATTTAGGTAATTTGCTTCTTATATTGCCATTACTTTTGGTTCCCAACTTTTTGAAATGGATCTTAGAATCTTGTTTACAAGTTAAAGATTAGAAAAATATTTATCAAGAGCTTTTAAACTATTGATAACATTCGTAAAATGGGTGTACATAACAACAATAGTTTCGCTTGGCTTCATTTAAAACAATTCAAAACTATGCATTAAAAGATTGACTTTAGACTTTTTAACTCTACTTGTGCCTTCATGTGTGATTTCAAGTATATGTCAAATATCATATACAGTTTCGTATATAGAAACTCGAATAAATTCATTTTTATTTAGAGCACAAAATAAAGTGTTCATCGCTTTAGCATTCAAAGAAAATGTTTCTTTCTCCAAATCATTCCATTCGTTCATTGGATCAGAAGACTTTTGAAAATCATTTTGATAATATTCCATAAATTCGAATCCATAGAAAGCATGAAAGCTCTCATTCGAGTTTTATAATAAGTATAGTCTGTCCCATTGAATATAGGAGGATGAATGATAGAGTGACCAACTGTTAGGACCATATCGACACTAGGGGGGGCGGGGGGCGATGAATTAGTGCTTATGTAAAAATTACGTCGATTTAAAAACTTGTTCAATGTAAAAAAACCGTTTCGATAAAGCCCATATCAGAAAGTGTTTAAGCTTGACTTAGAGTAAATATAAAGTGAAGTGAGCAGCTAAGTAAGTAATAAAAGTAAGCAACAAAGGAAAAGAGTACAATGGATTTATAGTGGTTCGGTCATCGTGACCTATATCCACTCTCGATTCCTCTTCACTCAAGGCCATCGGCTTCCACTACCGATTTTTTTTCTAATGAATGAAGATCAACTACCCTTACAACTCTTTCTCCTTTTCATAGGCTCAAGAGAGAACATTTATACATCTCTTTTTTAGACTTCACTTCTCCCTTAGAAACCTTCTAACTCTAGGAGGAAGAGACTCACTACTGTAGAAAAATTATAACACTTTTTTTTTAAGTATAGTTTCCCCCTTTTCTACTCAATTTCATGCTTTTCTAAGTAGGAAATGGTAGAGTATCTATAGACTCTAAATAACTTCAAAAATGGAGCCAAAAAAGATCTCATCTTGGGTTTCCCAAGTCCTAGCAGTACCACCACTTATGTTGGGCGGTACTACCACCTAGACTAGTGGTATCATCGCCTGACATAGTCTGAAAGACTAAATTCGAGTGGTATCATTGTCTAGCCTGATGGTACCATCGCTTGACACATTCTGAGATATTATGTCTGGGCGGTACCACCGCCTAGTTTGACGGTACCACCGCTTGACAACTTGGAAAAGTGTACTCTTGACTTTTTTTAGCTCATAGGTGATTTCACCTAATTAAATGATCGAATGAGCCTTCTACTTGGCCCAAAATAGTCCCAACTCAAGCCCTAGTGGGCGACCTAATTATGACCAATTAAGACAACTGATTACAAGACTAGAATTCTATATTGTCCGACATGTCATTGGTTCATCTGATGCTTCGTCCGATCTTTTGGTGCATCGTCCTCTCCTTCGGTGTATTGCCCAATCAACATGTTGACCTCCCGTAACTTTTGATCTCCTTGACGTAATGTCCAATCCTTTGACCTAATGCCCAAACTCATGTAATGAAGTCCTTATACCGGCACATCGATCGATCGTCCAACCGACGTCCAATCTTTTGACATGTTCACTCTGGCCTAACGTCCGATTTTTTCTACTTTAATTAATTTATCTTTTCTAATCAAAGTTAGTCCTACGTCACTCAAAACACATATTAGATCGTAAACTTATCAATTGATTTCATCATTAAAATCTGAGATTCAATAATACCGAGAGTGGATGATCCTCTATCGATACTCAATAGTCCTTGTAAGGTTAGTTGTCACACTCGATAACCGGTTGTGCTAAATCTGAAACTTCAAAGTCTATAAGTCTGATATTAAAGAGTGAAGTACTCACACAGGACATCCTTGGTGTCTCAAGTTTAAGAACTAGATACACCACTGGGATGACAGAATTATTATTTGACAATGAGGTATCATTAACCATCTAACATTTTGTGAGTGTATCGATCAGTGAACTTATTCTCTAATGAGCACATGCACTGTATTCCTAGTATCCCCACACGAATCGCTATGAGACCAACCACCTCCATAATATGGACGGGTATACAGCACACTAGTCTATCTGGTTATCTCGATATTTCTCTCGAGTAACCTATGATCAGGATTCTTTAGAGTCTGTGTTTAAAAATAAATGGGTCTCATTATCGTAATCTCAATATGCTATGATTCTCTGTATAGATCCATGAACATTACAATATATGTAACACATAAGATAAAGTGATAAAATACTAGTAAATAATAATAAGCAAAAGGAGTGTGTGTCATGTTACATGTGTCATCACTCATGTGATTGGCTTGTAGGGCACCTATGACTAGCTGTCACCTCTCTCTTTGCCGATGACAACATCATTGCCCACAGTGAGGTCGCCGCCCACAACTGACTAGCGATAAGCCCACTAGTTATCATCATCGTTCCCTTTTCCATTATGTAATTATTGGGAATCACAACCTACAACGTCCAATTAACGTTGATTGCAGCCAACGAATGTCGTAGTAGTATTGTTGTAGTTGCCATAGGTAGTGGCACTACTGCAACTGCCTATGACTAAGGCAGGCCAACCGTCGTAAGGTTGCTACACACAAGCAGTCCAACATGTGGCTATCGCTGCTTATGACTGGGCTGATGACCACTAGAGGCCACCACCCTCAACAATATTATCACCGACAGCAAGTTATCGATAGTGATCAATCAATCAAACACGTGAACCTCACATCATTTATAAGCAATCGACATGGTGGACTAGATTAGAAAGCTGATCAACAACATAAATAGATCATTCAAGCATTATATAATTAAAGCATATTTGATACCAAATTTGATATTTGATTTAAAGCATAACTTCATTACCAAAATTTTAAGCATAAAGATCATGATTATGTCAAAAATTAAAATCAAATATACAATATGTACCTTTTCAATGCTACTTAAAAAGTTTATCTGATTTGCACCGTTATCAAATCTAAAAACTACAACAATATAGATTTACATTTACAAGTAGAACTAAACTCTCGTTCTCCTCTCTTTATATGTAATCTCAATAAATAATATTTCATCCTTAAGAGCTTTATCTTTTATAAGCAAATAAGAGCAAAAGGTCTACGATGATAATTAGAAAAGTCAATCCTATCAATGTCATCTTATAAAGATTCCTACTATAATTGGACTTCCTTTTTATTGATCAATAATCATAATTAAAATCCAATCAGATTTATAATATATCTTATCTAATTAGATAGGACCACATGATCTAACACCTCATTCTCCACCATCTCCTTCTCACCGTTTATCTAGAAAAACTATTACACTTGAGTTACATTTGGGTTACACTCATCATAAATTTAACATAAAAAATATTATTTTAAAAATTAATCATCCTAAATTCATATAAAATTTTAAAAAAGTGATATTAAACATATTTCTATCTTACCTAGTAATTCCAAAAAAGTTTGGATAGATTTAGTTAAAATTCAAATAGTTATACTCAGATCACAATTCAACCAAAAATATCTTATTTCAAAAATTAATTACCCTAAATTTATAAAAAAATTAAAAAAAATAATATTAAATATATTTTTATTTTACCTTAATAATTTATTATTAAAGAAGTTTGGATAGATATAGTGAAAATTCAACTAGCTATACTCGATTCATTCAACCCAAAAATATTATATTTAAAATTTATTTATCTTAAAATCATAAAAATTAAAAAAAATTAAATACCTTAAAACTCATGTACAAATAGTCTTGAAAAAATTCAGATTGATTTGATGGTTCATTGATTATACTCGATGGGACTCGATTGAACCGTCCTACCCCAAACGATGATGCTCAAATTAAATGTTATGGCTTTAAACAAATTAGTTCAACTATATTATAAAAAATAATAATAATAATGGTAAAAATTAATTATGCGGGTATCATTCGGTACAAAGTAATTACTGAGATTTTTCTGATAAATTACCCATAAATATTTATGGATTTAATATGCAATTTTGCCTAAAATATATGAGGATTGTGTGTAATGGGTGACGCAATGAGCAGCGAATGCTTCCCTTCTTGCGGGTAGGCATATGTCAGCGCGCGCGTCACCCGCCACGAGTTCCGGGGGCGCCTTGGATACGGCGGCCGAGACTGCCGCGGCTACCGACGGCTATAAATCGCCTCAGGGTCCCGGCACCGGCCATGGTGGCGAGGATGGCGACGGACGGCGGAGCTGAGAACCCAGCCCGTGATCCGGCTTCCAACCCCAAGGTGGTCATGATTCGAGGACTCGTGAACGACGATGCAACAGGTTGATCTTCTTTGTTCTTTCATATTTGGATATCCTTCTTCAAGATTGCCCTCTCCATCTCGATCAGTGCTGTCGGTGATTCGAGGCTCTTTGTCACCAGATTAAAAAAAACCCCTTTTGTGGGGGTTTTCTCACCAAGAAACTATTTTTCCCTCACTAGGAGACCTTATTTTGGGGGGTTTAACTATGATTTATGCGTTAGGTTTAGCATGGACACTGCGGATTCTTTTGGACCGCTGTTGTTATGCCGAAACATTGACACCTACAACTTAAGCCACCGGGGCTGCGGGGTCTCAGCACAAACTTGACTTGATGGGATAACTTGCTCATTATCAACCTGACCATAATTGAGTTCTTTGTGGGGTTAATAATTAAATATCGTGGTTCTCTCTCTGTTGACAGTGAAAATGAGGATGCTTGTCCTGTATCGCCTGCGGGAAGACCGAACCATGTAAAAGTCCAAGTTATCTGTGCTTTGTCCATCGTTACTTTGTTTTCTGTTTGATCGTGGATGTGGTGGTGGACCTTTGATTGTTCTACCAACAATCCATTCAAGAAAACCTCAGACGACAAATGCATTTAACAGTAAAAAGAATATTACTGGGTTTGATCTCAAACTTTAACAAGCAAGTCTTGGTGTCTATGTTGGTGTTATAACAGAGTCCTACTCTTGTTTTTATCTATGGCGGTAGCCTTCATTTTTGACATGGTTGTATGACTCAGATATATCATCACTGAGCTTTAACTTCAAATCTGTTCCCAACTTCTAATACAATATGTTTCAACCTAGTAAAAGCTTGACTTCCCATTCAGTAAGTCTGAAACAAAAGAGGACCTTTTCATGATGCACTATAAGGTCATACTTGTACAACCTGGAACAATGCTCTAATATTTGTCATAGGTTTTGTAGGAAGCTAAAAAAGTGACATTAGAGGTTTAAGGCATTAGTATATATATATACATGTCTATATATGTTGAAATACTTATTTTATACGTATTTTTCTTTCTCTTAATATCACTTAGTCTAGAGTACCTTTTTTAGTTCCTTTTTTCAGGACACTATAACCTCAGAATACAAGCATCCTTTTGCTTGTGGTATTGAATGCACATATTTTACTTTATTTTTAAAATTAAGTTGACATTAACTTTTTGGAAGTTTAATGAATTATAGAAATTGAAAAGAAAGTTTTTTAAGTAATTATGTGAAATGCAACTAAGACTTGGACAAATATGTTGCCAAACAACAGCAACTAATGGGCTTAAAACTCTGTTGATGTTCCTAAAAGTTAGAACAACATATATTAGCTTATAATTGTGTATATACATAGCATACAAGGAAGTTGTCTGTTGGTAAACTGGATGTAATATTAGAGCAGACATCTTAGCACCATCAATGTTATGATTTTCCTTGATATTACTCAAGTTTCGGTAGATACCCCAAATGGCATCATAGATCGATAGCATGAATCATGTACAATTCTTTACTAACCATATGTTTCCTTCACTATATTCAATATGTACAGACTGTATATATTTAAAGATGTAATGTGAGTTTATTTACATAAATGGTTTTTAATGATCAGATGGCTGGGAAAAATGCTGGGAGGAAGGACTGACCCCATGGGATTTGGGACAGGCAACACCTGCAGTTTTGCAACTTGTTAGAACTGGGTCTCTTCCAAGAGGCAGGGTTCTTGTTCCTGGATGTGGCAGTGTAAGGCCTATTTCCTTGTATAATTGGCATTAAGTTCCTAGAAGGACATTCTCTGTTCAAATTTGATATTTTGTCACACTTTAGCTATAGTTTTGTTGATTAATTCAGAGTAGAACATTTCCCTGAAGCTCTTGTTCTATTAGAATATCCTAATGCTTACAAACCAGACAAGGATATCAGGTTATTTTTTAATTAAAAATACATTAGTTTTACTAATGGAAATGATGTTGTATATATTTTGAACAAGAAATTTGGAAATTCTGTGTGCTAACTGTGGTAGCATATATGCTAATGTCCCTGACCATAGCAGTCTGCACTCTGCAGAAAGGAGCTACTGATGGTGTTATTTATTATCACGATCAGTAAAGTTAAATGGAACCTTTTTCATCTTGGAAATTGATTCTTATCTGTTTGGGTTACATCTCATCTAGATCTTCCAACTGCTAATTTTCAAAGTTAACAATTTGAACTTAGCTGGTCTAGTTTTAATGATTGAAGTATTTCTTTTGTTCTTTAAATATAGGGGTATGATGTGGTTGCTATTGCTGGCCCTGAGCGCTATGTTGTAGGCTTGGATATATCAACTAGTGCTGTTGAGAAAGCAAAAGAGGTATGTTTTTGATAAAGAGAGTAATATAATACTAATATAATATGGGTTCAGCAACTTATGCATTCAGAGCCTATTAAAGTAGAGATGTTTAAATTGAATGCCCATGCTTTGATCTGGTACTTTGCAATAAATAATAAAAATGAATGAAGTTGGTGGAAAATGGGAAAAGCATGTAAGATGAAGGAAAATTAAGGAAAGATCAGAAGCTGAAATGATAGGGTAATTGGCTAATTTCTATTTACTTATGATCCTGACAGATATTGTGCTGTATATGTATTTTATGCTTTTCGGCAATCATCTTACTTCAATAGAAGTTACTGAGAAGAATGGAACTGCATATTTATACATTCAAAAGCACAAAAATGCAATAGCCTTGTTTCATTTGCTCAAACAATAAACATCTTGATGGAAAGATGATTTCCTTGTGCCTAAACAGCCAAAACATTTGGAACATGCCTTCCTTTGTCAATTGCTCCAAAGCTTTGGTCTTCTTATGATAGATCTTTCAAGTTTGAATTTTCTTGTAACTGCAATTTCAGTTGTCTTCCTTTTTACCAAATGCAAACCAGTTCACCTTCATGGCAGCAGATTTCTTCACTTGGCAGCCAACAGAGAAGTTTGATCTTATCTTTGATTATACGTAAGTCTTCAGAATCATGTTTATATGTCAATTTGTTATATCCTTCCTAGAGGAAGATCATATTTCAAAATATAAATGGCAGATTCTTTTGTGCAATTGACCCATGCTTGAGGCCAGCCTGGGCACAGAAAATTCAAGAGATTTTAAAACCTGACGGAGAGCTTATAACACTGATATATCTGGTGAGGCCTTTTTGTATTTGTGAATGATGGAATTTATGAAACGCAACATGCTTTGATGTATACAATGACCATCAATTTTTATAATTATGACCCTTCCATTTATTCTGCAGGATTTTAAGCGTCTTTCCTTTTTCCTTTTTTTTTTGTAGTAAATGACAGAATGTCAATCATCTGTTACATGTGCAGGATGTTAAGGTAGTATGACCTGGTCTACGGACTTTTCTCACAAACTAGTTTTTAGGTAGAAATCTATTAAAGAAATTCAACAGCTTTTTTCCTTTGTGTTGTGCTATAGAATACAAAATCCCTTTTCATCCATAAGGTAGAGATGACAAGGGAGTCCATTACTGGAAACTCAATTTAAACCTGGATCCAAAATTTTATTTTAGTCCTTATTTTGTATCCATTAGCATTACTGGATTGGCCATTGATCATGGATTGGTACCTGATAACATGTATAAATGTGTTAACTGACCCAAATTGTTGGTATGGATAGAATGGCTTATTGGATTTATGCAGTACGATCCCTAATATAAGGATAGAATGGCTTTTTTGTTGTGAGGCATAAAAGTACTTATTAAGATAAGAGAGAGACATCGAGAGAGAGAAATGCAGTTTTTTTTAGTTACCATTGTTCTTCATCTTCTAATGCAAAAAAAGGGTATTTTCACCTGGTAAATTGTTATATAAATTTGCTGATTTGCACTATAGGATTGAGATCCATATTTGTTACTGAACTTTTTTTAAGACAGACTTATATATAGTGAAGTGCCTTTTTTTTAAAGGCAAATGGTAGGTAAAAGATTTTTCCATTTTATTTCGTTGAGAAAATGAAAGAGTTGATAGAGAAAATAATAAGAGAAAGAAGAGGAGAGAAAACAAAAAATAGAGGGGAAAAATGAATTCAATGTCTTCAAGCAGCTTGATCTTTTAAGGATAGAAGAAAGAGTAGGAATCTTTGGAATATCTTCTTCAAAATATTAATTATATATGAAAAGTATCAATCTATCATTTTATATTATTAAGTATTCAGGTTCTTGTTCAATGCTTATGAAAATCTTTTGACCTTCTGGGTTTTCAGAACATACAGAATAGCAGCATGGCAAAGCCATACAAGGCAAACTCCAAGACACTAGAACAAAGCTGAATCTTCATGATCCAGCTTAATTAATTAGTGAGGATGGAACCTGAGGAATCTTACACCAGACATCAACCATCCTCCAGATCTCAGATGCCAAAAGACAATTAAAGTGAATGTCTATTGGGTTTAAGAGGAGCTGCAAATTTTGATCAAGAGCATCACATAGCAATTTTTGGTTTCAAATGCAAGCCAAATTAAGATATTAGACATTGGAGGATCTCCCTAAATAATTAAATGTAAAAGGCTGAAGAGCAGTCCGATATTTGAAGAAATGGAAAAGAAGATAGAGGGAGATGTTCTAAGTTGCATTTTATAATCCTCTACTAAAGAATGAGTTTTAAGTTTATGGCTGTATGTTGTTTAGCTCCACAAAGTTTATGGTATTATCTGCAAAATGAAGAGAGTAAATTTTCGAGCATATGGAACAATAATTCAACAATAACTCTAGGAGTAAATATTCCTAGAATTTATTATTAGGTTCTACATTCCTATCTCTACATAACCAATTAGTTTTGACTGTGGCAGAAGTTAATGCTCAAATTAAAACATCTATTGTTGCTTGTCTGTAATCTTGAAGTAAGTACAAAAATTGTAAATTCTTATTGTTTTCATTTGAAATTGACATGCATTGATCACGAAGTTGATCTTGGTAATAGAAGGTTATTAAATGAAAGCTTCTTAAGGTGTGATGAATCTGGGATGAAGGTGAAAGCAAAGCTAGTATGTTATCCCTATTTTTAAAATGTTATTATATTTTTAATAATCTATTTTACGATATTGTAGATGATATTTTAAAATATAGTATAATAATTTTCTTTTGTTAACTTTACTATCATGGAGTGGGATTTAAGACCATGATATCTATTAACTGTATATTATATATGTTTGTAGCTGTAACAGAAGATTGTTTGAGTTACATTGTGTTAACATGTGTGTCACAGATCAGTGGCCAGGAAGGAGGACCGCCATACAATACAACTGTAGCTGAGTAAGTGTCTCTACTTGTGTAACGTCCTTATTGTACTCTTAACTTCAGAAGCACTGTGCATCTCATGTTTTTATAGCAGAAAAATATATATATATATAAGACTTCTTTTCACTTAATGTGATCTTCAATCACTAACAATTCTCACTTGCAGCTATGAGCAGGTACTGAATCCTGTGGGTTTCAAAGCACTCTCAATTGAAGACAATGAGCTAGCAGTCAAGCCACGCAAGGTGTGCTCACATTTTATAGCAAATATCATCTTTAGTTAGACATGTTGGTATGTTGCCTGTGCGCATTCTGGATATTGGGACATGTCCAGGCTGGAGCTCATACAAGGAAGCCACTTAGGAGCCTAAATGGGTTCTTTCTTACCTGTTAATTTTGTGGGCACCCTTGCAATTGTATCCCTTTGTGGCTATCCTATGACTTAAACTTGTTAAGTCATTAAATCTCTAGTTGTAGGCAATGGTGACATCAAGGCCTCTGGTGGTGGTTGATGTTACTGTCTACATCCACACAAATTACATTTTTAGACCATGTCCTATTTATGTTTAAAGGATTGGAGTTCAGGTGGCTTCTCCTAAAAACTTGCTGAGAGAAAATCACTAGGAAGCTCGATAAAATCCTTCAAACATTCATAAGGGGACAAAAGAAAAAGGTGGCAGATGCCTAGGCAGTGGGTAAGGATATGAGTTCATGAGTTTCTTAAGTTGCATGGCAATTTAATTAACAGTTTACAGATATTAAGGCATTTATGTTGAAACTGTTGGAAAATTGTTGGACTATTTGTTTGTCTCTTTCATGAGTCAACTGTGAGCTTGTCTAAATGTAGTTCTTCATTTTGTTTCGTATGATGTAAAGTACTCAAGAGGTTTTTGTCGATATGTGAGCTAAATACAAGGTAAATACACTAATCTATGAACAAACCAGTAATCTTTGACTTTTGCCCTGGTTTGCAACTTCAATTTTTTGTTTGAAGGGACCAGCTCAGAAACTAATTTTTGTTTCGTGTAGCTTCTGAAATTTCATTACAACATTTCAGGGAAATGAGAAGCTTGGGAGGTGGAAGCGGCTTTCAAACAAATCATTGTTATAACAAGGCATTATTGGGAGACCTCAGTGCACAATAACTGGACATTGATTGTTTTCTTCCTCATACCATTCTTGGCACAACTGTTCGTGGTTTTATTAGCCTAGTATACACAAAAAAAAAAAAAAAAAAAAATCAGGCACCAGATTTAAATGCGACATTCCAGTATTTATGTATGCGAAAGATAATCTTTAAGTTTCAATTTCATGTTGTGGAGCTTGTTATCACTTTGGAGCACAAGTTGGTAGAATGAATCCTTCTCATGCTGTCTCACCTGCAATCATTTCTGATCCCATACCCATTGTATTAAGAGATGGTTAGATCCAAGACATAATTTCATCTCTGGTAGCTGTGTTTCTTTTTCTTTTACCTTTTGATGAAAGCACTGAAGATAACTAGTTTGAATGACTCTCCTCTTGCTGTTCCTCTCAAGCATTGGCAGTTTAGAGAGGCCTTTCAATAATACTCCGCATCTAAGAGTTGAAGATGTTTCATTTGAAGAGTTCTCATCTGTCTGCCTTCAATGACTATACTTCCTAACGCACCAGGGATTTATGCTAATTGTGTGAGCTTTATACATCAAGATTGTTCCATTGGCATGCAGGAAGATGGCACACATGGAGATGGATAGCACAGCCAAGTGTACAAGAACCGGCCCCATGCAAAGCTCAGCCATGTCATCATTGCTGCGGCACGTCAACATGACATTGGCATGCTGCGTTTTGACTAGGTTTTGATGAATCTACAGAGCTCGAGGGTGGCAGATCTTGCACTGTTCTTCCTCTGTATTCTGATGGCAGGATGGGTTGGGGGTTGGCTTAAATGCTTCATGGCCTCTCTCTCTCTCTCTCTCTCTCTCTCCAGAGAAAGGCCATTTGAGTCAGGTCCATAATATTAAAAATATTATATTAATAGTTTTTTTCAGTATTATTAAAAATACTATAATATAATATACAAATATTATAATTAAATTGATTTACCTTATGGATCGGTCCATAAGAAAATAAAAATATATATTTCAAGTATTATGTAAAAAAAAAAAGAGTACTACTTTTTGAGAATTATGAAGAAAATCTAAAAAGTGAGATTTTTATTTTTTCTTTGTTTGATTCAGAAAAAAAAAAACACAAATTAATATTAGATCTTTATAAAAATATCGAAGATTGATGATACTCTTTTAGGTAATCTATGCCAGCCAAAGGATTTTTCTTGGTAAATCGCCTGAGCAATTATAGTGATGTCTGTTAATTTGGGGGAAAACAATGAAATTTTCGTTAAATTGGTATTGAAAGATACCATCAACCACCCACCACCCACCACCCGTTCCAATATATTTGGAGCATGTTAAATGCTTCACACCAACCTTCTTCGCCCACCGACCATTCCCTAACGAACTCTCCCGTATGGCTTCACACCAATCTCCCATTCCTCCTCTCACTGGACGATGAAACATTCCCAAAGAACGGCTTTCTCGCACCTCCCCATCGCCACACTTTTCTTCACCCAAATCAAACCCTCGCCCTCACGCCACTCTAACTTTCCATCTTCGAGTCAACGCCCTCCAAATCCCTCACCCATTCTTCCACCATCCCCATCCAAAGTCTTCCCCGAATCCCCCCTTTTCAACCACCCCAAGTCTTCACCAAGATCGGATTATTCTTCCCCCGGACCGTTCTGTTCTTCCTCCCAACCAAAATTCTCGTCTGCCTTTTCCGAATTAGTGCCACAATTGATCCCAAGATGGCGTCTTTTCAATCCGAAAGCAGCGAGACCAGCTCGAGGTCTTGAAAGATCGAACCTTTTCGATCCGAAATCGCCCCGTTCCACCTCTCAGATCAGGTTCGTGTCGTCTTCTGCTGCTGGAAAACCACCTCAACGACCGTTTCCCGGCCCCATGACTCCAGATTCGCCTTCGCCGATCCAAGTCGTTTCGACGTTCGCGTCGCCGTTCGATGAGTCTCCCCCGCACATCGACGCGAGCTCATCGATCAGGAAGCCGCTTAGCTTGTGGCCGGGGATGTACCACTCCCCGGTGACCAATGCTCTCTGGGAAGCGCGTTCGAGCATCTTTGAGAGGCTTCTTGACCCTTCCAAGGAAGGGCCGCCGCAGTCGGAGTTGCTGACGAGGACGCCATCCCAGAGCAGGACGAACATCATCTACAACTTTTCGAGTGATTACATCCTGAGGGAGCAGTACCGAGATCCATGGAATGAGGTCAGGATCGGGAAGTTGCTTGAGGATCTCGACGCACTTGCCGGCACCATTTCTGTGAAGGTAGCCACTAGACTCGAGTCTCTATGGATATCTGGTTATCATCTATACTTGAAATGAAGCTTGACATCGAAAAGAAGAATACCAAGTGTATTCATTGCCCCATCTAAGTTTCACTTGAGGTTTGGGTACTTTGTCATCAGCAGAATTAACTTTTTCTTAGTGTTTAGAAACTATTATGATGTTTCATGGTAAAATGGATAAATAAACCATAGGCAACTTTTATATTTGTTCATTGGCAGGAAAAATCGTTATCGATTCAGTTTCTTTTTGTGAGTAGAAACCAGAAAACACTTGGAAATACATTATTAGTGTTTGCTTCCATCTTTTTTGCTTCATGGTAAAATGGCTAATCCTTTTTTGCTTCCAACTTCCAAGTAAATGAAGCTACACAAAACACTTAGAAATGCATTATAAGTCCTACTTTGATGGTTAACTCGCCCATTACGATGTGTCATGATATTAGACAAACGCTGCTGTGAGAGTTGCTAGTTACAAGGATTGTTGTACAATTGTCATTTCAAGTCTACCTTTCAGTATGATGGAATTTTATATAGTAAAGGAATATAATTTACTGTATCCTGGTGTGGTTGAGGAAATTTTATGGAAAACTATATGGCTTGCTGTGTAACAATTCAGAATGTAACATTTGATTAAAGAGCTTTGTAAATTAAACAAGATCTTCTGATGTGCTTCTTGGATATAGAATTGTTATACTATTATTTACATCATGCCAAACTTGTTGGTCATTTCTGTGAAGTTTTTGAAAGTTTGATTTTATCTGAAATAATGCATTTATATGTAAGTTTTTGAAGTGCATTTGTTGCATGTGGCCAGCACTGCTCTGATGATGATAGCACCACAAGGCCCCTCTTGTTGGTCACTGCCTCGGTAGATAAGATGGTTCTAAAGAAGCCATTGCGTGTAGACACTGACCTAAAGATAGCAGGTGCCGTCACATGGGCTGGTCGATCATCCATTGAGATACAGATTGAAGTTACCCAGACTCATCAACAAGGTATTTGGAATGATTCTATTTGATAAGCAAATGGAAATATCCATTTGTAGTCTCATTTCTTTATGGGCATTTATCGGTCTTGTAGTATGTCCTCTAGTAATTGTATGGGAATATATATAATTAGGGAGGCTCATCGCTAGCCATAATCATGAACTCCTCACTTTTTTTTGTTCACTATCTGAAGTTACAAACTCCGGCAATTATCTGTCCACGAGTTCCCATATCTTTATAATGATAGACCCAGTAGCTTGCTGCCCATTTCCAGTGCAGTCTGAAAAACAAAAATTTATAATCTCCTATCTCATGAGTATTTATTTTCTTAAAACTTTGTTCTACAAATTTATGCAGGTATCAAGCACGTTTAGTGCACTAAATCACCCTGCCTTTCCTCTGCTGACTTTCATTATGGTGCACTGTGCAGCAGATAACTCTGAATCATCAGATCCATCGGCTTTGACAGCAACTTTCATATTCGTTGCACGGGACTCGAAGACTGGAAAGTCAGCTCCTGTAAACCGCCTTTTACCGGAAACTGAACAAGAAAAGTTGCTCTTTAAAGAAGCAGAAGCAAGGGATAAAATTCGAAAAGGCAAACGAGAGGAACAGAAAAGAACTTTTGAGAATGGTGGGCATAGTTTACATGGTGATATAAAGAGGCTAAAGACATTGTTGGCAGAGGGGCGTGTGTTCTGTGATTTGCCTGCATTAGCAGCTAGAGACAGCATTCTGATAAGGGATACCAAACTTGAGAATTCACTGATCTGCCAACCTCAACAAAGGAATCTCCATGGTCGTATTTTTGGCGGGTTTCTGATGAACCTAGCATTTGAACTTGCATTTTCGACTGCTTATGCATTTGTTGGGCAGATGCCATGCTTTCTTGAAGTGGATCATGTTGATTTCTTAAAACCTGTGAGTAGCAAGTCTTACATCTTTACTGAATCTGATATTTTTTCTTTGTGTACATTATCAAACTTTTTTCCCTTTCACTTCAACATAACCAAGGAACATCTCACTCACGATGGATGTATACAGTGAATCTTATACCTGTTATCTGTCTAATATTCGAGCACTCGACACTAGCTGTATGTGTATGCATGACACTATATGTATACATAGATCAAAATTTTGCTACACTGGAAATGACATGTTCATAGCATAATCATTTATTACACTTACTCAGGTTGACGTGGGGGACTTCCTTCGACTTAAATCTTGTGTTCTTTATACACAACTAGAGAACCCAGCACAGCCTCTGATCAACGTTGAAGTTGTTGCTCATGTAACGAGACCTGAGCTTCGAACCAGTGAGGTAAGACAATCGAAGAAGCATGTGATTTGTAGTATTCAATTGCAACTTGAATTCATGAGTAGCGTCACCTTGTCTGTGTGCCTGATGCAGATATCAAACATGTTCTACTTCACTTTTACTGTAAATCCTGATGCCCTAAAGAATGGACTAAAGATTCGCAATGTAGTTCCTGCCACAGAAGAAGAAGCCCGTCGTGTACTCGAGCGAATGGATGCGGAGGAAATATTTGCTTAACTATATACATAGGCATGTGCCATTTGAATGGCCAGACTGTCTTCTGCCAGTTCACATCCATATATTTATGCAATAAGATTGAACACCATTTAGGAATGTCACTGTCTTTAACATAATTCGACAGCAACTTATAAGGCTTTGTTACGTATAAACATTTTTGCCGCAACTTTTTTCCGAATAAAATTTGTAAAAGCAAGGAAGTAGTTTCTGAAATCAAGTTTAATTACCCCTTGTTTCCTGTTGGCAAACTTGTTTGCTGTGACCTATGGGATGCAAGATTCAAGGAAAATTAATCGCCTCATTCTCAGTATTATTTATCAATGTATTTGGTGTTGTTTATTGTTCTTTGTGTGTTATGATTCTTCTTTTAGTGTTTTGTAAATGAGAAATCTATCAATTAGGAGATCTGCAGCTGCTGCTTCTGCTGCCAATTAGAGGGGGTATGACTCCTATTTTCAGCATTGGTGAGAATCTCTGCTGCTATGTAGCCTACCAGATGCTCTAGTCTCAACTGATAGTTAACAGATATCATAATCTCACCCCATAAAAATATTCACAGTATATCATTCAAGATCATGTAAAAGACTAATAAATAAACTTAGTAAATCTGGATGTTATTGAAGTTAATCATCATATTTCACCTGTCTGAAGCTATAAAAAAGTTCTACATCTCATTCACTGCAGAATTGTAGATGCATAATTATAGTAACATCTTATTTAAAATCCTTAAGGGACAAAGTGTTAGGATTCAATAAGAATACATACAATGAATCTATTTGCACATTAATTTCTGTTAGTACTGTGTGTATACCTCATTAAAAGTAAGCTCTGAAGAACAGATTATCAAACCTCAGTGAAGCCACTCTTATTTTTCTAGAAAATATAATATCTTGATTTAGTCTGAAATGTGGGTAAAGAATTAGATTGATTCATCGGTGCATTACTGTTAGCATGAGTTTAAACATTTTACACCAATAATCTAAAAATAAATTAATAATCATTATTATTGTAATTGAATCAAGTTGCTAATTAAGCAAACAAGATGAGCTAACAATGGCTTGGCAGGATATTCTAAGCTTCCAATTAGAATGGCAATGGTTTGGTTTAGCCAAATAGTAAACAAATGGAAAAGGTTAATCTTCTTCAAACAAAGTCAAAGTCAAAGTCAAAGTCCAACTAAGTGGGTGTGTTTAAATTATTATTTTTATCAATTTTAAAGACCTCAACAAATTTAATTGATCAATATTTTAACATGAATTTCATCTTTATCATTTATTCTTTATAAATAATAATAAAAAAATTTAACTTGATGAATTATATCGTGAAGATTCTTTTAAGGTAAATTAATTGATCACATGAAACCATACATAATGAAAGCAAATATATGTTAATGGTGAAAGCATAATGTTGGCAAATCTTAAATATTTGAATGGAGCAAGTAATAAATTAAAAGCTAATTTGGCCAATAATCATAAAACTACAACATTTGGGGTGTTGCAATCTTCTTCGCCAACCAACCATTACTTGTCCTAACTTTGCTCAATGGTTGGTTCCACAGCTGTCTCCTATTCCTCCCACTGCATGATGTAACCTTCCCTCTCACCTCCTCATCTCTCTCACCACAGCTTTCTTCACCCAAAGCAAACCCTCAGCCTCACATCACTCTCACTTTCCATCTTCAACTCAACATCCTCCGAATCCCTCACCCATTCTTCCATTATCCCCATCCAAAGCCTTCCCCAATTCCCCCTTTTCACTCCCAATTCTTCACCAAGATCGGATCTTTCTGCCCCCAAACCGCTCTGTTCTTCCTCCCAATCCGAATTCTTGTCTGCGACAATTGATCCCGAGATGGCGTCTTTTCAATCCGAATGCAGCGAGACCAGCTCGAGCTCTTGAAAGATCGAATCTTTTCGATCCGAAATCGCCCCGTTCCACCTCTCAAATCAGGTTCATGTCGTCTTCTGCTGCCGGAAAACCGCCTCAAGGATCGTCTCCCGCCGCCATTAGTCCAGATTCGCCTTCGCCGATTCAAGTCGTTTCGACGTTCGCATCGCCGTTCGATGAGTCTTCCCCTCACATCGATGCGAGCTCGTCGATCAGGAAGCCGCTTAGCTTGTGGTCGGGACTGTACCATTCCCCGGTGACCAATGCTCTCTGGGAGGCGCGTTCCGAGGACGGGGCGCAGTCGGAGTTGCTCACGAGGCCACCACCATAGAGCAGGACGAGCATCATCTTCAACTTTTCGAGTGATTACATCCTACGGGAGCAGTACCGGGATCCCTAAAACGACGTCAGGATTGGGAAGTTGCTTGAGGATCTCGATGCGCTTGCTGGCGCCATTGCTGTGAAGGTAGCCACTAGACTCGAGTCTATATCGACTATAACATCTGGTTATCTCTATAGTTGAAATGAAGCTTGACATCGATAAGAAGAAAGAGAGGTGTATTGATTGACCCATCTATGTTTCACTTAAGGTTTGAGTACTTTGTCATCAGCAGATTAGCTATTATGATGTATCATGATAAAATGGATAAATAAACCAAAGACAAATTTTTATAATTGTTAACTGGCAGCCGAAATCATTATGGATTCAGTTTCTTTGTGTGCGTAGAAACCAGAAATCCTCCAATCCTTTTTGGCTTTCAACTTGCAAGTAAATGAAGTTACACAAAACACTTAGAAATACATTATAATGTCATAATATTAAACTAACACTTGTGAGAGTTGCTAGTTATAGAGATTGATGTATAATTGGATCCCTTTAAGCATGATGGATTTTGTATAGTAAAGAAAGACAATTTACAGCATCATTTGCTGTAATCTTGGTGTGGTTGAGGAAACTTTATGGAAAATAATATTGGCTTCTTGTGTGGAAATCATAACTTAATATGGTTTGGTGGACAAAATATTTTCTTTAGAACAATGAACCAAATGAAAGAAAAGGAGGTAATAACCTTCAAGCGACCAAGACATCCGATAGCAAATAACCAATTAGTATCTTTTTAAAAAAAATTTAAATGTACAAGTTACTTTCTGATCATCCTAATCAAGAATGTTTAATTAAACTGGTAAGGAGGTTGGTTTCATCAAAGTGAACTATAGATGATTGAATCATAATAATTATTGTTGTAATTGAATCAAGTTGCTAATCAAACAATGATGAGCCAACAACAATGCCCTAACAGACATCTTAGCCGAAGAGCAAACAGATAGAAACATACTCGATCTTGGAAAATGGTTGTAGGTCAATATTCTTAAAATAAAGTCAAAGTCCAAGTAGGTGGGTGTGTTCAAATTATTGTTTTATCCAAGGTCTTCAATTTCGAATAATACCGTCCGGTATGGGTGTCCGTCAATAGACCGGTAGACGGACCGCCCGGTAATATATATATATATTTTTTTTTTAATTTATTTATTTATTTATAAAAGGTGACATCGCATAGCCTTTTATAAAAATATTTATATATAAATATATATTTATAGATAAATATTTATATATATATATAAGATTTTGGCAACGTCGCCTCGTTTTTCTACGACGTCGCCTCGTATTTCTGTGATGTCGCCGAATTTTTATTTTATTTTATAAAAATATTTATATAAAAAAATCGTTTATATATAAATATATATATTTATGGATAAATATTTATATATAAATATATATATATATATATATAAGATTTTGGCGACGTCGCCCCGTGGGGAGAAGAGAGAGGCGACGTCGCCCCATTGATATAAAGGTAGTCAGTAGACTGAGTCTATATGTTCCTCTAGTTAGGCATGTAGTTGAAATGAAGCTTGGCATCAATAAGAAGAACGAGAGGTGTATTCATTTTCCCATCTAAGTTTCACATAAGCTTTGGGTACCTTGTCATTGGCAGACTAATTTGTTCTTGGTGCTTTGAAGCTATTATGATGTTTAGAAGATGGATAAATAAACTAAAAAACAAACTTTCATATTGGAACCTATTGATCTGTTCATTGGCAGGTCAAATGATGTAAACTCAGTTTCTTTTTGTGAGTAAAAACCACAGATCCTGTCATCTTGTTGCTTGCAACTTACAAGTAAATGAAGTTACACAAAACACTTAGAAATACTCTATAAGTAGATCTTTGGTTGTTAACCCACTACAACCTGTCATAATATTAAACTGAGAATGTTGTAAACATTTCTGGTTATTGAATTCTCAGCCTCATGGTTCTCTTTCAGCAAAATGGAATTTTTAAAGAAACACAATTTACAGCATCACTTCCTGTAAACTGTGTGTGACTGGACAAACTATACAGAAAACTATATGGCTCCTTGTGTGGAATTCCGTAATGCATCACTTGGTTTAAATTGAACAAGATCCTTTTGCAATTACAAAACTCTTCTATTTGCTTTTTACTATAAAATTGTTATATTATGATTTACACTATGCCAAAATTTCTAGTCATTAACATAAACTTTTTGATAATTTCATTTTATCTGAAATTTGGCATTTATATGTAAGTTTTTGAAGTGCATTTATTGCATGAGACCAGCATTGTTCTGATGATGATAGCACTACAAGGCCTCTCTTGTTGGTCACTGCTTCGGTAGATAAGATGGTTCTAAAGAGGCCATTGCGTGTAGACACTGACCTAAAGATAGCAGGTGCTGTCACATGGGTTGGTCATTCATCCATTGAGGCACAGATTGAAGTTTCTCAACAAGGTATTTGTGATGATTCTATCTGGTAAATGGAGTGAAAATATTCATTTATACCTCTGGTTCATATATTGGACATTTATAGGTCTCATTGGTATGACCACTAATAATCATACAAGAATATATAGGAAAGGAGGCTCATCACCAGTCATAATCATGAACTTGTGACCCTTTTTTTCTTTGGAAATCTGGAAGTTACTAACTCCAGTAATTATCTGTCCATGAGTTCTCATATCCTTATAATGATAGACCCAATAGCTCACTGCTCAATTCCAGTGCAGTCTCCAAGATGGAAAAGAATTCATGATCTCCTATCTCATGAGTACTTATTTGCTTAAATTTTGCAATACGAATTCATGCAGGTGTCAAGCATGTTTAGTGCATTAAATCACCCTGTTTTTTCTCTGGTGACTTTCGTTATGGTGCACTGTATGGCAGATGACTCTCAATCATCAGATCCACTGGCTTTGACAGTAAATTTCACATTCGTCACATGTGACTCTAGGACCGGAAAGTCAACTTCTAACCGCCTGTTACCAGAAACTGAACAAGAAAAGTTGCTCTTTGAGGAAGGAGAAGAAAGGGATAAAGTTCGGAAAGGGAAACCGGAGGAACAGAAAAGAACTTTTGAGAATGGTGGGCATAGTTTGCATGGCGATATAAAGAGGCTAAAGATGTTGTTGGCAGAGGGGTGTGTGTTTTGTGATTTGCCTGCATTAGCAGATAGAGACAGCATTCAAATAAGGGATACCGAACTTGAGAATTCACTGATCTGCCAACCTCAACAAAGGAATTTCTATGGTCGTATTTTTGGGGGTTTTCTGATGAACCTAGCATTTGAACTTGCCTTTTCAACTGCATATGCATTTGTTGGGCGGACGTCATGCTTTCTTGAAGTGGACCATGTTGATTTCTTAAAACCTGTAAGTCGCAAGTCTTACATCTTTACTGAATCTGATATTTCTGTGTGTATTACATCAAACTCTTTCTCTTTCACTTCAATAGAACAAAGGAACATCTCATGCATAATGCATGCTTACAGTTGATTTTACACCTGTTATCTGTCTAATATGCAAGCATTAGATACTATCTGTATGCATGGCATGATGGTGTCTACATAGATCAACATTGTGCTCCTCTGGAAATGACATTTCATGGCATAATCATTTACTATACATTACTCAGGTTGACGTGGGAGACTTCCTTGGCCTCAAATCTTGTATTCTTTACACACAACTAGAGAACCCAGCTCAGCCTTTGATCAACGTTGAAGTTGTTGCTCATGTAATGAGGCCTGAGCTCCAGACCAGTGAGGTAACACAACTAAAGAACATGCTATTTATTGTTTTGATTATATGAATAGCTTCACCTTGTCTATGTGCCTGATGCGCAGATACCAAACACATTCTACTTCACTTTTAATCTAAATCCTGATGCCCGAAAGAATGGACTAAAGATTCACAATGTAGTGCCTCCCACAGAAGAAGAAGCCCGTCGGGTCCTTGAGCGAATGGATGCCGATAAAATATTTGCTTAACTATATAAATAGATGGTTACCTTTTGAAAGGCAAGACTGTTTTCTGCCAGTTTACATCCATATATTTGCGCAATAAGATATAACACCATTTACGGGTGTCTCTGTACTGCAACATAATTTGCCGCAAACTTTTCCGAATAAAATTTGTATAAGCAAGGAAGTAGTTTCTGAAAGAAAGTTTAATTACACCTCTTTTCCTGTTGGCAAACTTGTTTGTCATGAATTATGGGATGAAGGATTCAAGGCAATTAATTACCTTATTCTCAGCATTATTTATCAACAGACTTGTGTGGTTTATTGTTCTTTGTGTTCTATGATTCTTCTTTTAGTGTCTTGTAAATGGAGAATCTGTCAATTAGGAGATCTGCAGCTGCTGCTGCTGCTCCTGCCAATTAGAGGGGGTCTGAATCATATTTCCACTTCTGGAAAGGATTTCTCCTGCTACATATCCTACCGTATGCTTTAGTCTCAACTGATAATTAACAGATATCATAATCTCACCACCCATATAAATAATCACATCTTATCATTCCAAGATCATGTAGAATACTAATAAATAAACTTAGTAAATCTGGGCATTGTTGAAACTAATCATCATATTTCACCTATTTACATCTCATTCACTGTAGATTTGTAGATACAAAATCTTTAAAGATTCAATAAGATTACATATGATCAACCTATTTGCACTTTACCTGCTGTTAGTAGCTGTGTATATATCTCATTGGAAGTAAGCTTTGATGGCAGAGACTATACAAAGCATGTCAATGAAGTCAACCTTATTTTTCTCTAACTTGTGTACAGATAGGAGCAAAATAATCCATAAAAAAAAGAATCTTTTACATTAAAATCCTATTAATACAAAAAAAAAAGAGAGAGAGCTCTGATAATTCCATTTCTGCCGTCACTTACATCTGCAGTGTGCAGTGTCGCACTACGACGACGACGACGACGACGAGCTCCCCTCATCAGAGCTTTCATGTCTCAGGGCATGAAGCTTCGGAAACGCAGAAGGCGGTAGCGTCGGGTTCATCGGCACCGGGAGATGCCGTGCCGAGGTGACGGTGGTGCGCTCGTTTATCTTGGCGACCTCCTTGCAGACCTTATCGAGGACTGCCAGGAAATCCCTGACCACCGTGAAGATCCTGAAAGGATGCGCCTCTTCCTTGGCGGAGTCGCCATGGAAGTACTCGGTCGTCTCCTTGACCAGCGACAGCGCCACGCTCTCCTGTGCCTGCACTCTTATGACGTCGTCCTCCGCCCTCTTCAAGAACCGAACCATGGCGTCGCGGAACCCCAGCCTGCACTCCTCCGCGCCGAGCGCTTCGTTCAATCTCAGGACCTCGTCGATCTTGCCGAGCCCCCCGGCGAGTCGCGCGACGTAGCTGCCGAGGGTGGCGGAGTCCATCGCGGCCGCCTTCTTGACGTTACCCAGCTCGCCGCCAAGGCCGGCGACGACCCGGAGGCCGAGCTTCCTGCCCTCGAGCTCGTCCCGTAGCGCACCCGTGGAGCCTTCGGATCTGATGATCTCCTGGGTGACGAAGTGCAGCAGCGTGGTCCGCCCGTCGGCGGCTTTGACGTCGACTAGCTTGAGGAGGGTGTCGAGCTTGAAGGCGCGTGCATCGCCCCGATTGGTGCCGACGTTCATGCGGTTGCCGGTCTTGAGCACGGCATCCAAAAGCTTGAGGAACAACCTGCTGCTCCTCAGCTCATCACAGGCAGCCTGATGATGGCAAATCCAGTTATAATGGCAGAGAGATGCCTCAGATCCAACAAACATGAGAGCTTAGATCCTCATATGGGATCCATTTAAAGTAAGCAACACTTGATCTATTGATCTAAGTTGATCTTAGTAGACCTGCCCCGATTCGAATCAAACCATAGTCAAAGCTATATCTAAGTAATTTCAAACACAAACACGGAAAACTTATACTGATCATTGATAAGCGAAGCAAAATCGACTCTATATCAATCAAAAATACAAGTAGAGAGGTTGCCAATTGAAATGAAAATAAAGTTCTGTTTTAACTCCGAGGAGCTAAGTAATGTCATCATGAGTTTATGGCTGAACACTATAATGAGTTTATGATCAGAATAACTTCAAACAGAAGATGGTTTTCATGTTGTTAGGAAACAACATGCAGGACATTTGAAAGAGTCAATGCAACACAAAAAACAAGATCTTAGGATTAGCCTCTTTGCTAGCAGAACAGAAACTGCAGAAAGAACCAAGTGATGTACCTCGAGAGTCTCGAAGGACTTGATGAGAAAATTGACCTCCGAATCGAAATTGGCTATGTAAAGCATGGCATCCACTCTCTTGAATGAAAATGGTACATCAAGCAATGCCTTGAGAAAAGCTTCAGCTGGTGCAAGCTTGCATGGGGAGTCATCTTTGTGTTCTTGCAATCTGTGTTCTTCTTCTGCGCTGGGAGCCATCTTTACCAGTGTTTCCAGCAGCTCAGTCCCCAAGCTCTCAGCATTGCCTGCTTTCAGAACTCAGGATTAGATACTCATGGAAATAATGTTGTAATTCTGAAGGTGTTATTTAACTTTATTGGCACAGAAAAAATGGCGAATTCTTTGAAAAAAAATCTCTCAGCATTGCCACTCTGTTTGTGATGTTTTCCTAGTGTTGTTGAAAATGCTATAACACAAAAACAAAATTATTATTACTTTCTAGCAGTGTTTTAGGTAAATTCATAGGAAAATAGAGGAAAAAGGAAAAGGTGAAAATTATTGTCATAAGTTAGGACTTTTGGTTGTGGATTCTGACAGAAAGATTTATATTCCATCATTGTTGCTTACTACTGATACCTCAAATCCAACAAAACCTATATAGTAATGCAGAGTAATCGATGGACACCTTCTGCACCAACAAGTTCATTTGCTTCTCCTCACAGAAAGATGTAATGGCATCAAGAAGTGATGCTTTGACAGGCGATTTGATTGCCATTGTTATGACCTCTAATTGGAATGAGTTACACTGAATGAGACAGTAATGGAAAAACAAGAACCAGAAAGAACTCAATAGAAAACTTGTCATTGCAGCTAAATCGAGCCAGAGAAACCTGACCTTCTTGTAGAGCATCGCAGACTTCCTCTTTGGTCACATTCAATGCTCTCATCAGAATGGCAATGTTCTGAGACTTCTTCGGATCGAGCACCCTCTTCTCTCGCGGTGACGAAGGAAGGACCTGCCGCCGGTTGGTCTCCCTGTGTGTGGCGTTGGTTGCATTGCGGACGAACAGAGTCTCGATCATTTCTTCGTTCACCCTGTTGATTCCTCAGTTGTGTAACTCGATGAGAAGGAAAAGGGAGGAGGAAGGAAACATGGTGAGGAATCTCACTGGAAGGAGCTGGATTTTAGCTGATCCCACACCATTGCTCTGTCCGAGCTCGCCTGAACCTTGTCCCAGTGCAAAGGCTTCAGCTTTGGCCGCTGGGCTTCCTCGTTCTTCTCTGTCTTGAGCTTGGGTGGCACGAGAAGCGGTGGCTGTCTTGCCTGTGGCTGCCGGACCTGACTCTCCCAGTATCCGACCGGCGGCAGTGGGGGAGGAGGAGGAGGAATCTGTAGGGGTGGAGCTCGGCTCTGTTGAGGTCCTGGGGCAGCAGTGACCACGACTGGAAGTGGTGGTGGTGGCGGCGGCGGCGGAGCAAGTAATTCGCGATCTCGGGTCAGAAACCTCTCGGAGAGGGACTTCAATGATCTGCGGGTGGATTGGCCGGGGCTCGATCCGAAGCGCGCCGACGAACGAGGAGATGAGGCCATGTTCGACGACGAGTATGATGGCGTGCTCATTCTCCAGCTGAGGGATCCACATTTCTCCGCTGCTGTTGGGAACATCCGCCGGGAGCTCGACGCCCGCCCATAAGCCAACCTCCCGGAGCTCTCCTTCCGGGCGGAGGACCCCCTTGGCGAATAGAACTCGTCCTCCGACAAGCCCTCCGCCTCACCGTTCCCGTACCCGTGCCGGTAATGGCGCGGAAGTGGCGGGAGAGGTCGGAGCTCCGGGGACTCCAGTTTCCGGACGGACGATCCGACCATACCGTCTGCGCCAGGTCGGGGGCCTCCGTCGCGGCGGGTGTCGACGAGGGTGCCGAGGTAGAGGAATTTGGAGGAGGAAGAAGCGGCGGAGGGGGCGGGCCTGGGTGCGCCGCCGTCGGATGCGGTGGATTCAGCGGGGACGAGCCGTTGGGAGTCGGACCGGGCGTCGTACTTGCCGGAAAAAAGGCGACGGCGGCGGCGATGGAGGAAGAACGCCGCCGCCGCGGCGAGAATGGCGAGGAGGGGGACGAGGACGGTGACGACGACCTTAAAGCTCTGGCGGGAGGGAGGGGCGGGGGCGGAGCCAGGGAAGGTGAGGGAGGAGATGTTGGCCGGGAAGGTGGGCTGTTGGGAAGGCGGAGGCGGCGGTGGGGGCGGCGGGGAGGAGTTTAACGGGAAGAACGGCTGATGCGGGGTGGTGGAGTAGGGGTACTTGGGCAAGGCGGAAGGTGACTCAGCTGGAGCAGTGGAAGGAAGAGGGAAGTAAGGCAGGTGTAGTGCCCTTCTGTTGCTGATAGGAACGGGAGGCGAGCACGACGTCGATGTTGATGGCATTGTGGCGAGAGAATTGAGAGAAGAGAAGGAAACCAATGTTGAGGGAGGGAAGGAGTGGGGAGTGTTTTGGTTGTTGTCTGTTCTACTTCACAGTGTTCACAAGCAGAGCAGGTGACAGGTTAAAGAGGTATGCATGTGAAAGAAAGCAGGGAAGAAGATGAAAAGGAAGAGAGAGAGAGAGAGAGAGTAGGGAGATGAAGTGGGTGTATGGAGAGAAAGAAGAGAAAAAGAAGACAAGGATTGGAACTTTGCTATTGTTTGAAAGGTGATGAGAAGATGAGCAGAAATGGCTGGAGGAAGAGCGTGAATGGTCAATGGTATGATTGAAGAGAGTGGAGAGAGAGAAGGATATTAAGGTGAAATGATAGGGAGATCAAGTGAGAAGAAGAAAAAGCAGAGATTGGAACTTGCTGTCTTTTGAAAGGTGACGAGAAGGTGAGCAGAAATCCATGGACTTCAAATTTGGAAGAAGAGCATGAAAGGTCAATAATGTGACTGAAATAGAGAGAAAGAGAGAGAGAGAGAGAGAGAGGTGATTGAGTAGGGAAATCAAGTGAGAAGAAGAAGACAAGGATTGGGACTCCGCTGCTGCTCGAAAGGTGATGAGAAGGAGAGCAGAAAAAGCAGGAGTTCAAGCTTGGAAGAAAGGTCAAAAACGAGTGGGTAAGAAGAAGACATGGCGAGGGAGCAGTGGTCACTGAAGACTCGCGTGCCTGCCAAGCTTCAGAGAAATCAAAGAATAAAGACTCGCTCTGACAGCCTGCATGCATGGCGACTAAACGCTTGCGCATGGTTAAATGGCACCCCCCTTCTCTTCCATGTACTACTTGCATCGACTTGTTGCAGCTTCTTCCATGTGTAGTCTTCTCCTGCAAACTCATATCTTTACACATCTGCTGTCAGCTTTCTACCTTTCCCTGATCAAAAGTTTCTCGACTGACTGGGGCAATGTTGCATCATGTGATCAACAACTCTCTCTTGCTGATGTTGGCCAAGAGAGGAAGAGACTTCATGAAGCAGAAGACAGTCAAGTCAAAGCAGGACAAAGACAGGCCGAGAACACTTTAACTCCTATCAGTTCAATTGGCATAAACAATATACCAGCTTGATCAATTAATCCTCACAATCTACTGCAGCACTTTAATCCCTCACATGAATGGCAGCAGAGTGCAGTGTTTATTGGCATAGTTAAGTAGCTTCAAAGGCAAAAAAGAGGTGATTAGAATCTGCAACACTTGTTTGGCCATTACAATGAGCCAAAATGGGATCTAGTCAACCTTGCAACCACTCCAATTAAACATAAAAAAAGCTAGTCATAAAATAATCTTTGGCTGACAAAAAAATAGGTGATTTAGATCAAAATCTTTAGCTACCAATTCCAATTGTCAGCATCAAAAATATCTTTAACAAAATTGGAAAATTATAGAAGTGATATTCCAAATTATACAAGTATACTAATTTCTTATAAAAAATATCCCTAATATACAAATTTGCATGTGGTTACCATTAATTAGATATGTGACTTCATAATCAAGCACTACATTTTTGGATCATAATAGGCACTGAGTACAAACAGTTAAATGTTAGAATTTGCAGTGATGATGTTAATAACCCCAGAGGTGAACAACAACTATGTCCACATCTAAGATGGTTTGCCTACTTGACTTTTACTGAAGAAACATTTCAGTGTCTTAGAGTCCCATTCAAAAATCAATCTTATCCCTTCTTGTGCACTGTTCCTCTTGTGTTTATCTTTCATCTGCATTCTGCATCAGGCAGATGGAATATTTCCTTCTGCAGAAGGATCAATTCTTAATGCCATCTTCTTCATAAATCTTTTTATTGTATCTTTAAATATGCTATTATTAATTATTATTATTATTATTATTATTTGGCAAATTACAGGATAATGCTCATGTGGTTGGTAACATGTTTGTTCCATCAAAAAGATAATAGACATTTTCTTTGCCTTGTCATGTCCACAATGGTATATAACATAAGACTGCTCCAAACTAATCACAATTTTTTAGGATGAAATGGTGGTCCTTAAAAACATATGGAATCAAATAACAGAGAGTTTAGAAACAACTAAATGGTGGATGGGTGATGATTGACCCAACAAGCATATGTAGAGCCACTGCAAGCTTCATATACTAATTGAACTGCACAAGCACAAAAGTACAAAGAACATTCCACATGGAAGGTTTAGTTTTGAGTTGTAGCTAATGGTTTCACAGACACAACAACAAGTGGCAATTAAGGCCAAGATCTTGTCTCTTTTGATACCTTAGTCTTCCATCACAACCTTTTGACATACCCCATTAAGTTCTTGGATTCCAACATTTTGTGATTACATCAAATTACTCAAACCACCTTTGTTAAACCCATTCATTATAGGGCAAGCTTTGGTGGGATGTTGGGAGAGTGTCTCTGATACCTTGATGGTATATCAGGTGCTGAGAGAGCAACCTCTACTTAAATTTACCACAAAATCAATCCTCAATGTAGCAATGTGTCATACTTAAAACATATTCTTAGTATAATATAAGTGTTATTTTTTCCTTGTGCCTACAGAAATAGGCAATGATTAATTTCACATGGAGGGGAGAGTTAAAATACAGTGAAAGAATTGTCTCAAACTTTGGAACTACAACATTAGACTGTAAAATATAGTGACAATACCATGCACCATTGATCAGTTTGAATGTAAATTAGGATGCTATATGCTACAAGATATCTTAATTAACATACATAATGGGATCTACCTTTGCTGTGTCGATAAAGAACAGATTATTAATATGTTATCATCAACCCAGGATCATTAGACTAGCAAATATATATTTGAACAGCAGATTTATGATGCGTTGGCATGCATCACATGAATTCTACAGCTACAAGTTTAAGACAGGAAACAAACAGCATAGACATATATAGACAGCACATCTACTTAATTGATAAACTGAAGCATAAAACTTTAAAGTGAATTATAAAAGTCGATCACGGTTTAATACCAAACAGAAACCTGCCTATGCAAAAGGAAAAACTGGATAACAATCAAATGCGGTAAAACAAGCTGCAACCCCGATACGAGACTAGTACTTCTAAATAATGTTCACTCATCATCTTCGTCCTCGTCATCATCATCAGCACCACCAGATGCATTAAGCGCATTCAATCGTTCAATGAGTTTAACCTTTCTTTCCTCATAAGTAAGCTTCTTCAAGTTATATCTGCAATGCAAATTGAAATTAGTGAGAACATGCAGTATGTCTGCCTGGTCATGATTCCATCAGCTAAAATCTGCTGTTAGTCCAAGCAACATCAATTCAACGATGATAACTCACAAAAAAATCATGACACCCAATCTTGTTGGTTTAAATGTGATTGGTTTATACCTCTTGTGCTCCGTTGGTGGTTCTTTCGTAGATTTTATTGCACTTGGATCTGCACGAATGGCAGCATGAACTTTCTTGTACATCTCTTCGATGTCATCAGGCTCAATACCTTTCTTGATATATTCACTGAAGTGTGTCTGGTACTTATCTGGTTCATCCTCCATCAAAGCCTGGGAGAAAAGAGAAGGTGAAGGTAATTGACAATCATGGATGATAATTTTTTATAGAGAACTTGCAATTTGCTTCACCGAAAGCATACAGGAAAACAAGCTTGAGGTGTCAGATCAAGGAAACAGAAGCAAATAGCAGGTTGAAAGAAATATACATGTGCAACTATATAATGAAAGTACTCAAAAGAATATTAAAGTATATATCCATCCAACTGCATGATACGGCCATAGGTCAATACATCAACATACTGAATTTACCAGGAAAATTGTGTAACAAAATAGACATGCATGCACACGCATTCACATAACATACAATAAATAAAATATCATATGTGCGTGCATATTTACTTGATATTATGAATTTGCACATCACATCACATACATGTATATAACAAGTAACAGAAACAATATAATGTGAGAAACAATTTGCACATCACATCACATACATGTATATAATAAGTAACATAAACAATATAAAGTAAGAAAAGACTGTGAAAGCATCCAACCCTCATGTAAGAGGCAACATGACCACCAAAAATGTAATTTCTGTGAACCTCCGCATCAAGTTGCTTCTCGTCGTTCTTAAAACCAGCAAATCTCTTATCACTGTGAGGGATATCAAGTCCACCATCTAATGCTCCCTACATTCAAAATGACCCCAGTTAGTCGACCATATGATAACAAACATACAAAACAGATATATGTTGTGGAGTTTGAGAATCATATATTTAAAACTATCTTTACATATAGGACTGATAAGATTGCAGAATAAGATGTGTGGCCCAGTGCAGATGCACATACAGCTAATTAATGACATGATGATAGAGAAATATTATGATCCAGGTTTAGGTAGGATTTAATTAATGCCAGAGGCTTGACCCACCAAATGATCTAGAACTAGCGACCAAAATAACCTGTTCAAAGGAGTAATACAGCTACACTAGGTTAAAATAAATGACGGATTAAAATAAGCTGTGTTCTGTCCTGACTTAGATAACCAGTTAATTAGCAGGATTACCAACCGAACAGAAAAGGATTAAAATTAACAAGCCAGAATTAGAATGATCAAGTCCAAATATTGAATGAAATGCAGCCTGAAAGAAAAGCTAAGTGAAGCTGAAGCATGTAATGCTATGCTTCATAATGGTCAGGAAGCAAGGAGATGTGGCGAAGAACCCTACATCTTGGGAGACAAATGGAAGATGATACTTGTTATAGACAAAAAGCAAGAAGCAGCACATGTATCATTCATGAGAATGATTACCGATTCATTAATGAACAGGAAGTCAGATATGGTGGGATATCCTACACCTTGGAGGCAACATAGGATGACAAATACATGTCATCTTTTACATACAATAAGCAAGAAACATAATAGAAATATTTTTTTCAGGAGATGGTTCACTATGACAGATAACGGAATAGCTTCCATATCTTATTCAACAAAATATGAAACATAAGCCACAGCACCAAGCAATGTCTTAAAATTTAGAGACAGATTTTCATCAACTTGAGAGCGACCAGGTGCCAAAAGCAGTATGTGCATGCAAATTATCATACGAATATCTATTCATATCTTACTACTCAACAATATATCGAACAAAAGGCTACAGCACCAAGCAACGTCTAATCAAGGTGAGGGCCACCAGGTACCAACAGTATGTGAATGCAAATCCCTGTATGAGACTGATCTGAAAATGTACAGAACTAAAACACAGAATCTATTAGCATGATGAAGACAGATAATTTTAGACTAATGTGATCAATAAAGTCACCAGCTTTTCCAATGATTCAATATAACTAAAAGGTATGGCCTTTAAAGCAATGTGATACCAATATCGACACCGCTAAAACCTGTGAGGAACTATTCCAACCATGTTTAAAGTAACAATATTAAGTTGTATAGTTAAAAATTTAGCACAGAATTCTGAATGAATTTTCAATAGATCATACCTACTCAAAAACACTGCCATGCAAAAAAGATGTTAATGGTTTAATATATCACTTAAGCAGGCCATGGTCTCAAGCGAGAAAGAAAGAATGGTGTTCATTATAAGATAGTGATTTGTTTGACTTGTCATTAAGCTTAATTCAATAACTCTCATCAGGCATTAAACATACATAAGCCATATCAAAATGAAAACCTACAAGGCTAATATCAGACCACGTCAGGTTGATATTGGAACAGGATCCCACCTTGCACCAAATGCACCTGCTATTGGCACAAGTTTCCATACACATCAACCAAGTCCCTCAAAGGTTCCGGTATTCTGTTGAGTTTTTCAACAATCTGTGAAAGATGAGATTTTGCTACAATAAATTTTTGAACCACACAAGGCATTAACAACAATTCATCTTTTGATCTATCTCTGAAATCCTGTCCTGCACTTATTACTATATGTATAACCAAAGTCATTCAATATTCACATTTAACAAGATATAATGCTGTTCTCTTTTATTAACATGATATATTGTGAGAAACAATACCACTTGATGGGGCCTAGTTATTAAAGGCAAAGCAGCATCCCATCACAGAAGAAAATTGAGATAAATTTGGAAGCACAGAAGCCCATAAAGCAAAAAATGAAATTTTAGTAATGAGAAGATAATTACCTTAAGAGCACCAAACACTCGGTTGCCAGTTGTTGTCCTCACAAGGCCAACATCAAGCAGAGCACGGAAGGGCCTCCTGCTCTCAGCAGGTTCAACAGAGAAGTCCTCGCCAGTGGCCTGACCAAGACATTTAGGCAAGTTAGGCAGAAAACATTTTAGTTATATGTAAAAACAACAAACATGGAACACATACCTCTACATTCCCCTGGTATTCATCATCCATTTCAAGAATCTTCAGGACTCGCCTTGCCAGGAGAAGTCCAGTGCAATAGGCTAATCACCGACAAATATGGTTTGTTAACAACTAAGAACATGCATAAATAGGAAAACAAAAAAATATTACCTGCAGCATAGTTAGTAAGACCAACTTCAAGTCCATATTGTGGCAGTTCATGAGCATAAGCAGATGCGAGAACCAGATCACCAGCAATGCTTGCAGATATTACTTGTGCACAAATATCTTTATTACTCTGATATCATATCACGTTAAGAACTTAATCCTAATTACCACAAAAAAGAATAAAAGAAGCACAAAAAGTCAAAAACAGAAATCTTCTTTTGAGGATACAAATCGAACAACAAAACGATATTTAGGTGTATTGTATTTGTTCTTGTCCTGGTTAATCAACCTGATCCGTGCACGGTAATCGGTCTTCCCCTCTGTCCAGTCCGCAAAGACATAATAAATTACCAGCAACACTCGAACAACAGAATAAAAATTGGAAGATAAATACTACCTCTCCGTCTCTTGTACTTGACTTGATAGCGCTTGGAGTAAGCCTTCGTTTTTTGAGTCTTGACAAAGGCCTGAAAGATTGACACCATTCTTAAGTCAGGTATTCAGAAATGCATCTAATGATTTGACTACAGACAGACAAAACAGAGCTGTGGATGCCACTATACCCGTGCTGTAACATTTCATCTAAGAAATGTACATTAAAGGAAGAATGGAGAAAGGGCATCTATCAAAAAACAATAAGGAGATTGAGAGCCACAACTGATAAGATGTTGCGAGTGAAGGCGTTATTATCGGTACAAGAACTCTGTGCAAAATAAGAAGACAGCTACGAGCGCAAAAGAGCCTGCAGACAATAGTGAGCAACACAGTCCAATCTTTTCGTGAATCAGCTTTGACACAGATCAACCAAGAAACCGTAGAAACTAAAAGCACGCAGCGACGGATCGACGACCACGAAGGCCAAAGCAACTCAAGAAATCGTAGAAAAGAGAAGAACAAGATTGAAATGAAGAATATCGTAATACATCAATTCACAGGACCTCCGGAAGTTGACATCCTACTGACTAGCAGAACAATTGCACTACAACTGCCGGAAATTGAAGTCTAGCCAGAGAATAGGAAGACGGAGGTACAGATGTCCCAAGCTACGACTACAAGCCGAAAGAATTCAGATCGATTAAAGATCAGAAAATACATCTGAAGGAAACAAGTAGAGGAGCGAGAGATTGAGGCCATCTCACCATCTCTCCTTCTCCGCTGCTGCCTTCGCGGCGTCGAAGCGGAGGGGAGGGCTTATAAGGGAGACGCTGCTACTCGTTATCGAAAACCCTAGGACACCATCATGCCATCGAAAGATCCGACGGTCGCGATCGCTCTGGTTTACATCTGGCTTTGATCTGAGCCCGATAGGTTTCGGATCCGGGTTTGGGTCCGGTTCTGCTGTCTGACCCAATAAGAACGAGATTTAGGTTCCAGATTTGGTTCGTAAGTACCGTTCTGACCCGATAACATGGTAATATCGATCCGAGTCCGTCCGAATGAATGAAAAAGATGAAGATTTATATTAGATATGACAATGAATGTAAAATTATATTAGATTTCGTGAATATAAATGTTAAAGTGACACGAGGTACTAATGAAAGTAAAAAAAGTTAATCCAAGAACAAAAAGTTAGGTTAGCAATTTGAAATAAAATATTAGAATTGCTAAACATTATGATCAGAAGAAAATAATAATTATTATTTATATTTAAAATTTGATATATTAAAAAAATTAAATATAAAAATGATGTAGGATTTGTTGCTAATAAAGATATTAAGAATAATATTATAAATGTAAACAGATTTAGAGATAAAATTATAGTTCTAAGATTTTTGATATAATAAGATATTTTAAATGTCATTAGTACTTATGCCCTTTTGATGATCAACTAAAAGATATTTTTGAAAAAAAAATGATACCATTCAAGAAATGTTTATAATCGAGATGATGATATAATTTGATACCATTCAAGAAATGTTTATTGTGAATATAAAAGGGTATACAAAGGGTTTGATTAAGAGGAGAAAAATGAAGATGATAATATAATTTTAAATCTTATAATTTTTTATAATTTTATAATTATAAATATCTATTATAAAAAAATATATAAATATTTAATTACTTATAATAGTGATAAGTAGTCAAATAGATTTTTTTTCTCACTAGAAAGATAGATAAAGGTATTTATATGAATTATAAAATTATATTTGATGACAGTTGGATGAATCAATATATATTGATGGTATTATATATTTACTATAAAAAATAAAAAAAAAAATTAGTAGAAAAAATTACTATGGCTAGATGATGATGCTAATCATATGTGTCCTATAAGCCAAGTATGTAAGTGATGACATGTGCGACATGACATGTACTTTTTTTATTTATTAAATTATTTAATATTTTATTATTTTATATTGCTTATTGTATGAATATATATTATGATATCCATAAATTTGTACAGGAGTCGGATCGTAATCAGATCACGATAACGAGACCGACTCACATTTAACTATAAATCCTAAATAATCTCAGTCATAGGTTACTCGAAGGGACATCGAGATAAACGGACATACTAGTATACTATATATCCATCCATATAATGGAGACACCTGGTCTCATAGTTGCTCGTGTAGGGACGGTCTCATAGTTGCTCGTGCAGGGACACTAGGGATATAATGCATATGCTCATCAGAGAATGAGTTTATTGATTGATCCGCTCACAGAATGATAGATGGTTGATGATACCTTATTATCAGACAGTGATTATGTAGTCCTAGTGGTGTATATAATCATTGAACTTGAGATATCAATGATGTCATGTAAGAGTACTCCACTCTTTGATACGTGACTTATAGGTCTGAAAGTTCTAGATCTAACACAATCGGTCATCGGGAGTGGTAACCAACCTTATGAGAGCTATTGAGTATCATGAGAGGAATATCCTATATATTCTTGCTTAAACAAATCCTTGGTCAATGTCATTCAGATTGAGAGAGAGAGAATTCTTCATAATAATTTTATTAAAGCGAGACTTGAGTATAAACTATATGGGCATGACAGCATCATATCTGGTATACGGTCTCTGAGGTATTAGATGGACGAGGGACTATAAATATACGGTAAATGATGATATATAAGTACAATAGATTAGATTCACATTGAACGTCTAGGGATTACAGCATAATAGTATAGTACGTTCGTAGTCGATGAGTTAAGTGAATAATTATGGAAATAATAATTCACTAAGTTAGAAGGAGTTCAGATAGGTATGACTCATAACTAGCTCGATATTGTGCCTAGAGGGTCATACACATATGATAGGTGTTGCGACGAGTATAGGTCCAAATATAAGATATTTGTTAGAGCCCCTATCTTATTGGATATCAAATAAGCCCTGAATTATTGGATCATATGGATGAGATATAATAAGAATAAATAAAAGATTATTGGGTAGAGACCCATTAATCTAAGAGGCTTAGGTAGTTTGATGGAGATCCAATATTCGATACGGTAGGATCCATCAGTGTTAAATTGACATGAGGCCTCTATAAATAAGAGGGAACCAAAGAGCCATGAGCTAGGTTCTTTTTGGTTTCCACCTCCTATTCTTCTCTCTCCCTCTCCTCCTCTCCTATTTTGGACGTGTGGATAGTAAGAAAGGACAATCCATTCTTGATTGTGTGGTGCACGCGAAGAAGAGTTTTGGACAGTGATTTAAGGAGTATCTTTGTAACGCCTACCATGTGGATTAACTTTTGTAACGCCTACCAATCTCACAAATACGTAGGAATTCAAGAATACATGATCCCTCTAAGTAATTCTTTTATGCATTGTTTTTTTATTTCGCATGTTTTTATGCACTAACTTTTGCATGACGATAAAAAACTTTTTTTGTACGAAAATTTTAGGATTTTTATTTTCTATTCTTCGTTGTGTATCTGATGTCACCCTAGATTTCCAACATTTTAATTACCGAGGTGATAGAAATAATATATATATATATATACATATATATATATATATATACACACACATATATATATATACATATATATATATTATGGGATTTTGGTCATCCGTAGATATAATATATATATATATATATATATATATATTATATATATATATCACACACGTGTATGCAATTACACATTTTTATTGGGATAAAGAAATTGACAGTTATTTTCTTTTTGGAGGGCGGGGTGGGAATCTGCAGACATTTATTTTACAGTCATTTATATGATTATATTTATTTATTTATTATATATCTAGATGATATAAATAAATAAATAAATATATATATATATATATAATCCAGATCATACAAATTTTTTATAAGACTATGCAGACTCATTTATTTTTTAAATATATTTAAATAATATATATTTATTTATTTTTAAAATACATTAAAAATATTAATAAAAATAAAATTATCACGTAATATTAATGAATCTTTAAAATATAATTTATCAATACTTGTAAGACATATCTAAAATATAATTTTATTTATTATTTATCAAACACTTAAACAACAGTAAATTCACTCGAACCCATTTCTACGGATACACATCAAAATTATAAATACATTTCCAAACACAGCTTCAAACCATGACGGCCAAAATAAACATCAATATATTGTTAGAAACTTAAAGAAAATTTGCAAATAGAAAGAAAATTCACAAGTTCAGTGCTACCAACACCGGCCACATGGTCAACCCAGTTAACAGAACTGGTATTTCTTAATACCTCGTATACAACAAACACTTGGTACCATGATTCACAGTGTTATACATACACTACCAATGCCTTGGATAACCCAAAATCCACCAGAAACTATTTCTTAGAGATCCCTAAACTGCAAACCACTCTCTCGGAACTGGCCATCACTTACAAAGTTCTGTGCCTTTGATTTTGTGCTTGACTGAGGAGAGGATTCAGAGATGTTGATGGATTGCCCTTCAGGAGGTAAGCACCTTTTGGAGAAATACATTGCTATACTTTTCTGCTTCCCACCCTTGTCTGTCAAAGATCAACAAGCTAATGTTAACATTCAGTATAACAACCCCAAACTTGATACCTACACAGACCATACTGATAAAGTGGAAATTTCTTTTGAGATGGTTGGCATGTTGATAACTTATTCGATTCAGTTGACTGTCAGTACCTGGAGAGGGCTCGGAGGCAGACAAGCCAAGCCTTTGCAAGACATCTTTCTTAACCTGTTCATGTGAAGATAAACAGAAACCAGAGCAAAGTTTCAGCAAGTTTCGGACAATTGTCACAAGCTTTGGTACTGTAAAATAAACGAATTTACCTGCCATCGATTGTCAACAAAATCTGATATTTCCCGTATTTTATTTCTTAATTGTGACTTTGGGATGCTTGGAAACTTATGTAGCAACACATCTACCAGCTTATTAATTCCATGCGGACAAGATTGAATCAACCTAACCTGCAGTTCAAGGTCCACAAAATAAGGAAAATTATGAAGTATGAACAATCTGGCCATACATCATTGAGATGCTTACATATTCTGGCAAGTCCTTATCAGATACAACTGGTGCAGTGGCTGCTTGTGCAGCACTTTCCTCAGGAGCCAGGGGCACTTGTTGATCCTCATAGGATGTGCTGGGATTTGTAAAGATATCTACAATGGCTCCTCCAGGGATGGCCCGCATGCAGAGAGCCTGCAAACAGACCTGCTCAGCTTTTGCCTTCCCATTAAGATCCTCAGCCGACAAAAGTTTGATCTTTTCATGACTTAGGTTGGATATCACCAGTGGCTGGCTCTTTCGAAGAGCCCTTTCTGTAAAAGTGCAGAGAATCTTGTGCTGCTGCAGCAATGTTCTAAATTCCTCATTATCAACCTCTAACTTACAACACTCTGAGACTTTTGCCTCATCATCTGGGAATTCAGATGTCTCGATTTGTAGTCCCTGTAAAAAAATATGGGTTTAGTTCATACAAAGAACAAATTATCAAGCATTCTGGCTGAATATAAAATTAAAATAACAAAAAAATCAAAATTAATATAGCATAATACTAGTTTTGCATGCATGTTTTGAGATACAATTGTCTCAATCAGTAATGACAAAAGCATATTTCTGCAGCAAACTTTGGAGAAATATGCAATCTGAGTTGAAACAGGGCCATTGTCAAGAAAAAGAATTAAATAAATTGGAATAGAAAAGATAAATAACAAAAATTACAAGCTTCATATATAATTTTGGAACATTTCAGATCAAAGTGCAAACTTCCAAAAGAAATGAAAAATTTACAGTAACAATTGTAAGGACAAATGAATTTGGAAAGGAAGATCATTATGAACAGAGCAAAGCACAAACATGTATCATCGCATCAGTGTTTTAAGGCGAACCTCATTTTCAGAAAGATAACCATCAGGAACAACAAAGCTGTCTTCACTTTCGATGTCATCCTCATCTTTCAAGTTTTCAGCATCTAAAATTTCTTCTACATCTTTTTCACAATCCGAAAGACTTTCACCTGGATCCTCCTGCACAAGATAAAAAAAAACAAGTCACACTTTTGTGACTTAGTAACATATACGAAAAGGTTTCAGAGACAAGTACCTCTTCCCATTCCTCATCACTATCAACATCATAATCCAATTCAGGGTCCTTTCTAAACGGGTGCCTTGGACCAACAAAACCACTGTAGTATCAACAATGCAGCAAAGAACATGATTATCAAAACTTCAATTAAAATCAAAATAAAAAAAGATCTGCAGCTTGTTTCTATGAATAAAAGCATGCCTTTTCCTGTGCCAAGTTCCATAATATGCTGGCTTAAAGCTCTTGTCAAACTGCAACAGCTTTTTAATCCAGCTCCTGGCTGATGATGAGGCAACAATAGGATCATTTTGATGTGATGTATTGCTTATAGAAGATTCCAGTTCGTCATCAAACTTATAATAGCTTGATTCACTGCTACTATTCACTTCATAAGAGGAAGCATCCTTCATTGGCGTTGCCATTTTGTCAGGAGATTCGCCTAACAAGTATGGTCTTTGCAGCTTAAGCTCCTTGATCAATTCCATCTTAGGATTACGCCGTTGACCCCAGTGGCAAGACCTATTACAGTGAGCCAACTTATGCCAGCCAGCAATATGCAACCTGCAATATTTGCAGAATAATAACACATTTGAGATAATCTTAAACTGTCTCCTTCAGCTGCAACTAAATATATATCTGATAGCAGATCCTGAATTAGTAGTACTATAGGTGCATTCAACTTTAAAACTGTACTTCCTGAAGTTTGAGTAAGGAATGATTCTAGATTCCAACTCCGTCGAACTTACGTAATTATAAAGTATCCAGAGAATAGAAAACTTCAAAAAATATAAGCTAAATTTTAAAGAACAAAGAAAAAATAAAGGTTCTCTGATGAACCTGCAAAGGTCTTCCATAGACACACTATACTGCTGAGAGAAAGCACAGTCCATTGATGATGTAACTGCATTAGTTATTCCTTCATTTTTGGAAGCTGTATCAACTGATTGGCTTTTCATAGGTGACAATCTATCAGAATTATCTGAACTATTGCTACTCTTTTTACTTCTAAGAAAACATTCCATCATAGAAGCTTGCTTTTGCATGGCAAGCTGTTTCTTCTGCTCAGCTTCCTCTTTTTCACGACGCCGTTGTTCTCTGGCAGCTTCTTCTTGTCGCTTCTTATTTTGTTTTTTCAATTCAGCTTCTTCTTTTTCACGGCGTTTTTCTTGTCTTTCAGCTTCTTCTTGCATCCGCTTTCGTTCCTTCTCCTAAAATTGAGTGGAGAAAAGTAAACCAGTGAGAAAAAATGCAGACAGCCTAAATTTAGTGAGATCATGGCTAGCAAACCATTATCAAGTTACTGCCAAATTTCACAACCAAAGAAACTGTCTAAAATTTCTGAATCTAAATGCACACCAAGATCAATTGATGGCTTCAGACAAACATATCTTCAGCAAGAACTTAACTAATGAGGCTAAAAGTCCAAATTTAAGGTTTTTTCTGGGTTCCACGAGGCTATGCCTCTATGTTGCACATAACTCAAGCCCCAATATTAAACTAACCACTGAATCACGAAGCATACATGTTTTGACCTGGATGAACTCAAGAAGAATGGAGTCTTAACAGTTTAATCCAGTCACATAATAACGAAGATATTGTAGTGCTTGTCATATTTAACGGTATCATATACAAATGAAAATGACAAATCAGGGTACAAATTTCCAAAATGACTAAAAAGGACATGATTTCTTAAGTTCCATAAATGAATACAAAAAATGTTTGCTAATTTCTTGTGAATGTGCTCTTATTGCAAAGATGATTAGTACCGAGTATGGTATATCTAATATGATACTGACAATGTAGTTTTAGGTGTTTTTATTTTGCTTTTTTTTTTATGCAAATCAAATTCAAAAGGCCACTAACCATAAAATCCAACTACCAAAAAACCTTAATTTTAGGTATTTTTCTTTTGCTTTTTAAAAGAATCATTTTCAAAAGGCCACTAACCCTAAAACCCAAAAACCACTTTGGTGTTAAACCTTGTTGATAAGCCACATGTAATTCAACATACCATCCAATTTGGCATAATCCATTTGTGCTGCTTTACTTGTTAAAATGCCAATTGTCCTGTGTCTAAAACAATTGTTACAAGTACATCTTTCTATCAAACATTCAAATTCTGGATGTTAAAAAAAGTAACTTTTTCTAGAGAAGGGGTCAAAATGTGTAAAATTTCAAACATCCAGACATCAAAAAAGAAATAAAAAGTTAGAAAACTAGAAGTTTACTAAAAAATTTAGTTGGATTGGCCTCCAATAACATATATGTAGACTATCTGAACCAAGTACCAGATTAAGCTTTTCAACTCAACAAATTCATGAAACAGACAGATATATTCACATGAGAGGGACTAAATCAATTTGAAATTTACAATCAGCTCTGAATTTAGCCTAATACAGTGGCAACCTTATAGGTCGGACCAAGATTGAGCTCATAATTAAGACAAATTGGCTTGATTTTATCTAGATTGATACATTAGTCAATTGAACTTTCCTGCCATCATGCATCAACAATTTTAAAACCTTAATTTCCATCAGTATATGTTTGCTGGATGTTCTCTATTGCAAAGCATACATAACTTATTTCAAATTTATAGAGTTCAAGAAAAACAAAGACAGCATGACACCATAAATAAAGAAGCAATATATCGACCCAATTAATAACACCTTAAATCCTTTACTTACTATTCGCAATTTTTCCTTCTGAAGCTCAAGATCCATTTTCTTCTTTTCCTTTTCAGCACTCCGTTTATTTTTCTCAGCTTCCTTCATTAATTCCTTTTCTTGTAACCTGGCTTCTTTGGCAGCACTTTCATGACAAAAGAATAATATTTTAGGTTAGTGCCAATTTAAAAGAAATAAGTAGTGACAATTTGAATATTCAGAAAAAAGTCAAAGAGAATGCATACTTGTCGACACATTTCTTCTGGGTCAACTTTTCAACTAATGAAGAAATCCCTTGCTTATTCAATATCTTGCCAAGAATCATCGATGGCTTCATCAGATCAGTTCTTTGGCCATCTTTATATTCAGAACTTGTCAACACAGATAATGTTGCTGAAATGCAAGATATGTATACTTTCAGCTGAAATCTTTAATGCAAAAAGAAGAAAACACTAAGATTTTGCACCAAAGATTTCATACAATTATGTGCGGTGTAGCATATAGCATACTAAAACATTTTAATGCTTTAGATTCCAACAAAAGTGATATAGATAAATATATGCATACCTAACATTGTATAATGAAATGATAAAACATAATTCCCATAATTGAATGTTTTCTTTTCATGAGCAATGAAGAATGCAACAAAAAGTATTTTAGGATGCAAAGAACATGAGATAGTTAATACAACAAATGTGAAAGGGTACAAAACATAGAAACAATGCATAATGAAGGCATTCAGAATAAACAAATGCCAAGTAATGAGATTTACAAAAAAAATCAGCAGTCATCTTAAGCATAAGTTCATCAGAAATTAAGAAATTAGATCAGGGTAAATAAACCAAACAATCCATCAAAAGGAGGACATTCTTTTGGGTACTAAGGGAGAGGATGATGAACTATTGTGTATGTTAAATTGTCAAAAATAACAAGCTCTATCTTCTGCTTGTTACGTAAAAATGCTATAGCTTGCAACAAAGATAAAACCATTTCCATGATGTGAAAGGAGTATAAATTTTGTGCTAATAGAAAAGAACTCATTGGTTTACTACTAAAGCAAACTATATGTGTATTTCCCAAGAAAGATGAAAGGAATATTCCTTTTTCTAGAGCACTGCCCATGAGGAAAAAAAACTATAGCCAACCCAATCAAGCATCTATTGGCGTGTGCATAAAAAGAGTATCCAAATCTCGCTCTGTCCTGAGTCGTTACACTGATATCTTGCCAGTGTCACGTTTTAAAGTTACATTGTAATTTAAGTATATTAAAACGATCACAATGTCTCTGCCAACAAATAGCACAAAAAGTCAAAACAACAAAGATTCTTACCACAGAGGGCAGAAATCCTCTCATGAATCTTCTTCCGAGCTATGCGTCGAATGTTGACAATGGCACGAAGATCAGCAGAGAACAATTTGATATCTCTTGTCTGATCAACAAAATATCAAATATCAAGAGCAATTGCATTTAGCTTTCCAGCACAAAAATTTAACCATTGAGACTGCAAAAAGATAAATTGGATTAAAGCAGCCAAAGGGAAAATAATAACAATAGCAACATCATTACCTCCCAGCACCATAGGCATGACTCTGACTCATCTTCCAATACATCGGCATCCGCACTGGAAATACCATACATCACTCTCTGTCCTACAAAAAGCACAGTACTGCAAACAGAAGCCAGAGTAATCCCCTCTCTTCCCTTCAACTTGTCATAAATTTCCTCGACTAGTTTGGAAAATGAAAGACTTCTCTCCTCCAGCAAATAAGCAATCATCAAATTGTTGGAATGACATTCACTATCATCATGTTGCAGCCCAAGACCAGAAAACTCCTTGTAATACTCAAATAATTCTTCGATTTCACGCCGGCATTCAGCTGTAAGAAATTCCTTATCATCAGAGTTCATATTCCCATCAGTAGCAACTCTTTTTCTTTTCAACTGCTTCCCTGCCCCCCTCTGCTCATCTTTCACTTCAGTGTGGCAGTTTCTCCGTTTCTTGACATGAGAATTGTCTTTGGCCATTCCCAAAACATGTTTTGAGCCTTGTGCTGGAATATCAAGGGACATTGTATTTGTACAATGGACCCCCTTCTCATCATGATCAGCTTTGGTTTGGTTCCTTTTTGCTTCTTCATCAGGGGTATCTTCAGGATCCATAAACTCCCCATCAAATTCAGGGGCTTTGTTGACAACGACACTTTCTTCCTCTTTCACTGGGATTTTTTCCAAAATCATGGCATCCTCATCAACTTTGGGGGGATTACATTCATCAGTTCGATCAGCGCCAGGAATCACACCACCAGTACATCCCGTTGTCATTGTTTAAACTAGTTCACACCACAACTCAAAAGAATTAAGACTCAGAATCTTAAAGGTTTCTCCTGAGATCAGCATAAAAATCACACAACGAACCACACTGTAGACAAAAATAACGGTCGCTGCCCGAAAGAAAGAACTTTTGGGGTTTTAGGAGCACAATAGACCACCCGTTCGACGCTACAGCCCTTCAGATACTCTCAATTCGACCACATTCTTGCACTTTAGTTTGAAGCGTCGTCTCCAGATCCGTACACCTAGAAATACGAAGAGTAAGATCCAACCTAGAGTTCACAAACCTTTAAGAAATCCAAAATACATCAAATCCGTAAGCGAACCCCCAAAATCCCTCACAAATCCAAGGCGAGAACATGCAAACAAACCCTCATTCCCACCGAAACCCGCGCGTCTACAGAATCGAAACGTCACCTGCAAATCGATCCGAGAAATGGATAGTAACGGACATGGATCAGCTGAGATCGTTGGTTTCTCCGACGAGTAAGCGCGCGTTCTTCTCCTCTCGTTTCGCCCCCCTTACGGCCACCCTTTCCACTGTGTTCGATGACGCGACGGGGTGGGGAGGGAGAGCGGCCATCACATCGAACGGCTTTAATAACTCGCTGCGTGTGATCTCATCCAACGGACGATGTCACTCGACGAAGAGCAGATGATACGTGGACCGTCCGACGGCAGCGAAATCTTCCCGCCAATGGCACCTTTTCTTCCCTCGTTACGCGAGTCGGTGAGGGTCCAATTCCCGTTATAAAACAATCAAATTGACGTATCTATCCCTGTAATATTTGAAAATAACATAATTACCCTTATGATTTTAAGAATACATACGCCTTTTTCATTAATATTCATATATAATCGATACATCTTTAATATTATTATCGACATAAATTAGTTTAATATTAATTGATATGAATTAAAAACATAACATACCTAATCTACCTAAAATATTATTTTCATTGAAATAATATACTAACTCTAACTTAAATTTAAATAATTCGTCGACACATGAAACTCATATTTATCGAAAGAAGGTTCATAAATATTATAAGAATCATGAATGTTAGAGAATATTTTAGTAGACATAAATGGTCGATTATTGCATACTATAAATAGGGGGTTTCTTACAACTACAAGATACTTTTTTTAGTATATACTATAAATAGGGGGTTTAGTATACATATCTTCTTAACCTTTAATATTTTATCTATGTTGTGCATTTATTAATTTAAGAATCAAATGAACCTAAATTTAAGACTCTTTTTATGAACATTTTGTACATTGGGGTGTCTTCATCCCTATAAGATTCGAAAACAGAATCGGATCAATATTGTCATATCCAACCGACAAACTTCGACTCGAATAGAACTCATCAAATTTGTCAAAACTATCGAGAGATGAAAAAGATCTTTAATTTGTCGCCGTACCATTTTGGAAAATGCTTCGTTCACGAACATTATTATCGACTAAGCTATATGTAATTCATATCCACCAAAAAGTCAAACAAGTATATCTTTGGAAGATTTATGCGGCCACGTTGACGGGAAGTCAACTTGGAATCCCTCCTTATCTGGCTTGGATTCCCAAACTGCAGGAAAAAGACGACCCTGCTGCGCTTTAATTGCCATGCCTTCCTCTGCTCCCTCCCCCCTCGTTGCCAAGCGCAATAAATCCCTCCTTCCCCGAATCTCTCGTCGAAGCAAATGCAGCAGAGGTTCCTGAATGGCATCCAGGGGAAGGTCGAATCTTGTGGGTGTGAATGGAGGCCGAGGAGTCGGAGGCCTGAACAATGCCCGCTTGGGTGTCGCGGTGGGTGAGGGGTCGGGCCTGAAGCACAACCCGGGCTCGTCGACGTATTGGACGGAGGCGGAGCGGGCCATTTTCGAGGAAGGCGTTATAGAGTGAGCATTGCCTGATCTTTTCGCTTAAGCCCGGTTTCTAAGGCGATGGACATCCTTCGCCTAGAAATATTTTATGCTGGAGTTCATGAGTGTGCTGTTTATACCATGGTTGCTAATTATGTGAGTGTTTACTCTTAATCTTGACATTTGTTCGAACATGATATCTTGGTTGCTTGTTCTTGCATCTGATTGGGTAAGACCGAAACCAAATGTCCTTCAAATTGCAGAAGATTCCGATCGAAATTGTTTCGAGTGATTGTTTTTAGTGGGACCTCTTTGATGGTAGAATGAAGTTCGTAAATTACTGGCCTTTGTTTTTGAAGACAGTGTCTTCGATTTTATCCATGTGTTTCGGCTGCTAGCTTTGTTTTTAAGAATCCATCTACGAGCATATTCCTTGAGGCAAAATTGATATAAGTTGAAGCATCTACCTTATAATACATATTTGGAGATGTCAACATGGAGTGAGCTTTTATCGACAAATGCCAGTGAGGGGTTTCACGGCAATGGGCTATTACAAGGTTATGTGTTCATCATCCATCTTAACCGGTAAAGCGAGAATTTTATCACATTTTAAGTGCCTATATCAGAGAATATATATATTATATCTCATCTCTTTCATTTCTTTTACGAGGAGAAACATTTTATATGACATGGTAACCGGATGTGCAAGTTTTGGTTGCTACAATCAATTTTATTTGATAATCTTTTACTTGATTTACTAGTCACAGTCACTGGTAATAACAGAAAATTTTCATTTTTAGTCACTACTGTCATGCTTGAGGTTTGATTATTACAACAGGATCAATTTCATCTATCCAAGTACCTTAACGTTTTTTATGCTCCGTAATGATAAATGGAAAACAAGATTCTCATAATTAATTTCACTTGCTTGCAGATTTGCTTCAGAACCGAGCATCGACCAATATGCCACAATTGCCAAGAAGTTGCCAAATAAAACAATTCGAGATGTGGCCATGCGCTACCAATCACTGACTGTAAGTATCATAAGATGTTAGATCTCAATCCTGATCGATAAGCCATGTATGTTGCTCAAAGGTGATTTTGTCGTCGACAGGCTGTATTGTGTTTCAGTGCCATTAAACCTTGACATTTCTAGTTAGCCTATCTACAAGCTACCTTACTGAAACTATGACAAGAAATCAAAATTAAATGGAAAAAGAAAGAAAAGAAGATCTATATAATTGCTGCAATGGTAGGTCACATGCATTATGACTGGAATCTCACCTTCTGTTAGCATTTGTTAATTGATACTTGATAGTAAAAAGTTACTTACAATTCACCAGTAATCCATTCCTTGTGGTGGGCATACTCATTTCACTTTGACTACCATAAGTTGCAGACTCGTCACTAGAATGTACTTTATATGCATTTAAGTTTCCAGAGATCTATATACAATCTAGCATATTGAACAGTGGTTGGTTCATTGTCCATCCAGATGCATTTACCTAGGCACAGCTGCACTGATGGACGGACAAAAATGATTTAAATGTTGATCATGCATTCCCTGGTAACAATAGGTTGATGAATGTGTGTTACCGACTTGCCGCAACTGATAGAATCTTAGCTATAAAATCTTGAATTTTGGTTCATGTATGAAGGAAGGTCATAGTTATCTAAGCTGCAGATTTTACTAGGTGATGACAGTGACTCGCCAATATCTAGATGGACAATAAACAAATTTAAACATGGTCTACTCATAGCAGACATTTGGCGAGTTTGACCAAGTCCTAGATGTTCAGCATATGGCCTTTTTAGATTATGTAGTTTCTAAATGATTTTGGATTTGAATTTCCATGGGACTATGTACTGCTAGATTCTCCATTACCAAGACGATCTCTTAAAACCATGACAATACTTAGCTAGGGAGTATCTTTATTCACTTTCTGAGTCTGCTATGCTACTCCCTGGATATGCTCAGACAGACTTGATATCACTTGAAAGAGTATAACTCAAAACTGAAAGGAAGAGAAATATTTTGGGAGATGACAACCCAGTCAACATCTGATAATATAGAATTTTGACAAAATAATACACAGAGGCCGTGGATAAAGGTCATTCACAATTCCGACATAAGAAAATGTAAGCATCATAAAGGCATTTCCTTTGTAATTGCTAAAATATTTGGCTTTTCTGGTTCACTGCTTGTCTATCTAGGACTTTTGTGATACTTGGCAGCTAGCTAGCTAACAATTAAATATGTAATTAATTTGATTTAGCCTGATATTTAGCAGTTTGGCAAAAAAAATAGAAACATGCTCAATACCTGAAATATGTTGCTAAAACTTATTAAGATGGGCCATTTGTTTTTAATCCTGTACTTGGAAGTCATTAAATCTGTTTAAGTTGCTGAGATACCTAGAGTATTGCATTCACTGACACGACAACCAAACTTTTGAAAGACCTTATTGTTTCACGGATCTTGTTTTGTATGCTTTCAATTGGATTTTAAATGTGAAAGCATATTTTCTGTGCTTGTATGTGAATTTATTTCCCCCTACTTTAGATTATACCAATTAAGAAACGCTCATCTTAGTTATTACATGTTGAGTTACTATGCCAGGCATGCTAATCTCACTGCACATCTGGAATTTGTTTGCTTTGTCCCAAAAGTATTGTACATCAGAAAGCCATACACATTAATCTTGCTCTTGCATATGGAATTCTACTTTAATAGTCCGCATGCCATGCTACTTCGTTATGAAAAGTATTGCAAGTATACCAGATATGGTCCACTGAATCTTGATATCATCACTAAAAGTTGCACTGAGAAGTCTTACGTTTCAGGAATGAAGTTACTTTTGCAAAGAGATTTTCTCATGTTACTGTCTTTTTATCGGAATAATGCATCGATCAACTTAATGAAAACTATCTTGATATTTATTCCTCAAGAGGGGGTTTAGATCCTTCAACAAGGCCATCAGCCCAATTGATGACAACCTGCAAATGTTCAATGTAGACATCATGGAAATTATGTCAATTTATAGTATGTTAAAATGTCGTCACGGGAATTAGAAATCTATTCTGCCTACCTGTGGATAGCGATGAGAACTTCCATAAATACGATTGGATCTTCTATTTTGAAGAAGAATTCTGTCGAACATTATATCTAGTTTTTGTTGTATGCTTTGGGGTGTTTCTGTTCCCAAATCCTTTCTTTTTGATGGACACAGAATCCAGTAGTATCGATGCTTCTATTGCTTCCAGCTCTTGTAATCATCAGGGAAGCTCCTTTTGATAATTCATATGGATCATTTATTTGGAACAGTTAAAATGCCAAGACAAGAATGTATGTTAAGATTATCTTGAACGCGTGCGCACGCACACACACTCACGTGCATGTAATTCAAATGATATCTTTCCTACAGCGGAGGCTTCATCTAATTCAATTTACTTTTAGAACTTCTACAAATTATGCATCGGTGTATTCTGATTACCTTTTCATGTGCTTTTTGTTTTGTTGCTACCTGCTCAACTTTCCATGTAAAGGCTTTGCAGTAGCCATTTGAAACTCCAAGTAGATAACGCACTGCAGTTTTCCTCCGTATAATACCTTTGACCACTTGTGTATCTCACAAAGGAGGCTTTGCCATTTCCTGACTTTGTCCTCGACATATATGCTTTCAGGCTTTAACCAAAATGCTGCAGACTTGTTTATCCGACCAGTGACTGTTGTGGACAACAAAACACAAACTGGAAAGGCATTTTTCACTTTAATTAAGGATATATACAGCTTCATATATCTTCTAATTGTTCTAACTTTTGTTACTTGTTCTGCAGGTTAAATTTTATCCTGAAGCATTGAGACAAATGCCAACTCTCCAACTCTACCGCTTCATGTTAATGTTGTTGAATAGCTTGCCAACTCCATCCTCCAAACAATTTTGTGGTCTATGTATGTATCACGATGTCCGCCGTCATTTCCGATGAAAGATTAGATGACTGGAGCTGGCACATGGTCCTCTTAGCTGATAAATGATCTAAAACCATGTCCTCTTGCATCGGTTATAAACTTCTTTTCTCTTTATTGGTTCAGTATATAGAGTTTTCAGTAGATTGTCATAGTAGCTGCAGATGTATATAACCTCAATCCAACCTTCGGTGGGGCAGTAAATAAAAATCTTCTCTCTTCTTTTGTTCTAATTGGCAATATCTCTTTGTTGGCAGAAATATACATTAGCTTGTTGAGGTTCTTTTTTTTTTTCCCTCTACATCATTCAATTGTTGTAAGGATCAACTCTTTGTTCATCCTCAAAATTCTGATGGTTGTTAGAAAAATGAAGTCATCAACACCATGGCCTTTATATTTATTCTATATAATGGTGGATGGATGAAGGTTTCATGGTCATCTGCAGTTTATTTTGTTGTTTGGTTTCTCGGGGACGAAAAATAACTCAAACCCAACATAAAAACTTTATATATCAATAAATAAAGAACATACCAAAAAAATAACATAAGTTTTTATGTGATTTGATAATTTTCTATATAAAAAATATTTTTTAATTAAAAAAATAATATAAGAAATCATTCTCATTTAAGTTAACTCACACTCAAGGTTGAAATTCATTACAAACCCTCTCATATAGAAACAAATCCCAATCTCTGATGAGCATCAAAAGTGTTTTATCTTTTTTTTTTTCACCAAAACCTCGAGACTCAAAACAAATCCTAATTCTCTAATGACTCTGTTTGTTTTAATTCATAATTTAAATTTAATTATGACTTTTCATAAAATAGTTAAAACATAATTAAGACTCTTAATATAGTTACTAACCTTAACATGATTGAACTAAGGAATAGTATGTTTGATTAAACTTAAATAAAAATATATCATTTGATCTTTATTTCTAATCAATTTAATAAATACCGACCAATATGTATCGACCCGATCGAACCAATGTAATGAACCACAAGCCTTTTAAGTCCATTATAGCATAAATATTAATTTTCACTTATTTTTTAAAATTTTAAATGAAAACTTATTTGTTGTATAGAAAAATATAAACCGTAATGAAGTTAGAAAGCTTCGAATGGTGATTAAATGGGTAGAAAATTCTTAATAATTTAGGACACCAATAAATTAAAAATAGAGCTCCCAAACAAAATTTCCTATGTTGGTCTTAATTTTAATTAATACTATCGCACACAATAACAAAAAACAAAAACAAAAAGAGAAAGGAATTTAAGAACACAACAAATAGAGTTAATGTCAAATAGGCCCTTTTCGGTTTCGAGGCTTTCACGCCCAAATTGGGGTCCATGCTCGGACCGGACTTGACCCAAACCCAATCGATTGGGACGGGAATAATACTCCTGTTTTAGGGGCATTTACGTCACATCAGGTAAATTTTGGAAACTAGGGTTTTTCGCCGCGCTACTAAATGACGTGTCAACTGCCGCCTTCCCGGATTAGGGTTTTCCACGGAGAGGCGCAGCACCGGAAGCCAGCCGCCTTCCCCGTCGAGGCGCATCAAAGATGGTATTTTTCTCCTTCGATCGTTCTTCCCCATGCGAGTCGTGTCAAATGTCGAGTCGCAACGCAGGTTTTGGTTCTGTATGCGTAGTCAGATGTATAGCGTTCCCATTGCTTCGGTAAAATGCTGGTTTCAGTTCCCATTTTGATACGGTGGGATGAGGTTTTTCTTAGTTGATGGAGCACCGACCGGTGTTAGCAGTTTTGGCCATTGGACTCATTGCATTGATGATAGTGTTATGTTGACTTGTACTGATCAAAATTAGTTCTTGGTTCTTCTGAATCCGTGTTGCTTATCCTTCTCTTGAATGATTGGTTTTGTACACATCGATGCGTTTGCAGCCGAAGCAGATTCACGAGATTAAGGATTTCCTTCTCACCGCGAGAAGGAAGGATGCACGGTCGGTGAGGATAAAGAGGAGAAAGGATGTGGTCAAGTTCAAAGTCCGCTGTGCCAAGTACCTCTACACACTTTGCGTGTTCGACCCCGAGAAGGCAGACAAGCTGAAGCAGTCTCTTCCGCCAGGTTAGATTTGCTATGCTCGTGTGTAATCCTCGTTCGTTTGTTATGAGATCGGCATTGTACTATAAGTGATAAAAGTCTAATTCATGAAAAAAATATGACATTAATTAGGCGATCTCGCATTCAAAGATTATAATTGCCAACATCCTTGTCTGCCATAGCAATGGAGCTCCAGGGTAAAGTCAAGATTCAGTTTCCATGTTCAAGAACATTGCACATGCATCCTGATTTGAGTTTTGTGGTGTCATGATTATTTGCAAGGAACAGTCTGTTGATCTTGATGTTATCAGTAGGCAATATGTGGGCTGCAATTGAGTTAGAAATAGGGTTATACATGCAATGAACTTTAGCTGATTTTGGAACTCTGAGCAACAGCATAAGAACTTTGGACTGAGTTAGAAATAGGGTTATACATTCAATGAACTTTAGCTGATTTTGGAACTCTGAGCAACGGCATAAGAACTTTCGACGGAGTTAGAAATAGGGTTATACATGCAATGAACTTTAGCTGATTTTGGAACTCTGAGCAACTGCATAAGAACTTTGGACGGAGAGCGAACTATTGATGATACCTGGGTTTGATATTTTTTAGGAGTCACTGTTGTAAAACCTCTGTATGTTAAAGGGGAACCCAACACATGAGTCTCCTGTCAATCTGCAATTTGGGGACGATTAATGTGCGGTCTTATCCCCGCATAGAGGAAAGTTGTGTCTGTGCTAAGAGGCATTATGATATCTTCTTTCTTTCCTGTGCTATACATGCCAAATTATGTTATTCATTTATGGCTGACATTAGTCAATTGATAATTAGAAAAAAAGGTATATAATAACATGCTCTGACACAACGAGTTGTGGTGAAAATTTCCAGTGTTTCAGGGAGAAAATGGATTGATATTTGCTGATCATCTGTTTCCATGTTAAGAGTCATTATGATCTCTCTTTTTTTTCGGGGGGCTATGTATACCAAACTAAGCCAACTGGTAATGGCGAAACGAATGAATCACAGTGATAATTTCAGTGTTTTAGAAATAATGCGAATGATATTTGCTTATAAACATTTGTTTCCATGCTAAGAGTCATTATGATCTCTATTTTTTTTATGGGGCTATGCATACCAAACTAAGCTAATCGATAATTGCAAAGGGTATATAGTATGAACTTCTAACGCATTGAATCACAGTGGTAGCTTCCACACTGTTTTACGAAGAAACCGAATTGATGTTTGCTGAATTATTTGATTAAAGTGCAAGTCGATAGTGATCTGATTTGTACAATGTTGCAGGTTTAAGCATCCAGGAAGTCTGAAGACGAAGTTTCAATTTTGCAGTCTGTTGCTTTAGCTTTCAAGCAGAAGCAGTTTGTTTCGACATGTAAGGTTTTAATTCGGTGAATCGCTTCTGTTCCAACTTTGAATGGAATTAGTGCGAGTGTTAGTGCATTCGAAACATAATGAATGATATGATATGTTATGTTCTGATCTTTTTTACTCTTTTACTCTTATATGTTCAGTGAAACAAAGTAGATGTTTGTGATCCTTTTAAACTGATCCAGTGTCCCGAATCGGAATCTTGTTTGGATCAACGACATGCAACTCATGTGACAGGTCACAACGTAATCGATTTGGGAAGGACCCAAAAACCCGTGGAAGACACATCAACCGATTGCGTGCGGAGCAGAGTTATCCAGAGTTGGTGAAGCTTGGGTATAACAATTGCCACCCACCACCCATAACCCATAAATTCATCGGATTTGGTTCAACCACTGACAGTAACTTGGTAGCAATGACGTCTTCATGTTAGATATGGTGTTAGATGTATAGCTTAGGCTCGTCCTTCATCTCGCTCCAGCCACCAGACCACCGATGGAGTTCAGACGGGCAAAGCAGGCCACCGATGCTGAGCAGCTGCTGCTGCCTCGACCGCCGAGGTCCCGCAATGAGCTGCTGCTGCGGCAAGCCTATCTGCGCAGCTACCAGTTCACCGTCAGGGAGAGCTTCAGCGACCGGCTGCGGAGGAACCTGAGGGAGGCCGGCGGGGTCGGGAAGGCGTTCCTTTCCGAGATCGTCGACCAGGTGTTCGACGTGAGGCTCGGGGTGAGGGTGTTGAGGTACTTCCGGTCGAGGTTGCAACGAGCAGCGATGAGTCCTGCGAGGTGCTTCACGCCCCGGAAAAGCTGCTACTCGGGCCAAGTGGCTTGATTTGTTGCAGGGAATTAGTGATGTGGTAGGCCACCAGTGTTGGTCTTTGTGTGTATGTGCGCGTTTCCATGTTCTACTTTTCAGGTCAATATGGGTAGCGAAATCTATCATTACATATTCATAATATTTAGTGGATATATTTAGACTCATTTTATCTTCTCGCATTACTATAGTGGATATTTAGACTCCAAAAACAATAACAAATAAACATTACTCAACTAGAGATATTTGATAAGCGGGTGTTAAGTGGATCTATTATGTGCTCCCATCTAATAAGAAAGATATCAATAATGTTTAGATCAGTCTAACTTAATTGGGATTCATATGCATAAAAAAATGATAATTATGAAGAATTTAAACGTTAATTTGGAACCCTACTATCGACTCTCCTATTTATCTTATAATCGATTTACATAAAAATCAATAAAATTTTCAACTCAAGAAAATTTTATTGATAAGCTTTTAAATAATAAGCTTTTGTATAATGGGTTTAACTCAAGAAAATATTTTGAATAATAAATATTTATCTTTTGTCTCTCCTGAGTGAACTGTCATATATCGAGCCGTTTTTGATACGGGTAAAAATCCATATAACTGTCACAACCGTCGAAAAGGGGCGATGGCTCGATCTCGATTTATATCACCCGAACCATTTGGCTTGTACCTGTCCCTCCATCCCTTGCTGGAAACTAGATTCCAGCCGTTCGATCGTGATCTGACGGATGCTATCTCGGATCAAGTTGCCAACCACGGGCTTCCACGAACCGGAACGCAGCCCGAGGAAACGACGCCGAGGGGGAGGGCCCTCTACGGTAATTTCACTGTAACTCACGCACCGTGCACGTGCTATATAAGGGTTTCGTTGCCGGAGGGTAGAAATCCCTCGTCGCCCCTGACCCGAGAGCAGAGCGCTCTCCCTGTTTCACCGAAATCTCGCCTTCGCCACCCCGCTCCACTCTTCTCCCTCCTCTCGCTGTTGATCTCCGGTCTCCAATGGCAGACTCCTGAGGTTAGGGTTTCTATCCGACCACTTCTTGATGCTTTTTTTTGCCGTCTTCGTTCATTTTTCGATTCGAGACCGGCAAAAAGATCTTTTGATCATCGCAACGGACAAAAGCCGTTGGATTTTATAGTTTTGTAGGGATCGCTGTTTGGTGGGCTACCTCCTGATCGAGGGTTGGTTTTCTTGTTGCTAGGGTTTGGAAATGCGCCCCCCCTTTTGGGTTTTGGCTGGGTTTTGATTGCTCGCGGTGTCACGGGTAGTGCTACGGGGAGTGCTAGCTCCATAGTGGAGGTGGAAGAGCGTTATGGATTCGAAAGGAGATGGCGCAGCGATCACGCCATTGCGGACCAGTGATCGGCTCCGTCAGCGGCCTAAGTATTTTGGCCGGCCTTATTTGTACTACAAGCCTGTGATAAGGAAGAAGATGAAATCTAAGAAGAGGACTGCTGCTTCCCAGATTGCTAAGAAGTTGCTCCGGCCTAGAAACCGCTCTGTTCAGATGCCTCCTTCGGATGTAAGAGATTATGTTTTTGGTAGTTAAGATCTTTCATATTGGAACGTTACATTTCAAATGGACGTAGTTTCCACTTCAATGTTAATGATTGTTTGTGTGGAATTGCGGATAGAAAGTTTTGGTTTTATGACAAACAAAACCTCAAATATGTAGTGTCACCTGGAAACATGGTTTGTCAAACTTCATGTTTTCCTTCTTTATAGTGGTTTATGTTTGTCCGCATGCAGTGGAAAATGATCATAAATGTTAGTGCAAGCACACATCACACACCTCAAAGGGGTGGTGTATGCTGGGTAATCACACATCATAAATGTCAGGGCAAGCACACATCTCATAGAAATTGGTGCATGCATGAAAATGCTTGTCGTTCACATTTTAGTGCACGATTTGAACTTTCAAACTGACCCTAGAAAAGATGAGACTTTTTCACCACAACCCATCAAAACATAAAATTTTCTTTTGGCTTGACCTTCATTAGGAGGATGATGGTCGACATTCGTGTTACATCTTGAAAAGAAAATGTAGTTGCTTGTACTTGATGTTGAATTGCTATATCTGATTTAGAACATGAGCAGTACATATATAATGATAGAAGACATTACACAAGATTCAGAAAACAAACTTGTAAAATGAACTTTCCCTGTTTGCCAAGACTTCTAAGGCATCTTACAGTAATGGTTTTTGTCAGTCATATGATATAGCCAAATATATACAAACTTTGGCTGTCAAATAATAACTACAAAGTGCCAAAATGCAAGTCCAGCATCTTTAATAAGCAATATTGCAATAGAAGGCCTCTTTGGGAATGAAACAATTTTTATTTATTGAAGTCATGGTTCCTTTGGGAACATCCATACTGTCTATAATTTCTTTGTTGCTGATTCTTTTAAACCAACTTTTGTAACGAGCAACAGGATGATATGTGATAAATGGTCATTATTTTCATGCTTTTCATGTGTAGTTACCAGCTTTTTCTCGGTAACCAATTAAGAACCTAAGAGTGAAACAGAGACCCTATGCAGTTAAAACTCTTGATTTGCTAAAATTTGTGATCTGTTTTAAATACACTGTCAACTTACCAGCAATAACAAGATTGTTCTTTTGGTACACTTCTTAATTTCTCTGCCTTGTGGATTTTCTGGATGCATAGGTTATTTCTTTTAACTTAGATTTGCGTAATTGAGGCCAACTTTGTTCGAGTACTTGATGTTTGTTTGAACCTGAGTTCATCTTTCTTTTTGTTGTCTGCATCATGATGCTTGAAATTCTGCTTGCTTCTAGGTTTTGCTATTCTGTTTTCTTAGAGCAGGTGCAGTGCATGTCCTGTCTCTCTTAGTGTATGGATAAATTATGTTCTAGTTGAACTGTTCATCTTCCATCTCTTTTCTCAAAGCATGTGTGGTATGGTTCTGCCTCTCTTTAGTTGATAGATATATTCTAGTTTTAATCCTTTCTGGGTAAGCATGGTAGTAGAATGCTGTCTTCGCAAATGGTTCAGTTTTTTGTGCTATGGTGATTGATTTATTTTGTGAATCATTGGGGTTGCCTTTTTTCTTGTGGTTCTTGCTCCTCCAGGTTCAAGGATTTAATTGCTGTAGCTACAATATTAAGTTCTTTAGCTTGAGTCCCTTGAATCATTAATCCTTGATGTTTGGTGGTTATATTTATTGTTATGTCAAACCACAAAAGAGGGAAAAATTTATTGAAATGATTCCCAGAAAATTTTAGATATGTTTTGTGCAGCAGTCTGCTTGCTTTTAACATTATGTCATACGTATTCTGCTTATAATGGTTTTCTTAACACAACACCTTCTCTTTGTTTGATCAAGCATATTTCTGGTTCTCTGTCTGCTTATTCTTTGTGTAGTCTGTTGCAACAAACTTACGCCGCTCTACGAGAAAAAGAAAGATGTCAATAAACCTGGAAGACTATGAGACAGACACTTCAGGAACAGAAGATGATGATTTAATGGTATGTTTATAACCTTGCTTGTATGCATAATCTTTACACAACTCAGTGATTAGCATGGTGCCACAGGAGTTTAAACTGTGTAATTCCTGTTTTTTTTTATTTATTTTGTATTTTGATGCTAGTTCTTTTTCAGACTCCCAGGTATCGTTCTTCAAGAAACAAGGCAGAGAACAATGTTAGCCATGATGAAGTATTGGGTCCGAGGAATAAAAAGATCACAAATACTAATTCCCTTCCACGCCGTGAGGGTTTACGTCCTAGAAGATTGTTGAGTGGGGGAAGAGCACAACTATATCAAGAATCAGAAGAAGACCAGGAGAGCTCTGAAGAGCAGGCTGCCCAAGATGAGACTGAAAATGGTAATGATGCAGAGGAGGATATTGGAAATGAAGAGGATGGTGATGGGGGAGATGAAGTAGCAGAAGATGGGGATGATGAAGATGGTGAAGAAGAGCAAGAAGGAAGGAGACGATATGACTTACGGAACCGTGCTGAGGTTCGTAGACTATCAAGTGAAAAGGATGGACAACAGAGACCCCGATCCCCTCGTAGAGTACTTCATCATGGAATGGGCTCCAAAAGCAATAGATATCTAAGAAGAGGTGGATCTCGGGTACATAGACGACATCGTTTGTCATTACCCGATGATTCTGATGACTCTCTTCTAGTGGATGAAATGGATCAAGGTCCCTCTATTCCTTGGACACGAAATGGAAGTAGAAGTGGGACACCGTGGCTCTTAGGTGGTCTAGACATGCATGGTGCAACAGCATGGGGACTAAATGTTGCTGCATCTGGATGGGGTTTTCAGGGTGACAATATTGCTTCTCTAACTACAGGTGTTCAAACCGCCGGGCCAAGTTCAAAGGGAGGGGCAGACATTCAGCCATTGCAAGTTGATGAAAGTGTGAGCTTTGAAGATATAGGAGGTCTATCAGAGTATATTGATGCATTAAAGGAAATGGTATTCTTTCCCTTACTGTATCCTGATTTCTTTGCCAAATATCACATAACTCCTCCAAGAGGAGTGTTGCTTTGTGGTCCTCCTGGCACTGGGAAAACATTAATAGCTAGGGCATTAGCATGTGCTGCTTCAAAGGCTGGTCAGAAGGTTAGCTTTTACATGCGTAAGGGAGCTGATGTTCTCAGTAAATGGGTTGGAGAGGCTGAAAGACAGTTAAAACTGCTTTTTGAAGAAGCTCAAAGAAATCAGCCATCAATTATCTTCTTTGATGAGATAGATGGCCTTGCGCCAGTTAGATCTAGCAAACAAGAGCAGATTCACAATTCTATTGTTTCAACGTTACTTGCTTTGATGGATGGACTTGATTCTCGTGGACAGGTGGTCCTGATAGGTGCAACCAATAGAATTGATGCCATTGACGGGGCTTTGCGTCGCCCTGGGCGTTTTGACCGGGAGTTTGTTTTTCCTTTACCTGGTTATGAGGCACGTGCTGAAATATTGAACATTCATACACGCAAATGGAAGGAACCCCCATCAAAAGAACTAAAGATGGAACTTGCAGCTAATTGTGTGGGATATTGTGGAGCGGATCTGAAATCTCTATGCACAGAAGCTGCCATCCGTGCTTTTCGTGAGAAGTACCCTCAGGTGTATACTAGCGATGACAAGTTTGTCATTGATGTTGATTCGATTAGGGTCGAGAAACATCACTTCTTAGAGGCCATGTCTACGATTACTCCTGCTGCTCATAGGGGATCTATTGTGCACTCCAGGCCTCTGTCTTCAGTTGTTGCTCCATGTTTGCAGAGACATCTGCAGAAAATAATGGAACACATATCCGATATTTTTCCTTGCCTTTCAGCTGTAGATGTCAGCAGGCTGTCTGTTCTTTCGTATAGCTCTGCACTTCCTCTTGTTTATAGGCCTCGCCTTCTGATATATGGAGATGAAAATGCTGGATTGGTATGAATCTTATAATTTTCTAATATTTTGACAGATATGTTTTGATGGGTGCTGTGGTTAAAGCTTTTTTAGCTCGACAGGACCATGTTGGGCCTGCTGTCCTTCATGAATTGGAGAAGTTTCCTGTTCACTCGCTTGGGCTTCCATCTCTTCTATCTGATCCTAGTGCAAAGACACCAGAAGAGGCTTTGGTGCATATATTTGGTGAAGCAAGAAGAACTACTCCTTCTATACTCTACCTACCTCAGTTCCATATTTGGTGGGAGACAGTGAGTGCACAAATTAATAATATAGTTTTGCAAGATGAATTTTTGCTGATTTGCTGAATAGGATTAAGATGCATAACCATGTAACTTGTTCACTTCTACAGGCACATGAACAGCTTAAGGCTGTTTTGATGTCTCTCTTGGAGGAATTGCCTTCCAATCTTCCAATTTTACTTGTAGGAACATCGTCAGTGTCCTTGAGCAAAATGGATGAAGACTCTACTTCCATCTTTGCTCTCCGTAATGTGTATGCTTCCTCATCCTTAGAATAAACCTTTTCTTTTCTACTTATTTTGTGCATTAGTAAGACTTCAGCTGAAATGGTTGGTGTACTCGGATCCTCAAGTATAGAGAGTAAAAACAGAAGGCCTAATGTCTCCATGTCTTCTTTTACAAATAAAATGCAAAGTTGTTGCACTACCTTGCCCATTGATGATTTCAAGCAAGAATAGCAACAGTCAGCTACTTTGGTTTTTCAGCAGGAATATCATGAAATAGAGAAAGAGTTGCTAATAACTGACTAACGTTAAAATAATTTAAGCATTTTAATTTTCTGTCTATTTTAAATTGTCTGTGGTTCATCAACAAGATACAAGCAGCCAAGTTGCCAACAACTTTTACTGGAAGACAATCAGGGAGTTTCCCTATGGAAAGCAAATGAATTTAGGGAAAATTAACAATATTTTGTAGTGCTTGGATAACTCGATATATTAACAACTAAGCATCACCATATTTTGTGGTGCTACATTCACCTTCTAAAAGGAAGTGATCGACAATTTCTTCTGGGATGTGATGGAATTCACTTGCATGATCTGAAGTATAGCCAGTGATTTAAATAGGCGCTCGGGCGAGGTGAGGTGAGGCCCGAGCGCCTCGTGTGTGGACCAGGTGGCATGCTTCAATGAGGTGTCGCTTGGGCGCTTGCTCGAACCTACGCGTCGGGTGCTTTGAGCGAGCACCCGGTTTAAATAAGCGAACCGAACCAGACTTTTAAGTCTGGTTCGATTCAATAACGCAGTTTCTTACCTCACCCTTCATGCCTGCCCGACCTCAAGCCAACCCTAGCAATGCTTCTGCCTCCACCCCTGATGCTTTCTGTCATTGCCTCCGCCGCAAACGTAGTGGACCGAGCCTTCCTCTGTCGTCGATGAACGAGTCTGACGACCTAGCAAGAGGCCATAGCTTCCTTCCATTGTTGCTCCGTGTGCAGTTCCTTCCACTATCGACGGAGAGGACTGCAGGTTCCTTCGCCATTGACGGATGCCCTCTGGAGCTTCCGCCGCTGCTGCTGCTGCGGTCTGCATCTTCTGTCGTTGCCGCTGCTGCTGTTTGCAGCTTCCGCTGCTGTCGCTGCTGTCGTCCACAACTTCCGTCACTACCGCTGCTGCTGTCCGCAGTTTCCATCATTGTTGCTGTTGCTGTCCGCATCTTCCATCGCCGCCGCCGCCGCTGTCCGCAGCTTCCGCTGTTGCCGTTTGCTGTGCTGCCATAGCTGTCATAAACTAATCCTCTGCCGTTGCTACTGTCAGCTTCTCATTGTAACCTTCTCATCGTTGTCGTTGCCACTTTCCGTTGGTTTCCACGGTCAATGACCCTTTTATCCCCCCATGTTATTGTTAACAGTTGTTTTCTCCCCCTTTAACTATAATATACCGTTAATAGTATATATTTAATTTAATATCATATTTTTATTTAAATAATTATTTTTTAATTATATTATATTTTTTATATTTTAATATTTCAGAGCGCCTCGGCCATCTTAGGATCTTGGCACCTTTTGATGCCTAACGCTTTTTAAATCATTGAGTATAACATATTAATGTAGATGAAAGACCTTATAATATGTTTGAGATAAATATTGTGAAACTATATATGAAATATCTGGATACATTTTTCCAGTATTTATGGCCTTTGGTGACCTTGTTTTGCTCTAGACACTAATGGTAAGACGGCAAATTCTTGTCTTATTGATTGTTGCCTGAAGTATATTCATTGAATGAAGAATTTTTAATTTGTTGAGGCCTGGTTGATTCTTTTTTTTTTTTCCAACATTTTAAATATTGTCAAGATCTTGAGGGTCTCATTAACTGTATATGGTGTTTGGTTCGATTGGATCATGGATTAGTTTGAGGATCTTGAGAATCTTCTTGATCTAAAAGATTTAAAGTTTCAGAGTATTATAAACAGAGACATGCCATTTAATGATTAGATGATTGTAGAATGAAAAATGTTCATGTAAGCCATAATTTTTTCAACCAGTTAGTTCCTTATATGTTCATACAGGTAGCAGTGTTTGGTAGGTGTGGTGCAATTGAGGTTCTTTTTTCTTCCTTCTGTCTATGTAGGGAGGAGATGCCAGTCTTGTTTGTGGTTGTTAGTTGTGAAGCCGTAAGGTGACAATGGTTGTCCTGGAGGCAACATAACTGGGAGGTTGGTCACAGCAATGGGTGACATAAAGGGAAAATGTGGGCAATTTTGTGGTTAGGGAAAAATGGTTGTCAAGTTTTAGCTATTGATGACATCATGACATGAGGGGTTTTGTATGTTACTGGCACTATAAGATTGTTATGCTCCCTATAATATTGGTCCAAGCATATGCAAAATAGTTAGCAGCTGCACAACAGCAGTTGACGATGAAAAAATCATGCTTTTCTTGACCAGCAAAAACAATTCATTTTGCTTCATGAGATGATGAACCCCCAATCCTTAATAGTTAGAAATTAAATTATCCAAACTTTTCCAAGATAAAAGAATTTTGAAATTAAATAAATTTGCTTTATTTTGCTGGCCTCTTTATGTTGCTTAATGTTTGCTTTTAATTATCTAAATTAGGATTTCTGGCTATTAACTCAATTGAATATAGAGTCTTGATATTTTGTTAACACCCAACTAAAAAGAAATTTTGCCATCTCTTCAGACACTGCTAGATCACCTTTAGTCTACATAAAACTTTTTTGGAGCTAGTTTGATTGATTTTGCTTCACAATGAAATAATGAATTGCAGTTTGTATTAGTTTACCTTCTCGAAAGAACAGCAGAAAGTTGGAAGTTTGATTAGTTCCTGGTTTACATTTCTTTTTAACAGTGTTTGGATTGGGTAAACAACAGTAAAATTTGAAAAAAATATTGAAAAAAATGAAGTTTTAGTGGAATCATCCTGTATTACCTGTCTCGTGAAAACTGCCATGACTTCCTAAACTGGGGCTCTGAGTGAATTTCAGATCTGGAGCAGTTGATCCCAATCTGGCTAAAAACACAACATCTTTCAAACATGTCTAAAAACCTATCTGAAGCTTCTTGACTTTGTTTTAGTTATTTTGTTTGTACACTGATCTTAAATAAATAAGTTACTGTCTGGAGACACTCTTTTTATTTGCTCATAATCACATAAGAAAATATATAGGCAGAGATAAATTATAAGTGAAATATGGCAATCCTTAATGATTGATTTTTCTTTTATTATTCTTAATTCTATTTTGTTTCATTGGATTCAATGTATTTAACTAAAATTTTTTTTGCTCAATTGCAGAGTTTATCCTATGAATGTGGATGTTGTTATTTGTGCAAACAGGACTCATTGAATTAAAAATGGATTTTAACATGATGCAATATGTTATCGGAACAAAATCTGAGGACTTTTTCCTGAGATTGTGCATATGTTCCTTGTCCAGAAAAAAAAAAATCTGTGTGGATTTGTCAACTAATTGAGAAATTTCTTTTATTAGGTATCAAGTGGATAAACCGACTGCAGATGACAGGTCACAATTTTTGGGGAAACTGGTCGAAGCTGTCTTATCTATGCAAGTTGATGAGTCAACGAATAAATTGGAAGAAATGACATCTCTTCCTGAACTCCCCAAGGCCCCAAAGGAAGTTAGTGGTCCAAAAGCTTCAGAACTCAAGGCAAAAGCAGAGGCTGAGCAACATGCCCTTCGTCGGCTGCGGATGTGTCTCCGGGATGTTTGCAATAGGTTTGTCTCTTAATTTCTTATTATGAAGTACTTGGTAATTTGTCTTTGGGACAAGCATTGCACTATCATGGAAAAAGAACTATAGAGTGATTTTGACATTTTTAAGCTGCAGGGTACACTAAAAGTCTAAAACCATTTAATAATTTCACAAAACAGGTACATGGTTTACTAAGCCTGATCAGGTGCCTAGGCACGTGGGAATGGTCTAATAACCAGCACCACTGCATGTTGTATCCAATTTCCATCAATACTTTAAATTTGTTACATAACCTGATGAAATGCTGTGCATATCGGATATAATAGACAAGGATTTAGTTACTGCTATTTTTGGTCCATAATTTTTCACTTTACATCAAGTTATATAATGCAAGGAATGACCTGTGTCTGGGAACTATTAGGCAAAGGCTTAATTATTGCTGTTCGGTGGCATGTAGTCATTGACCATGATGTGGCCTCATACCATGTTGATGCCAATCCCATGCAAGTAACCAGCCCACTGTTAATAAATGAGCATGAGCTGGATACAGCTTCATTCTTATTGCAGGCATATTACTGGCATTGCATGACTTTTTACATGGCCTTGCATTAATGAAATCGTTATGTGCCTGCAGGCTTCTCTATGATAAGCGATTCAGTGTGTTTCATTATCCAGTCTTGGATGAGGATGCACCTGACTATCGTTCTATCATTCATAATCCCATGGATGTGGCCACTTTGTTACAGCATGTTGATTGTGGGCAATATCTCACTCTTGCAGCATTCTTACGAGATATTGACCTTATTGTGGCTAATGCTAAGGTATCCACTTTTAGAATGTATTTTTTTTCCTTTATTAACTTGATTTTTTATTCCACTTAGTATATTATCTGGATTTGAAATTCAGAAAGAATGATATCTGATTCTGAACTTTCCCATGGGATATCTACTTGCATTAATGTTTTCCACGTTTCCAATTGTGAATGAGTTAGGAGCTTGATAAATTTGCATTCAGTTTTGATGCTTACTATTTATATAGGCATATAATGGAGATGACTACAATGGAGCCAGAATTGTTAGCAGAGCTTATGAGCTTCGAGATGTGGTATTTTGCTATTATTCGTATTAATTGTGCTAAGCAATCAGATATCTCATTGATATTGTTAATTTTCTTGCTAAATTATTCTTCTCCTGTTTAGGTGCAAGGTATGTTGTCACAGATGGACCCAGCTCTAGTCTCATTTTGTGACAAAATTGCAGTGCAAGGTGGTCCGCTGCACTTGGCAGATGATATGGAAGAGTTGAATATTCCAGCAGCACCTGTTGTTCAACTTGCTTCTGTTACTAGAACAAGTGCCCGACTTCGGAACGTTCAGCCAGATGTAAATCTGGCACAAAGTTATGAAGCATTGAGGCGGCCAAAGAAAAATGCCGACCACGACCCAGGTATCTGGATCGTGTTATTTGTTCTTGATGAATTAGAACTATATCCTCTAGAAAATGATTATTATTTTATTGATTTCTTGTTCCATTGTGCTTGTATTTCATACTTGGATGAGAAAGATTACTTGAAAGAAACTTGATGACATTCCTCTAAGTGTTAAAGTGCTTTATTAGTGGAAAATAATATATCGTTGGCATTTCTTGCACCATTTAGTTCTGAGGATCTAGGAGGTTATATGGGGTTGAAGCTTTGGTCTAAACAAAAGGGTTCTGACATTTAAGATCAGAATCGTTGGGGGGGGGGGGATGAGGGATTCTTCACTTATGTTTTACGGAGCTGAAAATTTGTTAATTTTCTGTTCTCTTCTCAATCTATGTTGAGCTCATATATGCTTGAATTTCTCAAGGTCTCTTTCATTGTCAACATATCAGGCCTGGGCATCATGTTGGTTGGACTAGATTAAGGCAGGGCCGATCGACCACAATATTTATGATCACTAGCTAAACCCAGGTTAGCTGAAGTGAGGATTCGAGTCAAGGGGTTGGGAGAGGCAGAGGTAGGAGGGCAAAGAGGAGATCAGCTAGAGGTAAACAGAGAGGGTGTGAGCTCTGTAAAGAGATTATAGTGGTTCAGAATTAAGAGAGTAAACTGGGGAGGGAGTTTTGCAAAGAGTGATAGAGTCGGACCAATTCAATTTTCTCACATCTCAAGCTATGAAGAAACAACAAGAAATGACATTGGGAGAACAAATGTTTGACTTCCTGGTTGAGGACATAGTTGATAAGTTTTATCGGTGAGCCTTCTTTAATAGCACGTGTTTTAAGTAAGGTTTCTGAGATATTCTCGCACCTCATCCCCGCTTTCTAGTCCTCTCTATTTTTTTCCCTCTATCTCGCTCCACTATTCCACCCTCTTTCCTACTTCCGTTTTTGTCGACCTATCTCCATCTCCTCGCTAGTCCTTTTACCTCTGCACTACTCTTCAACATCGTATATGCTCTCTTCATCATTTCCTCATCATTTCCATGATACCATTATACTATATATTCTATATTATTTAACATTAGTGTGTGACCCATGCCATGTCATGTAGTTGTGGGCCTTAAGTGGGTCAGACTATGTCAACTTGTGGGCCTCCGAACACTCCAGCCTGTGGATCATGCTGGCACAAAGTTTACATCTACCTCTGGGACCCTGCTAAGCATATCAAACAAAGCCAACACAAGCCATTGTACCTCCATTTTCAGGGCCATGCCATGACAGCTTGTGGGCCTTCGACAACACTAGCTAGTTTACCACTACTAATTCCTCATCTCCTTCACCACCCTAGGGGGTTTAGTGCACTTGTTCGTTATAATAGCTTGTTTCATTCATTAACATAACTCTTGTATTGTTTCCAATAAGTTACGAATTTGTGATTGGTTTGGTTTGTAAGATACTTATATGGAAGTCTGCCAATAAGTTCATTATAAATCTTGATCAACTTCCAGTTCTGTACTTAAAGAGTACAGAACCTATTTGCCTTTTGTATTCTTGACAACTGTGTCCTGCTGCTCCCCCCTTGGCAGCAACTGGTATCAACGTTCAGAATGATGAGGAATTTATTTAGCTATATTAAATGTTATTCACTTCTCAAGTTATTCTGCTTCCTTTTAACATAAATGAAGGACGATTGAGCATGAAATTATAGTTCATCGTATGGTATTGACACTGCAATTTGTGCTTCTTGTATTGGCAGGCTCTGGCAGGGATGAAAGAGCTCCTGTCGAACCTGATTCCACGACGGTCAGTTCTTATCCAGGACTCCAAGATCCTCCCGATACAAATGGTCCATCGGGAGGACCAGAAGACCACTCCAACACTGGACTACCAGAATCATCGGAAGTAGCCTCCAGTCCACCGGCAAATGAAAACATCGTTGATGCAGTGATGACTGATACCGACATCTCCAAGCAAATAGACTCTGTGAAGCAACATTTCATGGAGCGAACTGGGGGTTACGGCGTGCCACAGCTTGAGCGGCTCTATGCCCGAGTAATTAAAGGTGTGATGGCGATCGGAGGTGAACGTAGAGAAGAAGATCGTAGGCTATTGGTTTTAGGGCATCTCTTGAAATTTGTCGAGGATGATGAAATTTTTTGAAGTAATAAGCTCCTTTGTTTTTAGCCCTTGTACATCGAGTTATTCATCAATATTTTTGACCGCTATTTTTCTTTTATAATATGTTTGAAGTGTGCAGCATGAGCATACGGAGATGTTCCTAAGTCCCATGAAATCTTCAACGCCGACTCGATGCCTGGCTGACCAAATCCCGAAGCAATTTTGACTCTTTATGTGTAGTAGCTCACAGTTTCTCACTTTATTGGATAACAAGTAATGCTATTGGATAACAAGTAATGCAGGGTGAATAAATAACGTGGATGACATTTCATCCTTCTTCATCAGCTCAACATCAGTTCGGTCCAAGAAATCAACTTAGGTTGACATAACTCAGGGCGACAACATAGCTCGATTCAAGTCAAGTCGATAAGTTCATTCTCAAACTAACCAAAACACTTCTACAACTCAGCCTTTAATTCCATATATTCGAGTCAAGTCGATAAGTTCATGCTCAAACCAACTAACCTTTAATTCCATGTATTCTAATATTCTACTAACTCAACTAATGTGGGATCAATTAGTCTTACCACCATTGTAGAATCACTCCAAAATAAACACATTGCCACTAAATAAAAAATATTGACGGATGTCTCAAGATAACCTTTTTTTTTTTTTTTTTTTTTTCTATATTAGCTTGTTTGTCTTGTCACATCACGATGTGTTATCCTGAAAGTTGATCATACAAACTGGTTAGGACGATTGAAGTAATTGTTTAGAGGCCTGAAGATGTGGTCTAATCGTCTCTATGGTAATAGTTTTGATCGCAAAGTTAGCACCACTGACTAGATGACAGGTGGTATGGCATAATCACATCGGCAATGACGATTTTGACTGTTGAGATGACTAATCACGGATAGTGATGTGGTGTGACCACCTCTAGGTTGGCAACTCCGAGCCACCGAGGTAGCTAAATACTATCGAGGTGTTTGATGACATGATTGATGACGTTATAGATAAAATATCGTTGATCGTTATTGTAACATCCCATTAGTCCCACATCAGAAGTGGGTAATGTGTATGATTGACTTATATGGGTCTGATGAGTGTATTATGTTAACTTTTGCATAATCATTTTGGTCCGTGGTTGAAGGACCAAAATGAAGTTATTGGCCAGTTGACTAATTAAACTCGGGTCGTGACAGTTACGATACCAAGTTTATATGTCGACAAGTGGATCAAAGGAGAGAGAGTTCAAATAAAAGAGCAACAGGATACAAGTAAAGAACAATGAGATAGGCTTGATTTAGATTGGCATAGATGAATCGAATTGAACAACCAATAAATGACTACTACCTACGTTAATGCCATATTTTCGTATGTATATTAATAAACACAAATGATTTAATGTCATATTTTCGTGTGTGTATTAATAAACACAAATGATTTATCATGTATATTGAGTCTAGTAGTTGGCTTGGGGTGAGATCAATAAAGTTTTATTGTATATCCAATTTTTTTTATTGAGCTGTCAAATAATTTTTTTTATTAATTATTATTACTAGGACATCGGAACTACATATATAGTTATAGTGATTATCGTGGTTGAAGTAATTTTCTAAGTTGTTTGGGTTAAGATTATCATCGTAGAGAGTTGATAATGTAATGGAGGATGATAGCCCTCTATGTTATATATGTGTTTAATATAGAATTGAAAAATAGATTGTGAAAGAGATGAATTTTATTCATTGAGGGAATAAGTATTTATACAAGTTTTTGTTAGAGCTAGCCCCAGGAAATTTACCACAAGGAAAATTTTGGCAACCCAACAAAGTCAATAAAGCGGAAGAATAAAAGAAGCGATAAGAACACCAGATTTACGTGGTTCGGTTAATTGACTTTGACCTACATCCACGGACGAAAGAAGATGTTCCTAGGCCATAAAACACCCGAAAATACTAAACAAGAAAAACCCAAAGTATAAGTCCAAACTATTTAACTAAGTGTGGATTTAAACCAAAGTAAATAATTAGGATTTCTTATGGTGCCTCTTGTGGTGTCTCTTGTGGTGCATCTTGTGGTGCCACTTGTGGTGCATCTAACTTCAAAACCCAGGCCCTTATTTATAGTTCCAATAGGAGATAATAAGCCTAGTTTTCCCGATGTGGGACTATGGGACTTGCCAAGCAATCACCAACAATGAACACCAACCAAGTCCAAGCACTGCTTGAACTTGTAAACTGGAAGAGGCTTCGTAAGCATATCAGTTAGATTGTCCTTCATATGAATTTTCTGAACAAGGACCTTTCCCTTAGCAATAGTATCCCATTTGCATCCAACAATTTTCTTACTAGAAGGCGGCTTCACAAGCTCCCAAGTTCTATTCTGATGGAGAGATTCAATTTCTTTATTCATCACAATCAACCACTTAGCGGAATTATCACAAGAAACTGCATCTGAGTAGGAAGTAGGCTTACCAACTTTACTTGTCTCTTCTGCAACAGATAAAGCATATGTAACCAAATTTGCATATCTTTGTGGTGGTCGAATATCTCTCCGTGGTCTATTCTTGGCTATGGAATATTGCTCTTCCTCTGGATCATCTGCGTTAGTAGACTCGGGACCACCTACTGACATTCTTTGAGTAGAAGAGTTCGACTTAAAAGAATCTGAACTACCAATCTCAAGCTCCACCTGCTTCTGCACACTATCATTTGTACAACTAGTAGAATTCTCTTTGGAAGATAACATAAACAATTCATCAAAAGTAACATCTCTACTGATTATAAATTTTGGGGATTTGGGATCAGAACACCATAATCTGTATCCTTTCACCCCAGAAGCATACCCAAGGAAAATGTACTTTTTAGCTCGAGTCTCTAATTTTCCTTCATTTACATGCATGTATGCTGGACACCCAAAACTTTTTAAATCAGAGTAATTAGCAGGAGTACCTGACCAAACTTCCTTCGGAGTTTTAAAGTTAAGTGCTGCAGAAGGAGCGCGGTTGACAACGTAACAGGCCATATTAATCGCATCTGCCCAAAAGTCCTTTGTCAACCCTGCATTTGAGATCATACACCTTGCTCTCTCCAAGAGTATTCTGTTCATACGTTCGGCCACACCATTTTGCTGAGGCGTCATCCTAACAGTGCGATGCCGAACGATTCCTTCATTTTTACAGAATTCTTCAAAATCACATTCACAAAATTTCATGCCATTATCTGTTCGAAGCCGCTTAATCTGTTTACATGTTTGTTTCTCAATCAAAGCCTTCCATTGTTTAAAGGTTAGAAAAACATCATTTTTATGCTTTAAAAAATAAACCCAAACTTTCCTGGAATAATTATCAATCAAAGTCAACATATACCTAACACCACCCTTAGATTGAACATGAGCTGGACCCCAAAGGTCTGAATGAATATAGTCAAGAGTACCTTTCGTTTTGTGAACTGCCGGAGAAGTGAAGCTGACTCTTTTTTGCTTTCCAAAAATGCAGTGCTCACAAAAGTCCAGTAGCCCAGTACTCTGTCTGCAAAGTAGACCTCTTTTGCTTAATATGCTCAAACCTTTTTCGCTCATATGACCCAAACGCATATGCCATAATTTAGTGATGTTAGAATTAGACAATGATGATGACGAGACTGCAACCGAACCTGTGACAGTAGTTCCCTGTAGAATATATAAGCTACCAGACCTACAAGCTTTCATAACAACAAGAGCACTTCTAGAAACTTTCATAACTCCACCTTCAGCTGTGTATTTACACCCAAGGGCCTCTAGGGTGCCTAAAGAGATGATATTCTTTTTCAAATCAGGAACATGTCTAACATTAGTGAGCGTCCTTACAATACCATAATGCATTTTAATTCGGATTGTGCCTCTACCAACAACATCACATGCGGCATTATTGCCCATCAAAACAATTCCACCATTACAAGATTCATATGTGGAAAACAAATCCCTATTGGGACACATGTGATAAGAACAACCCGAATCTAAAATCCATTCATTTTTAGACATCGTCCTGTCATCAATAGCAGAGAAAATATTTCCAACATTCTCATCAGTTGCTACACTAACTTCAGCGGATTCAATAGTTTTCTTAACAAAATTTTCCTTTTGCTTTAATTTATTTTTCAATTTAAAGCAATCAGATTTAATGTGCCCCATTTTATGACAATATCTGCATTCCAAATTTCTATGTCTGGATTTAGATCTAGATTTAGATCTACTACTGTCAAATTCTCTTTTATCCATTCTCCCCCTAACAACCATACCCTCAGCCTGATTCTCTCTACTTTCCCCAGTGATATTCCTGTCTATCTGCTCCTTAGATTTCAGTACAGATTTAATTTCTTGATACGAAAATGTTTCTTTTCCATAAATCAAAGTATCACGGAAATGCTTAAAAGATTGGGGAAGAGAACACAAGAGTAACAAAGCCTTATCCTCATCATCAATTTTTGCATCTATATTCTCCAAATCCATAACCAAAGAATCAAATTTATTAAGATGCGAGAGTATAGATGTACCTTCAATCATCTGAAGCATATACAGACTCTGCTTCAAGTAGAGACGATTCTCCACTGTCCTCTTCATGTACAAGGCTTTAAGCTTGTCCCACATGCTCTTAGCCGTAGTCTCTGTAGCTACCTCCCGTAAAACCTCATCAGAGAGATTTAGAATGATGCTTGATCGGGCCTTCTTATCCATAGTCGCAAAATCTTCCTTTGACGTACCATATGGAATGTTTTCGGTTCCCTGTAGTACCAAATCAACTCCGTCTTGAACCAGAATGGCCTCCATCTTGAGTTGCCATAAGCCGAAGTTGACATTTCTGTCGAATTTCTCGACAACAATTTTTGTTATTGTCATCATTGCCAAAAGATCCTAGAACCAGGCTCTGATACCAGTTTGTTAGAGCTAGCCCCAGGAAATTTACCACAAGAAAAATTTAGACAACCCAACAAAGATAATAAAGCGGAAGAATAAAAGAAGCGACAATAACACCAGATTTACGTGGTTCGGTCAATTGACTTTGACCTACATCCACGGACGAAAGAGGAGCAAATCACTACTATAAAAGAGACAATTACAAACGCCTTAGGAAGATATTCCTAGGCCATAAAACACCCAAAAATACTAAACAAGAAAAACCCAAAGTATAAGTCCAAACTATTTAACTAAGTGTGGACTTAAACCAAAGTAAATACTTAGGATTTCTTGTGGTGCCTCTTGGGGTGTCTCTTGTGGTGCATCTTGTGGTGCATCTGACCTCAAAACCCAGGCCCTTATTTATAGTTCCAATAAGAGATAACAAGCCTAGTTTTCCCGATATGGGAGGACTTGCCAAACTAATAGTTTTGATAAAGAGATTTCCTTTGATTAATCACCCAAATCACACATAAGTTATTCAAATATACAATCGATCCTTAATTATAGATTGATTGGGTTTATTAGACGGAGAATAGTTTCAGAAAAATGCCAAGCATCCCTCTATGTTATATATGTGTTTAATATAGAATTAAAAAATAGATTGTGAAAGAGATGAATTTTATTCATTGAGGTAATAAGTATTTATACAAGTTTTAATAGAGAGATTTCCTTTGAATAATCACCCAAATCACACATAAGTTATTCAAATATACGATCGATCCTTAATTATAGATTGATTGGGTTTATTAGACAGAGAATAGCTTCAGAAAAATGCCAAGCATCCCTCTATGTTATATATATATGTTTAATATAGAATCGAAGAATAGATTGTGAAAGAGATGAATTTTATTCATTGAGGTAATAAGTGTTTATACAAGTTTTATAGAGAGATTTTCGTCGATTAATCACTCAAATCACACATTAGTTATTCAAATATACGATTGATCTTTAATTATAGATTGATCGAGGATATAAGGAAGCATGAATGCTATTCAATGTGTGCCTTTGTCATGATCTTCTATCATGCTCTCGTAAGATTGAGCTTCTATGAAGGATGTTAATATTGGACCAATGAAATTGAATATCTTATGGGCGAGAGACTTTGTTGAGGAAGTCTACTAATTGAATATCTCGTGGGCGAGAGACTTTTTGATAGCACACATATATCATGATTTATAAAAGAATGAGATGGTAAATGATGATATCATGCAAAATTGTGAATGACAATTAAGCCAAGAAAGGAACATTTCCTATGGTTTACGAGAAATGTTACTTCTTTGACTTTAACATTTGGTGGCTTGTGACTTTGGGGTATACCGATTAACCAAGGAACAAAAAACCACACTAAGAGGCAAATATTTCCTATGGTTGACGGAAATGTTACTTGTTTGACTTTAACATCTCAAATTAATGCCGCCTTCATCTCCACTCATCTAAATTTGTCACAGTGCATGACGAGGTTCGATGCCTTTCTTATCAACCAGTTCGTGCCACTCAAACTCGATAAGCTCTTCCAACAAGAATGCAGAACCCAATCAGATGACTTGCAAGCTAAACCCGAGTTCAAGAATGGCAGCAGCAGTTGCCATCGAGATCTTGATTGCAGCAACCGAAATGGTCTCACCGTGTTCCTACCTCGGTTGACTTTCAACACCAAGTGCACATGGTATTCTTGGATTTCTTCTCCTTTGACGGATCGAAGAACCCGTTTTCTAGTGCCTACTTGTCTTCTAAAAATGCCAAACCCAAGAATCCAAAAGCAGAAATGCTAATAAAATACAGCATTCTCTCACATGCATGCACCTGAGGGAGTGTTCCCTCGTAAATCTCGGGCTGTGTTTGCTTCGTCCTTCATCCTTCAGCCACCAACACAAACACCTTCACACGAACCCTATAAATATCAGCAGTCCATTCATCAAGCTCTCCAACACCTCCACCGAGTGTATTGGTTTCAGTAGAGGCTGCGGTGCTTTCATGGCTCAGCTCAGGAGCTTCATCGTTCTCCTCCTCGTGGTCGTCTTCGACGACCTTGTGTCGTATGGGGAAGCAGCATACAACATTGCCGATTACGGCGCCAAGTCAGATGGCCGGACCGACTCGACCAAGTCGCTGCTCGCTGCATGGGAAGCGGCCTGCGGCTCGGCGGGGTCGGCCACCATGTACGTGCCGGCCGGGGACTTCTTGGTCGGCCAAGCCACCTTCGCTGGCCCATGCAGCAGCAGCAAGATCACCGTCCAGATCGACGGGACGCTCGTCTCGCCGTCCGATCTCGGCGGGGCTGGCGACTGGCTCGTGTTCCACCACGTCGAGGGCGTGTCGGTGTACGGCGGGACCGTCGACGGCCGCGGATCCTCCCTCTGGGCCTGCAAGGCCGCCGGACGTAGCTGCGCCGCCGGAGCCTCGGTGAGCTAATCATGTTACACTCGCAATCTACTTCGAATGATAAATGATAAAGATGAATCGATCGTCTTCTGCCTATGCAGTCGCTAACGTTCAGGAACTCGAAGGACATCACGATCAGCGGGCTGACATCGACGGACAGCGAGCTATACCACATCGTGATCGACGGCTGCGATGGCGTGACAGTGCAGAACGTCAAGATCACGGCACCGGGGAACAGCCCCAACACCGACGGCATCCACGTCCAAGGGTCGAGCCACGTGACGATTACCGGGGCCAGCATCAAGACCGGCGACGACTGCATCTCCGTCGGGCCCGGCACCACTAACCTGTGGATCGAACAGGTGGCGTGCGGCCCAGGCCACGGCATAAGGTAAATAAGCACTGCAAGCAGAAACCAGTGTACCATTAGCTGAGACGAAGCTGACCTGATGCGGTGGCCACAGCATCGGGAGCCTGGGGAAGGAGTACGACGAGGAGGGGGTGGAGAACGTGACGGTGAACACGGCGGTGTTCACGGGGACGGAGAATGGGCTGCGGATAAAGACATGGGGGAGGCCGAGCCAGGGGTTCGTGAAGGGGGTGGTGTTCGAGCACGCCGTGATGCAGAACGTCCAAAACCCCATCATCATCGACCAGAACTACTGCCCCGGCGACAGAGGATGCCCCGACCAGGTGAGTTGACCATCGCTATCGCCATCGCCATCGCCATCACCTACCTCTGCATATGTTTCATCAGTTGAAGAAAAAAGGAAATAAGAGAGGAACAACGACGACATGAGTCGTGTTAAGCTAACCGTCTTTCCCCACAGAGTTCCGGCGTCAGGATCAGTGGCGTGACGTACAATGACATTCATGGATCGTCTGCATCGGAAGTGGCGGTCAACTTCGACTGCAGCGCCAGCAACCCCTGCACCGGAATCGGGTTACAGGACATCAAGCTCACCTACGGGAACACGGCGGCGGAATCATCCTGTAAGCACGCCGATGGCACCGCCTCCGGCTTCGTCGTGCCGCCAAGTTGTCTATGATGGCGAACTCCGGTTGCAGCATTACCACGCAGCTCATACATAACAGTTGTAGCACTACATGTAGACGACTCAGACACAGATGGCTACTTGGATGACATAATTTAATGCATACATCAATATATATGCTCACTTGTTCACCAAAATTACAATATCTGATGTTAAAGGAAGGCTTCAGATTAAGCAGCACAGAAAATATTCTCCTATAAAAGAAAAAAAAGCAAAAAAAAAGGAGGGTACATTAAGCTCGGATTCGGCATCTAATTGTTTCTGAAGCATACTCCTGGATCCACAGTAGAAGAAATCTGAAATTAAGGTTAAACAGTTTGCATTAAACCAATATGAGCTTGCCAAATCATCGTAAGACCTCACCAATTAGCAAGACATTAACATGTAAATTCTAAGAAAATGCATGTCGTAAGACTTCAAAAGGAAAATGTGTTGAGGCAATGCCCGGAGTAAACATCAGACTATTGTAAACATAGACCATGAAAATGCATCTGTCGATGCATTGGTCGTCTAAACATTTACAGCGCTGAGGCTTCAAAAGGAAAAAGAAGATTTTGGGCCACCATTTATACTAACAAAAAATATATAAATAGTTGATGGATGTACTCTCACCTATTTGTGGACAAAAAATGAATCAACCTCATTGCTTTTTGTATTCTAATATGTATAAATAGGAGAGGAAACATTTAATGTATTGAAGCATTTTTCATTTCAATAAAGCTTTTTCGGTAATTGTTTATCTTCTATTCTTTTCATCACTTGTGCCACGAAACTAATGCGAAAGATGGGCACGATAGATAAATACTAATTCATCAAGCTTTTCAACTTTTGTCAGTTCCCTTCATTCCCGTCATTTAATTTATTAGTGAGGATTTTGTTTAAAACCGAGGTTAAAACTTTAAAACCATATTCAAGACAGAGGTTTTCAACCGAGAATTACAGCAATTTGAACCAGAAATCACAAATGATATATAAAGTTTCGCAAGGTACACATCTATCTTGTTTTTTAATGTTTCAGCAGTGCTAGTATTTTAGCAGTTATTTTTCAAATCAAAAAGTTGTTTCGTGTATAATCACAAATCGTAAGTTATCACTTGTTATTTAACAAAAAAAAAAAAAAAACTCTGAAACAGAGTTGAAGACGTACATGTCAGAATTTGATGTAAAAGGAGACGACTGCATTCATTAATCGAGCTAATACATGGATTTCAAAAGTATCCCTTTAAACTAATATTTATAAGGCCTATCACATGTCCAGACACACGTCTCATTGCATGTGGAACACCGTTTTTGACTTGAAATAATTGTTAGAACATGCCTAGCACTCATCCTCGTCTACTACTACATAAGAAGCAAAAAAATCTAAAATGGAAACAATTAAAGGTCTACTACAGACAATTGAAAATAAAAACAAATTGTGTAACTGCTTACAATAAAAAAAAAAGCATTAACAAGCGCTATCTGTTCAGAATTACTTTTCGTGGGATTTCATGGAATAATGAGTGTTCAAAAATAAATATCACAAGCCATTTTAGCAACCTATACATATGTTAGCTTGAGAGCACATATAAATTGTTATGTTTCTCTGTTTATCTTTTTTTATTACAGTATATTAATTTTGTTTAGAAAAAATTTCTAGTGTAACCCTGTAACTTCATGAAATATCCTATGAATGTAAAATTGTATATATTATATATATATCCTTACAAAGTCAAAAACCATGTTACTGTACCACTGCCCTTGAATTACTCGGTCAGTATGAGACTTAAAGAGTGTTAAGGCTGGATTAATGCTGGTGAAAGAGTAGGTAACCAAGAGTTAAATTGGCAAAAAAAAATGCTCCTGCATGGTGAAATGTTGACCTGTTGCAAGGTTACAACTACTTTTATCTACCGATGAAAAAGAAGAAAAACCCCGGTCAACACTGTGTTTTATTTATATGAAAGACTAACAGTAGATCATGTGGATTATGAAATAAGCAAATAGTACCTTTGTTTCAAAAATTGATTGTCCTATTGGACGGACAAAAATATTTACATCACAACGAAGTGAACCTTCCTGCATATTTCCAATGCTTATTCCAAGATACCTAACCAGCCTCTCTATCTCTGTAGCATATTCTGCAACCGCAAGTCCACTCCTCATATCGGGCTCAGAGACAATCTCCAGTAAAGGCACCCCTGCCCTATTCAGATCCACCTACCAAAACAGCCTCATAAAGCATTTGATATCACCATGCATATATCATGTTAGCAAACTACAAATAGTTCCAAGTATAATAAGAGAAACTGACCTGGGAATTCTGGTAGCCCATAAATTCAGTCCATAGTGGGCTTGGGCAGCCCACAGCTCACCTCCTCTTAACCTAACCCTAATTAACATTAGGAGAAATATGGAGACTGTGTTTTGGAAGCAGAAAAAGACATAAATAGGGCAGCAACGTGGGAGAAGAGAACATCCATGAGATTTCAAAGAAAACGAGTAAAACAAGGTAGAAAAGGAAGAGAAAGAAAGGGAAGAAGACAAGGACAACGCACAGAGGTTGTTCTCAATCATCTAGTAGTATTCTATCTTAGGTTAGATCAAATCTACAGTAGACTCTTGCTGTGATTACTTGGGGAGGTTTTAGATATTGTGGGCAGTGACGTGATCCTTGTATCCCAGTTATTCTCTTGAGATTGTTGCTAGGGTTTAGGGCAAGATATTGAGATTTGTATATTCATTATTCTCATAGTGGATTATCTCTTGTTTGCCCCGTGGTTTTTACCCTTCACATTGGAGGGGTTTTCCACGTATATCTTGGTGTTCTGTTTGATAATGCTTCCATTTAATTCCGTTGCGTATTATAGTTTTCTAGTATTTGTTCATATACAAAGGTTATTCCTGTTTATATCCCCATTAATTGGTATTAGAGCAGGAGGTTTTGGTGATTTAATTTTTATATTTGAACATGGAGGCCAGTAATGTTTCTCGTATGATTAGTTTGAATGGAAACAATTGGATGATATGGAAACCAAGAATGGAAGATCTCTTGTATTTCAAAGATTTGTATGGACCTTTACAGGGGGATAGTGCAAAACCGACAACTATGACAGATGATGAGTGGGAGAGGTTAGATAAAAAAAAATTGGGTTTATTAGACAGTGGCTTGATGATAGTGTCTTTCACTATGTTTCTACTGAAATATCTACATATTCTCTTTGGAAAAACTTGGAAAGTCTCTATTAAAGAAAAACAACTGGCAACAAAGCTTTTTTGATCTGAAAACTTGTGAACCTAAAATATAGAGAGGGTGCTTCTATTGCTGAGCATTTGAATGAAATGCAGAGTATTACTAACCAGTTATCCTCTATGAAAATATCTCTTGATGATGAGTTGCAGGCATTGTTACTTCTCAGTTCATTACCAGAAAGTTGGGAGACACTGGTGGTTTCCCTCAGTAATTCTGCGCGAGATGGTGTTGTCACTATGAGTCAAGTAACAAGCAGTTTGTTGAATGAGGAGTTGAGAAGAAAGACTTCGGCAACATCTCAGAATGATTCACAGACACTTATCTCAGAGAACAGATGAAGGTCAAAGTCTAGAAGTAGTTCACGCATGGGTAGAAGCAAGTCAAGATCAAGAAAAGATATTGTTTGCTATAATTGTGGTGAGAAAGGACATTACAAGAACTAATGTAAACAACCTAAGAAGAGCAAGAAGAAGGGAAAAGAAATGGAGTCTATAGAGTCTAAAGATAATATCATAGCTATAATGCAGGGTGGTGATTATTTGATTTTGTCTCCTTCTGATGATATTTTTTCTTGTGTGTGTCAGGATCTTGAGTGGGTGATTGACACAGGTGCTTCTTATCATGCTACACCACGGAGAGAGTTTTTTGCTACATACAGGTCTGAAAATTTCGGTGTTGTCAAGATGGGCAACTATGACACAACAAACATCATAGGCATGGGTGATATCCATTTAAAGACCAACCTTGACTGCAAGTTGGTGCTTAAGGATATGAGGCATGTGATTGACTTAAGGCTGAATTTTATTTCAGTTGGAAGACTAGATGATGAAGACTATGAAAGTTGATTTCACAAAGGACAATGGAAGCTCAGTAAGGGTTCTCTTGTTATAGCTAATGGAAAGAAATGTCATACTTTGTACAGGTTACAGGCTAAAGCTTATGGTGAGCAGTTAAATGCTACAGAGAAAGACTTCAGTATGGAGTTGTGGCATAGGCGATTGTGATATATGAGCGAGATGGGGCTACAAGCTCTTTCCAAGAGAGAGGTATTACCAGACCTCAGAGGTATACATCTGAACCCTTGTATTGATTGTTTGGCTGGTAAACAACATAGAGTTTTATTTGCTAGTGCTGCTTTATCTAGAAAAATGCATGCCTTAGACCGTGTTTATACAGATGTATGTGGTCCTTTGAGGACAAAAACTCCTAGTGAATCTGTTGATGTTCTTGGTATAAGTGGTGCACTTTATTTTGTCACTTTTATAGATGATTTTTTAAGAAAAGTTTGGGCCTATGCTTTGAAGACTAAAGATCATGTGATTAATGTCTTCAAAGAGTTTTATGCCAGGGTTGAAAGGAAGGCAGAAAGGAAATTGAAATGCATAAGATCAGATAATGGTAGTGAGTATACAGGATTGTTTAATGGCTATTGCAGGTCACATGGGATCCAACATGAGATGACAGTTCCTGGTACACCTCAGCATAATGCAATTGCAAAGAGGATGTAGCGCACCATCATGGAAAAGATTAGATGTATGCTTTCACAGGTCAAGCTACCCAAAAGGTTTTGGGATGAGGCTTTGAGGACTACAGTTGATGTGATCAACTTATCACTATGTACAGCCCTAGATGGTGATGTTACAGAGCATGTATGGTCAAGGAAAGATGTTTCCTACAAGTATTTGAGAGTGTTTGGTTGTCGTGCATTTGCACATATTCCAGATAATGAGAGGTCCAAGCTGGATGGTAAGACTAAATAATGTATTTTCTTGGTTACTCATATGATCATTTTGGTTACAGGCTTTGGGATCCAGAAAAGCAGAAGGTGTTCAGAAGCCGAGATGTAGTCTTCTTTGAGGATCAAACCTTTGAAGATTTGAAGAAGACACCAGCCAATACTTCTGTAGAAGGATTAGCAGATTGTGACCTAGTTATTCCTCTAGTATATCACGATGATGAGGGAGATGTGCAGGAAGATAGTGTAGAGCCTGATATTGATATACCTACAGGACATGTTGAGCAAGAAGTAGGAGAGCAAGTTCCAACAGAACCTCAGTTAAGAATATCTTCTAGACAATGTCAACCTTCCAGAAGATACTCTACAGATTAGTATGTGATGCTTACTGATGCAGGTGAACCAGAGAGTTACCAGGAAGCATTTGAAAGTGAGAAGAAAGAGAAGTGGTTACTTGCTATGCAGGAAGAGATGGATGCTCTTCAGAAGAACCACACTTATGATTTGGTGCTGCTACCAAATGGAATGAAGGCCTTAAAGAACAAGTGGGTTTTTAGGTTGAAGACTCAAGAATATTGTTCTCAACCGAAGTACATGTTGGGAAATCATGGGGGGCGACATCATATGAGGTTGAGCTGTTTGGTCAAAAGAAATGTATTGACTCTGAAGAGATTTTCTCTCTTGTTGTTAAAATGTCTTCTATTCGTGTTGCTCTTGGTATTGCTGTTAGACAGGACTTTGAGGTTGAGCTGTTAGATGTGAGAAAATCTCTTTAGCAACAAGAAGGCTTCAAAGTCAAAGGTAAAGATAATTTTGTCTGCAAGTTGAAGAAGAGCTTGTATGGGCTAAAGCAAGCTCCAAGATAGTGGTACAGAAAGTTTGATTCATTTATGATAGAAAATGGATACAAAAAAATGGCTTTAGATCATTGTGTATAGATCATTGTGTATACATCAAATGGTTTGGTGAGGATTTTATTATTCTCTTACTTTATGTTGATGATATCTTTTCTTGATCTTGACTTGCTTCTACCCATACGTGAACTGCTTCTAGACTTTGACATTCCTCTGTTCTCTGAGATAAGTGCCTGTGAATCATTCTGAGATGTAGCCGAACTCTTTCTTCTTAACAAACTGCTTGTTACTTGACTCATAGTGACAATACCATCTGGCGCAGAATTACTGAGGGCAACCACCAGTGTCTCCCAACTTTCTGGTAATGAACTAAGAAGTAACAACGCCTGCAACTCATCATCAAGAGACATTTTCATAGAGGATAACTGATTAGTAATATTTTGCATTTCATTCAAATGTTCAGCAATAGAAGCACCTTCTCTATATTTTAGGTTCACAAGTTTTCTGATCAAAAAAGCTTTGTTGCCGGTTGTTTTTCTTTTACAGAGACTTTCCAACTTTTTCCAAAGAGAATATGCAGAAAGTTTAGTAGAAACATGGTGAAAGACACTATCATCAAGCCATTTCGAATAAATCTAATTGTTTTTCGATCTAACATCTTCCACTCATCATCTGTCATAGTTGTGGGTATTGCACTATCCCCCTGCAAAGGTCCATACAAATCTTTACAGTACAAGAGATCTTCTATTCTTGGTTTCCACATCATCCAATTATTTCCATTCAAACTAATCATGCAAGAAACATTATTGGCCTAATGCTCAAATACAAAAATTAAATCACCAAAACCCCTTTTTGCTCTGATACCAGTTGATAGGGATATAAACAAGAATAACCTTTGTATATGAACAAATACTAGAAGACCATAATACGCAGCGGAATTAAATGGAAGCACAATCAAACAGAACACTAAGATATACGTGGAAAACCCCTCCAATGTGAAGGGTAAAAACCACGGGGCAAACTAGAGATAATCCACTATGAGAATAATGAATATACAAATCTCAATCTCTTGCCCTAAACTCTAGCAATAATCTCAAGAGAACAACTGGGATACAAGGATCACGTCACTGCCCACAATATCTAAAACCTCTATAAGTAATCACAACAAGAGTCTACTGTAGATTTGATCTAACCTGAGATAGAACACTGCTAGATGATTTAGAATAGTCTCTCTGCGTTGTCCTTGTCTTCTTCTCTTTCTTTCTCTTCCTTTTTTGCCTTGTTTTTCTCCTTTTCTTTGGAATCTCGTGGTTGTTTTCTTCTCCCATGTTGCTGCCCTATTTATGTCTTTTCCTGCCTCCAAAACGTAGCCACCACCCCCCCTAATGTTAATTAGGGTTAGGTTAAAAGGGGGGTGAGCTGTGGGCTGCCCAAGCTCACTGTGGGCCGAATTTGTGGGCTACCAGCCCAACAGCTTGAACTGATGCCCAACAGCTTGTACTGATGCCTCTTTCAAAGTGCTAGTGGTGCTCTTTGCTTGGGCAATGATGCGAGTCTTTGAAGCTTACAATGTGCAAAAAAGAGCACAACCGGTCCTGATGAACAAAACTGATTGGTTGAGGAAAATATGGTTGGTTCTAAATCCTCCATGATATATCAAAGCCATCATCACCCCTTGATCACTAGATATATTTAGCCCACCACCAATAAAAAGCTTCAAGCAAGCATCCCACCTAAAGAAAGCAAGAAAAATATGAGAAAATTCTAAGCAAGAGAATAGCTTCAGAAAAATGCCATATACATAGAAGAATCCCTCTATGTTATATATGTGTTTAATATAAAATCGAAGAATAGATTGTGAAAGAGATGAATTTTATTCATTGAGGTAATAAGTGTTTATACAAGTTTTGATAGAGAGATTTTCGTCGATTAATCACTCAAATCACACATTAGTTATTCAAATATACGATTGATCCTTAATTATAAATTGATCGAGGATATAAGGAAGCATTAATGCTATTCAATGTGTGCCTTTGTCATGATCTTCTATCATGCTCTCGTAAGATTGAGCTTCTATGAAGGATGTTAATATTGGACGAATGAAATTGAATATCTTATGGGCGAGAGACTTTGTTGAGGAAGTCTACTAATTGAGTATCTCGTGGGCGAGAGACTTTTTGATAGCACACATGTATCATGATTTATAAAAGAATGAGATGGTAAATGATGATATCATGCAAAATTGTGAATGACAATTAAGCCAAGAAAGGAACATTTCCTATGGTTTACGGAAATGTTACTTCTTTGACTTTAACATTTGGTGGCTTGTGACTTTGGGGTATACCGATTAACCAAGGAACAAAAAACCACACTAAGAGGCAAATATTTCGTATGGTTGACAGAAATGTTACTTCTTTGACTTTAACATCTCAAATTAATGCCGCCTTCATCTCCACTCATCTAAATTTGTCACAGTGCATGACGAGGTTCGATGCCTTTCTTATCAACCAGTTCGTGCCACTCAAACTCGATTAGCTCTTCCAACAAGAATGCAGAACCCAATCAGATGACTTGCAAGCTAAACCCGAGTTCAAGAATGGCAGCAGCAGTTGCCATCGAGATCTTGATTGCAGCAACCGAAATGGTCTCACCGTGTTCCTACCTCGGTTGACTTTCAACACCAAGTGCACATGGTATTCTTGGATTTCTTCTCCTTTGACGGATCGAAGAACCCGTTTTCTAGTGCCTACTTGTCTTCTAAAAATGCCAAACCCAAGAATCCAAAAGCAGAAATGCTAATAAAATACAGCATTCTCTCACATGCATGCACCTGAGGGAGTGTTCCCTCGTAAATCTCGGGCTGTGTTTGCTTCGTCCTTCATCCTTCAGCCACCAACACAAACACCTTCACACGAACCCTATAAATATCAGCAGTCCATTCATCAAGCTCTCCAACACCTCCACCGAGTGTATTGGTTTCAGTAGAGGCTGCGGTGCTTTCATGGCTCAGCTCAGGAGCTTCATCGTTCTCCTCCTCGTGGTCGTCTTCGACGACCTTGTGTCGTATGGGGAAGCAGCATACAACATTGCCGATTACGGCGCCAAGTCAGATGGCCGGACCGACTCGACCAAGTCGCTGCTCGCTGCATGGGAAGCGGCCTGCGGCTCGGCGGGGTCGGCCACCATGTACGTGCCGGCCGGGGACTTCTTGGTCGGCCAAGCCACCTTCGCTGGCCCATGCAGCAGCAGCAAGATCACCGTCCAGATCGACGGGACGCTCGTCTCGCCGTCCGATCTCGGAGGGGCTGGCGACTGGCTCGTGTTCCACCACGTCGAGGGCGTGTCGGTGTACGGCGGGACCGTCGACGGCCGCGGATCCTCCCTCTGGGCCTGCAAGGCCGCCGGACGTAGCTGCGCCGCCGGAGCCTCGGTGAGCTAATCATGTTACACTCGCAATCTACTTCGAATGATAAATGATAAAGATGAATCGATCGTCTTCTGCCTATGCAGTCGCTAACGTTCAGGAACTCGAAGGACATCACGATCAGCGGGCTGACATCGACGGACAGCGAGCTATACCACATCGTGATCGACGGCTGCGATGGCGTGACAGTGCAGAACGTCAAGATCACGGCACCGGGGAACAGCCCCAACACCGACGGCATCCACGTCCAAGGGTCGAGCCACGTGACGATTACCGGGGCCAGCATCAAGACCGGCGACGACTGCATCTCCGTCGGGCCCGGCACCACTAACCTGTGGATCGAACAGGTGGCGTGCGGCCCAGGCCACGGCATAAGGTAAATAAGCACTGCAAGCAGAAACCAGTGTACCATTAGCTGAGTCGAAGCTGACCTGATGCGGTGGCCACAGCATCGGGAGCCTGGGGAAGGAGTACGACGAGGAGGGGGTGGAGAACGTGACGGTGAACACGGCGGTGTTCACGGGGACGGAGAATGGGCTGCGGATAAAGACATGGGGGAGGCCGAGCCAGGGGTTCGTGAAGGGGGTGGTGTTCGAGCACGCCGTGATGCAGAACGTCCAAAACCCCATCATCATCGACCAGAACTACTGCCCCGGCGACAGAGGATGCCCCGACCAGGTGAGTTGACCATCGCTATCGCCATCGCCATCGCCATCACCTACCTCTGCATATGTTTCATCAGTTGAAGAAAAAAGGAAATAAGAGAGGAACAACGACGACATGAGTCGTGTTAAGCTAACCGTCTTTCCCCACAGAGTTCCGGCGTCAGGATCAGTGGCGTGACGTACAATGACATTCATGGATCGTCTGCATCGGAAGTGGCGGTCAACTTCGACTGCAGCGCCAGCAACCCCTGCACCGGAATCGGGTTACAGGACATCAAGCTCACCTACGGGAACACGGCGGCGGAATCATCCTGTAAGCACGCCGATGGCACCGCCTCCGGCTTCGTCGTGCCGCCAAGTTGTCTATGATGGCGAACTCCGGTTGCAGCATTACCACGCAGCTCATACATAACAGTTGTAGCACTACATGTAGACGACTCAGACACAGATGGCTACTTGGATGACATAATTTAATGCATACATCAATATATATGCTCACTTGTTCACCAAAATTACAATATCTGATGTTAAAGGAAGGCTTCAGATTAAGCAGCACAGAAAATATTCTCCTATAAAAGCAAAAAAAGCAAAAAAAAAGGAGGGTACATTAAGCTCGGATTCGGCATCTAATTGTTTCTGAAGCATACTCCTGGATCCACAGTAGAAGAAATCTGAAATTAAGGTTAAACAGTTTGCATTAAACCAATATGAGCTTGCCAAATCATCGTAAGACCTCATCAATTAGCAAGACATTAACATGTAAATTCTAAGAAAATGTATGTCGTAAGACTTCAAAAGGAAAACGTGTCGAGGCAATGCCCGGAGTAAACATCAGACTATTGTAAACATAGACCATGAAAATGCATCTGTCGATGCATTGGTCGTCTAAACATTTACAGCGCTGAGGCTTCAAAAGGAAAAAGAAGATTTTGGGCCACCATTTATACTAACAAAATAGATATAAATAGTTGATGGATGTACTCTCACCTATTTGTGGACAAAAAATGAATCAACCTCGTTGCTTTTTGTATTCTAATATATATAAATAGGAGAGGAAACATTTAATGTATTGAAGTATTTTTCATTTCAATAAAGCTTCTTCAGTAATTGTTCTTATCTTCTATTCTTTTCATCACTTGTGCCACGAAACTAATGCGAGAAGATGGGCACGACAGATAAATACTAATTCATCTAGCTTTTCAACTTTTGTCAGTTCCCTTCATTTAATTTATCAGCGAGGATTTTGTTCAAAACCGAGGTTAAAACTTTAAAACCACATTCAACCGAGAATTACAGCAATTTTAACCAGAAATCACAAATGATATACAAAGTTTTGCAAGGTACACATCTATCTTGTTTTTTAATGTTTCAGCAGTGCTAGTATTTTAGCAGTTATTTTTCAAATCAAAAAGTTGTTTCGTGTATAATCACAAATCGTAAGTTATCACTTATTATTTAACAAAAAAAAAAAAAAACTCTTAAACAAAGTTGAAGACGTACATGTCAGAATTTGATGTAAAAGGAGATGGCTGCATGCATTAATCGAGCTAATACATGGATTTCAAAAGTATCCCTTTAAACCAATATTTATAAGGCCTATCACATGTCCAGACACACGTCTCATTGCATGTGGAACATCGTTTTTGACTTGAAATAATTGTTAGAACATGCCTAGCACTCATCCTCGTCTACTACTACATAAGAAACAAAAAAATCTAAAATGGAAACAATTAAAGGTCTACTACAGACAATTGAAAATAAAAACAAATTGTGTAACTGCTTACAATAAATAAAAAAAAGCATTAACAAGCGCTATCTGTTCAGAATTACTTTTCGTGGGATTTCAGGGAATAATGAGGGTTCAAAAATAAATATCACAAGCCATTTTAGTAACCTATACATATGTTAGCATGTAAGCACATATAAATTGTTATGTGTCTCTGTTTATCTTTCTTTATTACAGTATATTAATTTTGTTTAGAAAAAATTTGTAGTGTAACCCTGTAACTTTATGAAATATCCTATATACCCATGTAAAATTGCATGTATTATATATATCCCTACAAAGTCAAAAACCATGTTACTGTACCACTGCCCTTGAATTACTCGGTCAGTGTGAGACTTAAAAGAGTGTTAAGGCTGGATTAATGCTGGTGAAAGAGTAGGTAACCAGTATTAAACTAACAGGAGTTAAATTGGCAAAAAAAAAATGCTCCTGCATGGTGAAATGTTGACCTGTTGCAAGGTTACAACTACTTTTATCTACCGATGAAAGAGAAGAAAAACCCCGGTCAACACTAGATGACAAGGACTTTGTGTTTTATTTATATGAAAGACTAATAGTAGACCATGTGGATTATGAAATAAGCAAATAGCACCTTTGTTCCAAAATTTGATTGTCCTACTAGACGGACAAAAATATTTACATCACAACGAAGTGAACCTTCCTGCATATTTCCAATGCTTATTCCAAGATACCTAACCAGCCTCTCTATCTCTACAACATATTCTACAGCCTCAAGTCCACTCCTCATATCGGGCTTAGAGACAATCTCCAGTAAAGGCACCCCTGCCCTATTCAGATCCACCTACCAAAACAACCTGGGAATAACTCCCCATTTCTGAGTAAATTAGTTTTCCTGCATCTTCTTCCATATGAACTCTAGTTATGAAGATCCAAATCAATGAACCCTTTAATTGCTATCGGGATATCAAATTGTGATATTTGGTATCCTTTAGGGAGAATCTTGGAGGTCATGGACAATCTGTAGTTGAGTGCAAGGCCAAGTTTCATAGCAAATTCAATGACCCTGGATTCAAAACTAGTAGAGTACCAGGATGTCCCATGCAGACAGGATAAACAGTAGTGTTTGGTTATGATCCATAGAGGTAAGGGCAGCTGCAGAATGCTTTGGTAAGGGTTAATAGTTGCACATGGGTCTCTATACCAATAATAGTTTCATATCCATGAATTTTTTGTTCTATACTTGTTTTAGTTGTCGTTTGTGATGGGGATATAAACAGAAATCACTTTTGTATATGAACAAATACTAGAGGACCATAATACACAGCGGAATTAAATGAAAACACAATCAAACAGAACACCAAGATATACGTGGAAAACCCCTCCAATGTGAAGGGTAAAAACCACAGGGCAAACTAGAGATAATCCACTATGAGAATAATGAATATATAAATCTCAATCTCTTGCCCTAAACCCTAGCAACAATCTCAAGAGAAAAATTGGGATACAAGGATCACGTCACTGCCCACAATATCTAAAACCTCCCCAAGTAATCACAACAAGAGTCTACTATATATTTGATCTAACCTAAGATATAACACTACTAGATGATTGAGAACAGCCTCTCTGCGTTGTCCTTGTCTTCTTCCCTTTCTTTCTCTTCCTTTTCTGCCTTGTTTTTCTCCTTTTCTTTGGAATCTCGTGGTTGTTTCCTTCTCCCACGTTGCTGCCCTATTTATGCCTCCAAAACGTAGCCACCACCCCCCCTAATGTTAATTAGGGTTAGGTTAAAAGGGGGGTGAGCTGTGGGCTACCCAAGCCTACTATGGGCTGAATTTGTGGGCTGCCAGCCTAACAACCTCCCCCTTCAGCCCATAAGGGAGGATGTCCCATGACTCCTCAATGTGACGCCATGCCGACCAGTTGTGGGCATATCTCATGTCTTTCTTTTGGTAAAGTTTTTGTCAACAAGTCTACTCCATTTTCATCTGTGTGAATTTTCTGAAACTGCAACTGCTTCTCTTCAAATACATTTCGAATCCGGTGGTATCTGACATCTATATGCTTTGACTTATAATGAAACATTGGGTTCTTATACAAATGGATGGCACTCTGGCTGTCACAATGCACCACATACTTTTTCTGTTTCTGCCCCAATTTTTGAAAGAATTCTTTCATCCATAACATTTCTTTGCATACATCTGTAGCAGCAATATATTCTGCTTCTATGGTAGAGAGAGCAATACACCTTTGCAACTTGGATTGCCATAACACAGCTCCCCCTACAAAAGTAAGTACATAACCTGAAGTAGACTTTCTCGTATCTATATCTCTTGCCATATCTGCATCTGTGTAACCTATCAACACATGTGGTCCATCTCCAAAGCTTAAACAAATCTTAGAGCTCCCTTTGAGATATCTAAAAATCCACTTCACTGCTGCCCAGTGCTCTTTGGTTGGATTTGTAAGAAATCTGCTAGTAACACCCACTGCATATGCGATGTCTGGCCTCGTACATATCATTGCATACATTAAACTTCCAACTACTGAAGCATAAGGAACCTTCTGCATTTTCTCATTCTCCTCATCACTCGATGGACTCTATTTTGAGCACAACTTTAAGTGACCTGTAAGAGGAGAACCAACTGGTTTTGCATTGCTCATACTGAATCTTTCCAATATCTTCTCGATATATTTCTCCTGTGACAACCAAATCTTCTTATTTTTCCTGTTACGGGAAATATGCATATCTAGTATTTGCTTTGCTGGCCCCATGTCTTTCATTGCAAAAGACTCATTCAGTTCCTTCTTCAACCTGTCAATTTTAGACATATTTTTCCCAAGAATAAGCATATCATCAACATAAACTAAGAGAATAATAAAATCCTCACCAAACCATTTGATGTATACACAATGATCTAAAGCCGTTTTTTGTATCCATTTTCTATCATAAATGAATCAAACTTTATGTACCACTGTCTTGGAGCTTGCGTTAGCCCATACAAGCTCTTCTTCAACTTGTAGACAAAATTATCTTTACCTTTGATTTTGAAGCCTTTTGTTTGCTCCATATAAATTTCCTCCTCCGAATCACCATGAAGGAATGTTGTCTTCACATCTAACTGCTTAACCTCCAAGTCCTGTCTAGCAGTAATACCAAGAACAACACGAATAGAAGACATTTTAACAATAGGAGAGAAAATCTCTTCAAAGTCAATACCTTTCTTTTGACCAAAGCCTTTCACAATCAATCTAGCTTTGTACTTCGGTTGAGAACAATATTCTTGAGTCTTCAACCTAAAAACCCACTTGTTCTTCAAGGCCTTCATTCCATTTGGTAGTAGCACCAAATCATAAGTGTGGTTCTTTTGAAGAACATCCATCTCTTCCTGCATAGCAAGTAACCATTTCTCTTTCTGCTCACTTTCAACTGCTTCTTGGTAACTCTCTGGTTCACCTGCATCAGTAAGCATCACATACTCATCTGTAGAGTATCTTCTGGAAGGTTGATGTTGTCTAGAAGATCTTCTCAATTGAGGTTCTGTTGGAACTTGCTCAACATGTTCTGTAGGTAGATCAATATCAAGCTCTACACTATCTTCCTGCACATCTCCCCCATCACCGTGATATACTAAAGGAATAACTAGGTCACAATCTGCTAATCCTTCTGTAGAAGTCTTGGCCGGTGTCTTATTCTTCAAATCTTCAAAGGTTTGATCCTCAAAGAAGACTACATCTCTGCTTCTAAACACCTTCTGCTTTTCTGGATCCCAAAGCCTATAACCAAAATGATCATGTGAGTAGCCAAGAAAAATACATTGTTTAGTCTTACCATCCAGCTTGGACCTCTCATTGTCTGGAATATGTGCAAATGCGCGATAACCAAACACTCTTAAATGCTTGTAGGAAACATCTTTCCCTGACCATACATGCTCTGCAATATCACCATCTAGGGCTATACATGGTGATAAGTTGATCACATCAACTGCAGTCCTCAAAGCCTCATCCCAGAACCTTTTGGGTAGCTTGGCCTGTGAAAGCATACATATGATCTTTTCCATGATGGTGCGGTTCATCCTGTCTGCAATTGCATAATGCTGAGGTGTACCAGGAACTGTCATCTCATGTTGGATCCCATGCGACCTGCAATAGTCATTAAACAATCCTGTATACTCACCACCATTATCTGATCTTATGCATTTCAATTTCCTTTTTATCTCCCTTTCAACCCTAGCATAAAACTCTTTGAAGACATTAATCACATGATCTTTAGTCTTCAAAGCATAGGCCCAAACTTTTCTGAAAAAATCATCTATAAAAGTGACAAAATAAAGTGCACTACTTATACCAAGAATATTAACAGATCCACTAAAAGTTTTTATTCTCAAAGGACCACATACATCTGTATAAACACGGTCTAAGGCATGCATTTTTCTAGACAACGCAGCACTAGCAAATGAAACTCTATGTTGTTTACCTGCTAAACAATCATTACAAGGGTTCAGATGTATACCTCTGAGGTCTGGTAATACCTCTCTCTTAGAAAGAGCTTGCAGACCCTTCTCGCTCATGTGTCCCAATCGCCTATGCCACAACTCCATGCTGAAGTCTTTTTCTGTAGTATTTAACTGCTCACCATAAGCTTAAGCCTGCAACTTGTACAAAGTATGACATTTCCTTCCATTAGTTATAACAAGAGAACCCTTACTGATCTTCCATTGCCCTTTGTGAAATCTGCTATCATAGTCTTCATCATCTATCCTTCCAACTGAAATTAGATTCAGCCTCAAGTCACCACATGCCTCACATCTTTAAGCACCAACTTGCAGCCAAGGTTGGTCTTTAAATGGATATCACCCATGCCTATGATGTCTGCTGTACCATAGTTGCCCTTCTTGACAACACCAAAGTTTCCAGACCTATATGTAGCAAAAAACTCTCTCCGTAGTGTAGTATGATAAGAAGCACCTGTGTCAATCACCCACTCAAGATCCTGACACACACAAGAAAAAATATCATCAGAAGGAGATAAAATCAAATAATCACCAGCGTAGTTATGATATTATCTTTTGAATCTATAGACTCCACTTCTTTTCCCTTTTTCTTGCTCTTCTTAGGTTCCTTACATTGGTTCTTGTAATGTCCTTTCTCACCACAATTATAGCAAAAATATCTTTTCTTGATCTTGACTTGCTTCTACCTATGCGTGAATTGCTTCTAGACTTTGGCCTTCCTCTGTTCTCTGAGATAAGTGCCTGTGAATCATTCTGAGATATAGCCGAACTCTTTCTTCTCAACAAACTGCTTGTTACTTGACTCATAGTGACAATACCATCTGGCGCAGAATTACTGAGGGAAACCACCAGTGTCTCCCAACTTTCTAGTAATGAACTGAGAAGTAACAACGCCTGCAACTCATCATCAAGAGACATTTTCATAGAGGATAACTGATTAGTAATATTTTGCATTTCATTCAAATGTTCAGCAATAGAAGCACCTTCTCTATATTTTAGGTTCACAAGTTTTCTGATCAAAAAAGCTTTGTTGCCAGTTGTTTTTCTTTTACAGAGACTTTCCAACTTTTTACAAAGAGAATATGTAGAAATTTCAGTAGAAACATGGTGAAAGACACTATCATCAAGCCATTTCGAATAAATCTAATTGTTTTTTGATCTAACATCTTCCACTCATCATCTGTCATAGTTGTGGGTATTGCACTATCCCCTACAAAGGTCCATACAAATCTTTACAGTACAAGAGATCTTCCATTCTTGGTTTTCATATCATCTAATTATTTCTATTCAAACTAATCATGCAAGAAACATTACTGGGCTAATGTTCAAATACAAAAATTAAATCACCAAAACCCCTTTTTGCTCTGATACTAGTTGATAGGGATATAAACAAGAATAACCTTTGTATATGAACAAATACTAGAAGACCATAATACGCATCGGAATTAAATGGAAGCACAATCAAACAGAACACTAAGATATACATGGAAAACCCCTCCAATGTGATGGGTAAAAACCACGGGGCAAACTAGAGATAATCCACTATGAGAATAATGAATATACAAATCTCAATCTCTTGCCATAAACTCTAGCAATAATCTCAAGAGAACAACTGGGATACAAGGATCACGTCACTGCCCACAATATCTAAAACCTCCCCAAGTAATCACAGCAAGAGTCTACTGTAGATTTGATCTAACCTGAGATAGAACACTACTAGATGATTTAGAATAGCCTCTCTGTGTTGTCCTTGTCTTCTTCCCTTTCTTTCTCTTCCTTTTTTGTCTTGTTTTTCTCTTTTTCTTTGGAATCTCGTGGTTGTTTCCTTCTCCCACGTTGCTGTCCTATTTATGCCTTTTTCTGCCTCCAAAACGTAGCCACCACCCCCCCCTAATATTAATTAGGGTTAGGTTAAAAGGAGGGTGAGCTGTGGGCTGCCCAAGCTCACTGTGGGCCGAATTTGTGGGCTGCCAGCCCAACAGCTTGAACTGATGCCTCTTTCATAGTGCTAGTGGTGCTCTCTGCTTGGGCATTGATGCGAGTCTTTGAAGCTTACAATGTGCGAAAAAGAGCACTACTGGTCTTGATGAACAAAGCTGATTGGTTGAGGAAAATATGGTTGGTTCTAATTCCTCCATGATATATCAAAGCCATCATCACCCCTTGATCGCCCGATATATTTATCCCACCACCAACAAAAAGCTTCAAGCAAGCATCCCACCTAAAGAAAGCAAGAAAAATCTGAGAAAATTCTAAGCAAGAGAATAGCTTCAGAAAAATGCCAAGCATCCCTCTATGTTATATATGTGTTTAATATAGAATCGAAGAATAGATTGTGAAAGAGATTGAATTTTATTAGTTGAGGTAATTAGTGTTTATACAAGTTTTGATCGAGAGATTTTCGTCGATTAATCACTCAAATCACACATCAGTTATTCAAATATACGATTGATCCTTAATTATAGATTGATCGAGGATATAAGGAAGCATGGATGCTATTCAATGTGTGCCTTTGTCATGATCTTCTATCATGCTCTCGTAAGATTGAGCTTCTATGAAGGATGTTAATATTTGACCAATGAAATTGAATATCTTATGGGCGAGAGACTTTGTTGAGGAAGTCTACTAATTGAATATCTCGTGGGCGAGAGACTTTTTGATAGCACACATGTATCATGATTTATAAAAGAATGAGATGGTAAATGATGATATCATGCAAAATTGTGAATGACAATTAAGCCAAGAAAGGAACATTTCCTATGGTTTACGGAAATGTTACTTCTTTGACTTTAACATTTGGTGGCTTGTGACTTTGGGGTATACCGATTAACCAAGGAACAAAAAACCACACTAAGAGGCAAATATTATCTTCTATTCTTTTCATCACTTGTGCCACGAAACTAATGCGAGAAGATGGGCACGACAGATAAATACTAATTCATCAAGCTTTTCAACTTTTGTCAGTTCCCTTCATTTAATTTATCAGCGAGGATTTCGTTCAAAACCGAGGTTAAAACTTTAAAACCATATTCAAGACAGAGGTTTTCAACCGAGAATTACAGCAATTTGAACCAGAAATCACAAATGATATACAAAGTTTCGCAAGGTACACATCTATCTTGTTTTTTAATGTTTCAGCAGTGCTAGTATTTTAGCAGTTATTTTTCAAATCAAAAAGTTGTTTCGTGTATAATCACAAATCGTAAGTTATCACTTGTTATTTAACAAAAAAAAAAAAACTCTTAAACAGAGTTGAAGACGTACATGTCAGAATTTGATGTAAAAGGAGACGGCTGCATGCATTAATCGAGCTAATACATGGATTTCAAAAGTATCCCTTTAAACCAATATTTATAAGGCCTATCACATGTCCAGACACACGTCTCATTGCATGTGGAACACTGTTTTTGACTTGAAATAATTGTTAGAACATGCCTAGCACTCATCCTCGTCTACTACTACATAAGAAGCAAAAAAATCTAAAATGGAAACAATTAAAGGTCTACTACAGACAATTGAAAATAAAAATAAATTGTGTAACTGCTTACAATAAAAAAAAAAAGCATTAACAAGCGCTATCTATTCAGAATTACTTTTCATGGGATTTCATGGAATAATGAGGGTTCAAAAATAAATATCACAAGCCATTTTAGTAACCTATACATATGTTAGCATGTAAGCACATATAAATTGTTATGTGTCTCTGTTTATCTTTCTTTATTATAGTATATTAATTTTGTTTAGAAAAAATTTGTAGTGTAACCCTGTAACTTTATGAAATATCCTATATACCCATGTAAAATTGCATGTATTATATATATTTCTACAAAGTCAAAAACCATGTTACTGTACCACTGCCCTTGAATTACTCGGTCAGTGTGAGACTTAAAAGAGTGTTAAGGCTGGATTAATGCTGGTGAAAGAGTAGGTAACCAGTATTAAAATAACAGGAGTTAAATTGGTAAAAAAAAATGCTCCTGCATGGTGAAATGTTGACCTGTTGCAAGGTTACAACTACTTTTATCTATCGATGAAAGAGAAGAAAAACCCCGGTCAACACTAGATGACAAGGACTCAGAGTTTTATTTATATGAAAGACTAATAGTAGACCATGTGGATTATGAAATAAGCAAATAGCACCTTTGTTCCAAAATTTGATTGTCCTACTAGACGGACAAAAATATTTACATCACAACGAAGTGAACCTTCCTGCATATTTCCAATGCTTATTCCAAGATACCTAACCAGCCTCTCTATCTCTACAACATATTCTACAGCCTCAAGTCCACTCCTCATATCGGGCTTAGAGACAATCTCCAGTAAAGACACCCCTGCCCTATTCAGATCCACCTGCCAAAACAACCCCACAAAGCATTTGATATCACCATGCAAATATCATGTTAGCAAACTACAAATAGTTTAAGTATAACAAGAGAAACTGACCTGGGAATAACTCCCCATTTCTGAGTAAATTAGTTTTCCTGCATCTTCTTCCATATGAACTCTAGTTATGAAGATCCAAATCAATGAACCCTTTAATTGCTATCGGGATGTCAAATTGTGATATTTGGTATCCTTTAGGGAGAATCTTGGAGGTCATGGACAATCTGTAGTTGAGTGCAAGGCCAAGTTTCATAGCAAATTCAATGACCTTGGAGTTCAAAACTGGTAGAGTACCAGGATGTCCCATGCAGACAGGACAAACAGTAGTGTTTGGTTATGATCCATAGAGGTAAGGGCTGTTGCAGAGTGCTTTGGTAAGGGTTAATAGTTGCACATGGGTCTCTATACCAATAATAGTTTCATATCTATGAATTTTTTGTTCTACACTTGTTTTAGTTATCGTTTGTGATGGGGATATAAACAGGAATAACCTTTGTATATGAACAAATACTAGAAGACCATAATACACAGCGGAATTAAATGAAAACACAATCAAACAGAACACCAAGATATACGTGGAAAACCCCTCCAATGTGAAGGGTAAAAACCACAGGGCAAACTAGAGATAATCCACTATGAGAATAATGAATATATAAATCTCAATCTCTTGCCCTAAACCCTAGCAACAATCTCAAGAGAACAACTGGGATACAAGGATCACGTCACTGCCCACAATATCTAAAACCTCCCCAAGTAATCACAACAAGAGTCTACTATAGATTTGATCTAACCTAATATATAACACTATTAGATGATTGAGAACAGCCTCTCTGCGTTGTCCTTGTCTTCTTCCATTTCTTTCTCTTCCTTTTATGCCTTGTTTGTCTCCTTTTCTTTGGAATCTCGTGGTTGTTTCCTTCTCCCACGTTGCTGCCCTATTTATGCCTTTTTCTGCCTCCAAAACATAGCCACCACCCCCCCCTAATGTTAATTAGGGTTAGGTTAAAAGGGGGGTGAGCTGTGGGCTACCCAAGCCCACTATGGGCTGAATTTGTGGGCTGCCAGCCTAACAACCTCCCCCTTCAGCCCATAAGGGAGGATGTCCCATGACTCCTCAATGTGACGCCATGCTGACCTGTTGTAGGCATATCTCCTGTCCTTCTGAAACTGCAACTGCTTCTCTTCAAATACATCTCGAATCCTGTGGTATCTGACATCTATATGCTTTGACTTAGAATGAAATATTGGGTTTTACACAAATGAATGGCACTCTGGCTATCACAATGCACCACATACTTTTTCTATTTCAGCCCCAATTTTTGTAAGAATTCTTTCATCCATAACATTTCTTTGCATACATCTGTAGCAGCAATATATTCTGCTTCTATGGTAGAGAGAACAATACACCTTTGCAACTTGGATTGCCATGACACAGCTCCCCCTATAAAAGTAAGTACATAACCTGAAGTAGACTTTCTCGTATCTATATCTCTTGCCATATCTGCATCTGTGTAACCTGTCAACACATGTGGTCCATCTCCAAAGCTTAAACAAATCTTAGAGCTCCCTTTGAGATATTTAAAAATCCACTTCACTGCTGCCCAGTGCTCTTTGCTTGGATTTGCAAGAAATCTGCTAGTAACACCCACTGCATATGCGATGTCTGGCCTCGTACATACCATTGCATACATTAAACTTCCAACTGCTGAAGCATAAGGAACCTTCTGCATTTTCTCCTTCTCCTCATCACTCGATGGACTCTATTCTGAGCACAACTTGAAGTGACCTGTAAGAGGAGAACCAACTGGTTTTGCATTGCTCATACTGAATCTTTCCAATATCTTCTCGATATATTTCTCCTGTGACAACCAAATCTTCTTATTTTTCCTATTAAGGGAAATATGCATACCTAGTATTTGCTTTGCTGGCCCTATGTCTTTCATTGCAAAAGACTCATTCAGTTCCTTCTTTAACCTGTCAATTTTAGACATATTTTTCCCAAGAATAAGCATATCATCAACATAAACTAAGAGAATAATAAAATACTCACCAAACCATTTGATGTATACACAATAATCTAAAGCCATTTTTTGTATCCATTTTCTATCATAAATGAATCAAATTTTATGTACCACTGTCTTGGAGCTTGCTTTAGCCCATACAAGCTCTTCTTCAACTTGCAGACAAAATTATCTTTACCTTTGTCTTTGAAGCCTTTTGGTTGCTCCATATAAATTTCCTCCTCCGAATCACCATGAAGGAAAGCTGTCTTCATATCTAACTACTTAACCTCCAAGTCCTGTCTAGCAGCAATACCAAGAGCAACACGAATAGAAGACATTAAAACACCAGGAGAGAAAATCTCTTCAAAGTCAATACCTTTCTTTTGACCAAAGCCTTTCACAATCAATCTAGCTTTTTACTGCTAGTCATAGGTGCCCAGCAAGCCAATCACGTGAGTGATGGCACGTGTGACTTGATACAGAATCTTTTTGCTTATTATATTTTGGCGTATATCACTTTATAACTATTGCATAAATGCATATATAAATTGTGATGTCCTTGGATTTGTGCAATGGGAATCGGATCGTGATGAGATCACGATAATGAGATCGATTCACCTTTAAACACATATCCTAAATAATCCCGGTCATAGGTTACTCGAGAGGGACATCGTGATAACCGGATAGACAAGTGTGCTGTATACCCGTTCATATGATGGATGCAGCTAGTCTCATAGCTGCTCGTGTAGGGACACTAGGGATACAGTACAAGTGCTCATTGGAGAATGAGTTCACTGATTGATCCGCTTACGGAATGCTAGATGGTTGATGATGCCTTATTGTCAGACAGCGATTCCGTAGTCCTAGTGGTGTATCTGGTCCTTAGACTTGATACACCAAGGATGTCCTGTATGAGTGCTCCACTCTTTGATACCATACTTATAGGTTTGACTGTCCCAGATCTAGTACAGCTGGTCATTGGGAGTGGTAGTCGACCTTACTAGGGCTATTGAGTGTCGACAAAGGATCATCCACTCTCGGCGTCATGAGAGGAATATCCCATGTATTCTTGCTCAGACAAATCCCTGGCCAGGGTCATTCGGGTTGAGAGAGAAAGAGTTCTCCGGGAGAATCCGATTAGAGCGAGACTTGAGTAGAAACCGTATGGGTCTGACAGCACCATGCTCGATATATGGTCTCTAGGATATTAGATGGATGAGGGACTATAGGTACATGGTAATTGAGGACAGACAGGTCCAATGGATTGGATTCCCCTGTATCGTCTGGGGACTACAGCGTAGTGTCCTAGTACGTCCGTAGTCGATGAGTCGAGTGAATTATTATAGAGATAATAATTCACTGAGTTAGAAGGAGTTCTGACAGGTATGACTCACGGCCAACTCGATATTGGGCCTAGAGGGTCACACACATATGGTAGGCATTGCGATGAGTAGAGGTTCGGATATGAGATATCGGACGGAGCCCTTATCTTATTGGATGCAGATCCAATACCCACTAGGGAAGGACCCATTAGGGTTTTGACACAGGATCTCTATAAATAGGAGGGATTCACAGCCTCATAGGCTAGAGTCTTTGCTTGCCCTTCCTATTCTCCTCTCCCTCTCCACCTCAGAGTAGGCCTGGAGTTTTGAGGAGCGTCTTCGTAACCCTGCTGTGTGGATCACCGCTAGAGAGGAGGACGCTTGACCTCCTTCACCCTCTCCTAAGGATCTACAAGGAAACAGGGATATACGATCTCCCTAGGTAACACAATCTCTATACGCAGTTTTGTATTTTGCGGATTTTTTGCACACCAATCTTCGCACGACGACGAACATCTTTTTGGGAATCGGGGATTTTTGTTTTCTTGTTCTTCCGCTGCGCATATGATGTCGCCCCCCATGATTTCCCAACATGTACTTCGGTTGAGAACAATATTCTTGAGTCTTCAAACTAAAAACCCACTTGTTCTTCAAGGCCTTCATTCCATTTGGTAGTAGCACCAAATCATAAGTGTGGTTCTTTTGAAGAGCATCCATCTCTTCCTGCATAGCAAGTAACCATTTCTCTTTCTACTCACTTTCAACTGCTTCCTGGTAACTCTCTGGTTCACCTGCATCAGTAAGCATCACATACTCATCTGTAGAGTATCTTTTGGAAGGTTGACATTGTCTAGAAGATCTTCTCAATTGAGATTCTGTTGGAACTTGCTCTCTTACTTCTTCTTGCTCAACATGTCCTGTAGGTAGATCAATATCAAGCTCTACACTATCTTCCTGCACATCTCCCCTATCACCGTGATATACTAGAGGAATAACTGGGTCACAATCTGCTAATCCTTCTGTAGAAGTCTTGGCCGGTGTCTTATTCTTCAAATCTTCAAAGGTTTGATCCTCAAAGAAGACTACATCTCTGCTTCTAAACACCTTCTGCTTTTCTGGATCCCAAAGCCTGTAACCAAAATGATCATGTGAGTAGCCAAGAAAAATACATTGTTTAGTCTTACCATCTAGCTTGGACCTCTCATTGTCTAGAATATGTGCAAATGCGCGATAACCAAACACTCTTAAATGATTGTAGGAAACATCTTTCCCTGACCATACATGCTTGCAATATCACCATCTAGGGCTGTACATGGTGATAAGTTGATCACATCAACTGCAGTCCTCAAAGCCTCATCCCAGAACCTTTTGGGTAGCTTGGCCTGTGAAAGCATACATCTGATATTTTCCATGATGGTGCGGTTCATCCTCTCTGCAATTGCATTATGCTGAGGTGTACCAGGAACTGTCATCTCATGTTGGATCCCATACGACCTGTAATAGTCATTAAACAATCCTGTATACTCACCACCATTATCTGATCTTATGCATTTCAATTTCCTTTTTGTCTCCCTTTCAATCCTAGCATAAAACTCTTTGAAGACATTAATCACATGATCTTTAGTCTTCAAAGCATATGCCCAAACTTTTCTGAAAAAATCATCTATAAAAGTGACAAAATAAAGTGCACCACTTATACCAAGAATATTAACAGATCCACTAGAAGTTTTTGTTCTCAAAGGACCACATACATCTGTATAAACACGGTCTAAGGCATGCATTTTTCTAGACAAAGCAGCACTAGCAAATGAAACTCTATGTTGTTTACATGCTAAACAATCATTACAAGGGTTCAGATGTATACCTCTAAGGTCTGATAATACCTCTCTCTTAGAAAGAGCTTGCAGCCCCTTCTCCCTCATGTGTCCCAGTCGCCTATGCCACAACTCCATGCTGAAGCCTTTTTCTTTAGCATTTAACTGCTCACCATAAGCTTTAGCCTGCAACTTGTACAAAGTATGACATTTCTTTCCATTAGTTATAACAAGAGAACCCTTACTGATCTTCCATTGCCCTTTGTGAAATATGCTATCATAGTCTTCATCATCTATCCTTCCAACTGAAATTAGATTTAGCCTCAAGTCAACCACATGCCTCACATCTTTAAACACCAACTTGCAGCCAAGGTTAGTCTTTAAATAGATATCACCCATGCCTATGGTGTATGCTGTACCATAGTTGCCCTTCTTGACAACACCAAAGTTTCCAGACCTATATGTAGCAAAAAACTCTCTCCGTAGTGTAGCATAATAAGAAGCACATGTGTCAATCACCCACTCAAGATCCTGACACACACAAGAAAAAATATCATTAGAAGGAGATAAAATCAAATAATCACCAACGTAGTTGTGATATTATCTTTTGAATCTATAGACTCCACTTTTTTCCCTTTTTCTTGCTCTTCTTAGGTTCCTTACATTGGTTCTTGTAATGTCCTTTCTCACCACAATTATAGCAAACATATCTTTTCTTGATCTTGACTTGCTTCTACCCATGCGTGAACTGCTTCTAGACTTTGACCTTCCTCTGTTCTCTGAGATAAGTGCCTGTGAATCATTCTGAGTTGTAGCCGAACTCTTTCTTCTCAACAAACTGCTTGTTACTTGACTCATAGTGACAATACCATCTGGCGCAGAATTACTGAGGGAAACCACTTGTGTCTCCCAACTTTCTAGTAATGAACTGAGAAGTAACAACGCCTGCAACTCATCATCAAGAGACATTTTCATAGAGGATAACTGATTAGTAATATTTTGCATTTCATTCAAATGTTCAGCAATAGAAGCACCTTCTCTATATTTTAGGTTCACAAGTTTTCTGATCAAAAAAACTTTGTTGCCAGTTGTTTTTCTTTTACAGAGACTTTCCAACTTTTTCCAAAGAGAATATGCAGAAATTTCAGTAGAAACATGGTGAAAGACACTATCATCAAGCCATTTCGAATAAATCTAATTGTTTTTCGATCTAACATCTTCCACTCATCATCTGTCATAGTTGTAGGTATTGCACTATCCCCCTGCAAAGGTCCATACAAATCTTTATAGTACAAGAGATCTTCTATTCTTGGTTTCCATATCATCCAATTATTTCCATTCAAACTAATCATGCAAGAAACATTACTGGCCTAATGTTCAAATATAAAAATTAAATCACCAAAACCCCTTTTTGCTCTGATACCAGTTGATAGGGATATAAACAAGAATAACCTTTGTATATGAACAAATACTAGAAGACCATAATACGCATCGGAATTAAATGGAAGCACAATCAAACAGAACATTAAGATATACGTGGAAAACCCCTCTAATGTGAAGGGTAAAAACCATGGGGCAAACTAGAGATAATCCACTATGAGAATAATGAATATACAAATCTCAATCTCTTGCCCTAAACTCTAGCAATAATCTCAAGAGAACAACTGGGATACAAGGATCACGTCACTATCCACAATATCTAAAACCTCCCCAAATAATCATAGCAAGAGTCTACTGTAGATTTGATCTAACTTGAGATAGAACAATGCTAGATGATTTAGAATAGCCTCTCTGCGTTGTCCTTGTCTTCTTCCCTTTCTTTCTCTTCCTTTTCTGCCTTGTTTTTCTCCTTTTCTTTGGAATCTCGTGGTTGTTTCCTTCTCCCACGTTGCTGCCCTATTTATGCCTTTTTCTGCCTCCAAAACGTAGCCACCACCCCCACTAATGTTAATTAGGGTTAGGTTAAAAGGGGGGTGAGCTGTGGGCTACCCAAGCTCACTGTGGGCCGAATTTGTGGGCTGCCAGCCCAACAGCTTGAACTGATGCCTCTTTCATAGTGCTAGTGGTGCTCTCTGCTTGGGCATTGATGCGAGTCTTTGAAGCTTACAATGTGCGAAAAAGAGGACTACTAGTCCTGATGAACAAAGCTGATTGGTTGAGGAAAATATGGTTGGTTCTAATTCCTCCATGATATATCAAAGCCATCATCACCCCTTGATCGCCAGATATATTTAGCCCACCACCAACAAAAAGCTTCAAGCAAGCATCCCACCTAAAGAAAGCAAGAAAAATCCGAGAAAATTCTAAGCAAGAGAATAGCTTCAGAAAAATACCAAGCATCCCTCTATGTTATATATGTGTTTAATATAGAATCGAAGAATAGATTGTGAAAGAGATGAATTTTATTCATTGAGGTAATAAGTGTTTATACAAGTTTTGATAGAGAGATTTTCGTCGATTAATCACTCAAATCACACATTAGTTATTCAAATATACGATTGATCCTTAATTATAAATTGATCGAGGATATAAGGAAGCATGAATGCTATTCAATGTGTGCCTTTGTCATAATCTTCTATCATGCTCTCGTAAAATTGAGCTTCTATGAAGGATGTTAATATTGGACCAATGAAATTGAATATCTTATGGGCGAGAGACTTTGTTGAGGAAGTCTACTAATTGAGTATCTCGTGGGCGAGAGACTTTTTGATAGCACACATGTATCATGATTTATAAAAGAATGAGATGGTAAATGATGATATCATGCAAAATTGTGAATGACAATTAAGCCAAGAAAGGAACATTTCCTATGGTTTACGGAAATGTTACTTCTTTGACTTTAACATTTGGTGGCTTGTGACTTTGGGGTATACCGATTAACCAAGGAACAAAAAACCACACTAAGAGGCAAATATTTCGTATGGTTGACAGAAATGTTACTTCTTTGACTTTAACATCTCAAATTAATGCCGCCTTCATCTCCACTCATCTAAATTTGTCACAGTGCATGACGAGGTTCGATGCCTTTCTTATCAACCAGTTCGTGCCACTCAAACTCGATTAGCTCTTCCAACAAGAATGCAGAACCCAATCAGATGACTTGCAAGCTAAACCCGAGTTCAAGAATGGCAGCAGCAGTTGCCATCGAGATCTTGATTGCAGCAACCGAAATGGTCTCACCGTGTTCCTACCTCGGTTGACTTTCAACACCAAGTGCACATGGTATTCTTGGATTTCTTCTCCTTTGACGGATCGAAGAACCCGTTTTCTAGTGCCTACTTGTCTTCTAAAAATGCCAAACCCAAGAATCCAAAAGCAGAAATGCTAATAAAATACAGCATTCTCTCACATGCATGCACCTGAGGGAGTGTTCCCTCGTAAATCTCGGGCTGTGTTTGCTTCGTCCTTCATCCTTCAGCCACCAACACAAACACCTTCACACGAACCCTATAAATATCAGCAGTCCATTCATCAAGCTCTCCAACACCTCCACCGAGTGTATTGGTTTCAGTAGAGGCTGCGGTGCTTTCATGGCTCAGCTCAGGAGCTTCATCGTTCTCCTCCTCGTGGTCGTCTTCGACGACCTTGTGTCGTATGGGGAAGCAGCATACAACATTGCCGATTACGGCGCCAAGTCAGATGGCCGGACCGACTCGACCAAGTCGCTGCTCGCTGCATGGGAAGCGGCCTGCGGCTCGGCGGGGTCGGCCACCATGTACGTGCCGGCCGGGGACTTCTTGGTCGGCCAAGCCACCTTCGCTGGCCCATGCAGCAGCAGCAAGATCACCGTCCAGATCGACGGGACGCTCGTCTCGCCGTCCGATCTCGGAGGGGCTGGCGACTGGCTCGTGTTCCACCACGTCGAGGGCGTGTCGGTGTACGGCGGGACCGTCGACGGCCGCGGATCCTCCCTCTGGGCCTGCAAGGCCGCCGGACGTAGCTGCGCCGCCGGAGCCTCGGTGAGCTAATCATGTTACACTCGCAATCTACTTCGAATGATAAATGATAAAGATGAATCGATCGTCTTCTGCCTATGCAGTCGCTAACGTTCAGGAACTCGAAGGACATCACGATCAGCGGGCTGACATCGACGGACAGCGAGCTATACCACATCGTGATCGACGGCTGCGATGGCGTGACAGTGCAGAACGTCAAGATCACGGCACCGGGGAACAGCCCCAACACCGACGGCATCCACGTCCAAGGGTCGAGCCACGTGACGATTACCGGGGCCAGCATCAAGACCGGCGACGACTGCATCTCCGTCGGGCCCGGCACCACTAACCTGTGGATCGAACAGGTGGCGTGCGGCCCAGGCCACGGCATAAGGTAAATAAGCACTGCAAGCAGAAACCAGTGTACCATTAGCTGAGTCGAAGCTGACCTGATGCGGTGGCCACAGCATCGGGAGCCTGGGGAAGGAGTACGACGAGGAGGGGGTGGAGAACGTGACGGTGAACACGGCGGTGTTCACGGGGACGGAGAATGGGCTGCGGATAAAGACATGGGGGAGGCCGAGCCAGGGGTTCGTGAAGGGGGTGGTGTTCGAGCACGCCGTGATGCAGAACGTCCAAAACCCCATCATCATCGACCAGAACTACTGCCCCGGCGACAGAGGATGCCCCGACCAGGTGAGTTGACCATCGCTATCGCCATCGCCATCGCCATCACCTACCTCTGCATATGTTTCATCAGTTGAAGAAAAAAGGAAATAAGAGAGGAACAACGACGACATGAGTCGTGTTAAGCTAACCGTCTTTCCCCACAGAGTTCCGGCGTCAGGATCAGTGGCGTGACGTACAATGACATTCATGGATCGTCTGCATCGGAAGTGGCGGTCAACTTCGACTGCAGCGCCAGCAACCCCTGCACCGGAATCGGGTTACAGGACATCAAGCTCACCTACGGGAACACGGCGGCGGAATCATCCTGTAAGCACGCCGATGGCACCGCCTCCGGCTTCGTCGTGCCGCCAAGTTGTCTATGATGGCGAACTCCGGTTGCAGCATTACCACGCAGCTCATACATAACAGTTGTAGCACTACATGTAGACGACTCAGACACAGATGGCTACTTGGATGACATAATTTAATGCATACATCAATATATATGCTCACTTGTTCACCAAAATTACAATATCTGATGTTAAAGGAAGGCTTCAGATTAAGCAGCACAGAAAATATTCTCCTATAAAAGCAAAAAAAGCAAAAAAAAAGGAGGGTACATTAAGCTCGGATTCGGCATCTAATTGTTTCTGAAGCATACTCCTGGATCCACAGTAGAAGAAATCTGAAATTAAGGTTAAACAGTTTGCATTAAACCAATATGAGCTTGCCAAATCATCGTAAGACCTCATCAATTAGCAAGACATTAACATGTAAATTCTAAGAAAATGTATGTCGTAAGACTTCAAAAGGAAAACGTGTCGAGGCAATGCCCGGAGTAAACATCAGACTATTGTAAACATAGACCATGAAAATGCATCTGTCGATGCATTGGTCGTCTAAACATTTACAGCGCTGAGGCTTCAAAAGGAAAAAGAAGATTTTGGGCCACCATTTATACTAACAAAATAGATATAAATAGTTGATGGATGTACTCTCACCTATTTGTGGACAAAAAATGAATCAACCTCGTTGCTTTTTGTATTCTAATATATATAAATAGGAGAGGAAACATTTAATGTATTGAAGTATTTTTCATTTCAATAAAGCTTCTTCAGTAATTGTTCTTATCTTCTATTCTTTTCATCACTTGTGCCACGAAACTAATGCGAGAAGATGGGCACGACAGATAAATACTAATTCATCTAGCTTTTCAACTTTTGTCAGTTCCCTTCATTTAATTTATCAGCGAGGATTTTGTTCAAAACCGAGGTTAAAACTTTAAAACCATATTCAAGACAGAGGTTTTCAACCGAGAATTACAGCAATTTGAACCAGAAATCACAAATGATATACAAAGTTTCGCAAGGTACACATCTATCTTGTTTTTTAATGTTTCAGCAGTGCTAGTATTTTAGCAGTTATTTTTCAAATCAAAAAGTTGTTTCGTGTATAATCACAAATCGTAAGTTATCACTTGTTATTTAACAAAAAAAAAAAAAAAAACTCTTAAACAAAGTTGAAGACGTACATGTCAGAATTTGATGTAAAAGGAGATGGCTGCATGCATTAATCGAGCTAATACATGGATTTCAAAAGTATCCCTTTAAACCAATATTTATAAGGCCTATCACATGTCCAGACACACGTCTCATTGCATGTGGAACATCGTTTTTGACTTGAAATAATTGTTAGAACATGCCTAGCACTCATCCTCGTCTACTACTACATAAGAAACAAAAAAATCTAAAATGGAAACAATTAAAGGTCTACTACAGACAATTGAAAATAAAAACAAATTGTGTAACTGCTTACAATAAATAAAAAAAAGCATTAACAAGCGCTATCTGTTCAGAATTACTTTTCGTGGGATTTCATGGAATAATGAGGGTTCAAAAATAAATATCACAAGCCATTTTAGTAACCTATACATATGTTAGCATGTAAGCACATATAAATTGTTATGTGTCTCTGTTTATCTTTCTTTATTACAGTATATTAATTTTGTTTAGAAAAAATTTGTAGTGTAACCCTGTAACTTTATGAAATATCTTATATACCCATGTAAAATTGCATGTATTATATATATCCCTACAAAGTCAAAAACCATGTTACTGTACCACTGCCCTTGAATTACTCGGTCAGTGTGAGACTTAAAAGAGTGTTAAGGCTGGATTAATGCTGGTGAAAGAGTAGGTAACCAGTATTAAACTAACAGGAGTTAAATTGGCAAAAAAAAATGCTCCTGCATGGTGAAATGTTGACCTGTTGCAAGGTTACAACTACTTTTATCTACCGATGAAAGAGAAGAAAAACCCCGGTCAACACTAGATAACAAGGACTCTGTGTTTTATTTATATGAAAGACTAATAGTAGACCATGTGGATTATGAAATAAGCAAATAGCACCTTTGTTCCAAAATTTGATTGTCCTACTGGACGGACAAAAATATTTACATCACAACGAAGTGAACCTTCCTGCATATTTCCAATGCTTATTCCAAGATACCTAACCAGCCTCTCTATCTCTACAGCATATTCTACAGCCTCAAGTCCACTCCTCATATCGGGCTTAGAGACAATCTCCAGTAAAGGCACCCCTGCCCTATTCAGATCCACCTACCAAAACAGCCCCACAAAGCATTTGATATCACCATGCAAATATCATGTTAGCAAACTACAAATAGTTTAAGTATAACAAGAGAAACTGACCTGGGAATAACTCCCCATTTCTGAGTAAATTAGTTTTCCTGCATCTTCTTCCATATGAACTCTAGTTATGAAGATCCAAATCAATGAACCCTTTAATTGCTATCGGGATGTCAAATTGTGATATTTGGTATCCTTTAGGGAGAATCTTGGAGGTCATGGACAATCTGTAGTTGAGTGCAAGGCCAAGTTTCATAGCAAATTCAATGACCTTGGAGTTCAAAACTGGTAGAGTACCAGGATGTCCCATGCAGACAGGACAAACAGTAGTGTTTGGTTATGATCCATAGAGGTAAGGGCTGCTGCAGAGTGCTTTGGTAAGGGTTAATAGTTGCACATGGGTCTCTATACCAATAATAGTTTCATATCTATGAATTTTTTGTTCTACACTTGTTTTAGTTGTCGTTTGTGATGGGGATATAAACAGGAATAACCTTTGTATATGAACAAATACTAGAAGACCATAATACACAGCGAAATTAAATGAAAACACAATCAAACAAAACACCAAGATATACATGGAAAACCCCTCCAATGTGAAGGGTAAAAACCACGGGGCAAACTAGAGATAATCCACTATGAGAATAATGAATATATAAATCTCAATCTTTTGCCCTAAACCCTAGCAACAATCTCAAGAGAACAACTGGGATACAAGGATCACGTCACTGCCCACAATATCTAAAACCTCCCCAAGTAATCACAACAAGAGTCTACTATAGATTTGATCTAACCTAAGATATAACACTATTAGATGATTGAGAACAGCCTCTCTGCGTTGTCCTTGTCTTCTTCCATTTCTTTCTCTTCCTTTTCTGCCTTGTTTGTCTCCTTTTCTTTGGAATCTCGTGGTTGTTTCCTTCTCCCACGTTGCTGCCCTATTTATGCCTTTTTCTGCCTCCAAAACGTAGCCACCACCCCCCCTAATGTTAATTAGGGTTAGGTTAAAAGGGGGGTGAGCGGTGGGCTACCCAAGCCCACTATGGGCTGAATTTGTGGGCTGCCAGCCTAACAACCTCCCCCTTCAGCCCATAAGGGAGGATGTCCCATGACTCCTCAATGTGACGCCATGCCGACCTATTGTGGGCATATCTCCTGTCCTTCTTTTGGTAAAGTTTTTGTCAACATGTCTGCTCCGTTTTCATCTGTGTGAATTTTCTGAAACTGGAACTGCTTCTCTTCAAATACATTTCGAATCCTGTGGTATCTGACATCTATATGCTTTGACTTAGAATGAAACATTGGGTTTTACACAAATGGATGGCACTCTGGCTGTCAAATGCACCACATACTTTTTCTGTTTCAGCCCCAATTTTTGTAAGAATTCTTTCATCCATAACATTTCTTTGCATACATCTGTAGCAGCAATATATTCTGCTTCTATGGTAGAGAGAGCAATACACCTTTGCAACTTGGATTGCCATGACACAGCTCCCCCTACAAAAGTAAGTACATAACCTGAAGTAGACTTTCTCGTATCTATATCTCTTGCCATATCTGCATCTGTGTAACCTGTCAACACATGTGGTCCATCTCCAAAGCTTAAACAAATCTTAGAGCTCCCTTTGAGATATTTAAAAATCCACTTCACTGCTGCCCAGTGCTCTTTGCTTGGATTTGCAAGAAATCTGCTAGTAACACCCACTGCATATGCGATGTCTGGCCTCGTACATACCATTGCATATATTAAACTTCCAACTGCTGAAGCATAAGGAACCTTCTGCATTTTCTCCTTCTCCTCATCACTCGATGGACTCTATTCTGAGCACAACTTGAAGTGACCTGTAAGAGGAGAACCAACTGGTTTTGCATTGCTCATACTGAATCTTTCCAATATCTTCTCGATATATTTCTCCTGTAACAACCAAATCTTCTTATTTTTCCTATTAAGGGAAATATGCATACCTAGTATTTGCTTTGCTGGCCCTATGTCTTTCATTGCAAAAGACTCATTCAGTTCCTTCTTTAACCTGTCAATTTTAGACATATTTTTCCCAAGAATAAGCATATCATCAACATAAACTAAGAGAATAATAAAATACTCACCAAACCATTTGATGTATACACAATGATCTAAAGCCATTTTTTGTATCCATTTTCTATCATAAATGAATCAAATTTTATGTACCACTGTCTTGGAGCTTGCTTTAGCCCATACAAGCTCTTCTTCAACTTGCAGACAAAATTATCTTTACCTTTGACTTTGAAGCCTTTTGGTTGCTCCATATAAATTTCCTCCTCTGAATCACCATGAAGGAAAGCTGTCTTCACATCTAACTACTTAACCTCCAAGTCCTGTCTAGCAGCAATACCAAGAGCAACACGAATAGAAGACATTAAAACACCAGGAGAGAAAATCTCTTCAAAGTCAATACCTTTCTTTTGACCAAAGCCTTTCACAATCAATCTAGCTTTTTACTGCTAGTCATAGGTGCCCAGCAAGCCAATCACGTGATTGATGGCACGTGTGACTTGATACAGAATCTTTTTGCTTATTATATTTTGGCGTATATCACTTTATAACTATTGCATAAATGCATATATATATTGTGATGTCCTTGGATTTGTGCAATGGGAATCGGATCGTGATGAGATCACGATAATGAGATCGATTCACCTTTAAACACATATCCTAAATAATCCCGGTCATAGGTTACTCGAGAGGGACATCGTGATAACCGGATAGACTAGTGTGCTATATACCCGTTCATATGATGGATGCAGCTAGTCTCATAGCTGCTCGTGTAGGGACACTAGGGATACAGTACAGGTGCTCATTGGAGAATGAGTTCACTGATTGATCCGCTTACGGAATGCTGGATGGTTGATGATGCCTTATTGTCAGACAGCGATTCCGTAGTCCTAGTGGTGTATCTGGTCCTTAGACTTGATACACCAAGGATGTCCTGTATGAGTGCTCCACTCTTTGATACCATACTTATAGGTTTGACTGTCCCAGATCTAGTACAGCTGGTCATTGGGAGTGGTAGTCGACCTTACTAGGGCTATTGAGTGTCGACAAAGGATCATCCACTCTCGGCGTCATGAGAGGAATATCCCATGTATTCTTGCTCAGACAAATCCCTGGCCAGGGTCATTCGGGTTGAGAGAGAAAGAGTTCTCCGGGAGAATCCGATTAGAGCGAGACTTGAGTAGAAACCGTATGGGTCTGACAGCACCATGCTCGATATATGGTCTCTAGGATATTAGATGGATGAGGGACTATAGGTACATGGTAATTGAGGACAGACAGGTCCAATGGATTGGATTCCCCTGTATCGTCTGGGGACTACAGCGTAGTGGCCTAGTACGTCCGTAGTCGATGAGTCGAGTGAATTATTATAGAGATAATAATTCACTGAGTTAGAAGGAGTTCTGACAGGTATGACTCACGGCCAACTCGATATTGGGCCTAGAGGGTCACACACATATGGTAGGCATTGCGATGAGTAGAGGTTCGGATATGAGATATCCGACGGAGCCCTTATCTTATTGGATGCAGATCCAATACCCACTAGGGAAGGACCCATTAGGGTTTTGACACAGGATCTCTATAAATAGGAGGGATTCACAGCCTCATAGGCTAGAGTCTTTGCTTGCCCTTCCTATTCTCCTCTCCCTCTCCACCTCAGAGTAGGCCTGGAGTTTTGAGGAGCGTCTTCGCAACCTTGCTGTGTGGATCACCGCTAGAGAGGAGGACGCTTGACCTCCTTCACCCTCTCCTAAGGATCTGCAAGGAAACAGGGATATACGATCTCCCTAGGTAACACAATCTCTATACGCAGTTTTGTATTTTGCGGATTTTTTGCGCACCAATCTTCGCACGACGACGAACATCTTTTTGGGAATCGGGGATTTTTGTTTTCTTGTTCTTCCGCTGCGCATATGATGTCGCCCCCCATGATTTCCCAACATGTACTTCGGTTGAGAACAATATTCTTGAGTCTTCAACCTAAAAACCCACTTGTTCTTCAAGGCCTTCATTCCATTTGGTAGTAGCACCAAATCATAAGTGTGGTTCTTTTGAAGAGCATCCATCTCTTCCTGCATAGCAAGTAACCATTTCTCTTTCTACTCACTTTCAACTACTTCCTGGTAACTCTCTGGTTCACCTGCATCAGTAAGCATCACATACTCATCTGTAGAGTATCTTTTAGAAGGTTGACATTGTCTAGAAGATCTTCTCAATTGAGATTCTGTTGGAACTTGCTCTCTTACTTCTTCTTGCTCAACATGTCCTGTAGGTAGATCAATATCAAGCTCTACACTATCTTCCTGCACATCTCCCCCATCACCGTGATATACTAGAGGAATAACTGGGTCACAATCTGCTAATCCTTCTGTAGAAGTCTTGGCCGGTGTCTTATTCTTCAAATCTTCAAAGGTTTGATCCTCAAAGAAGACTACATCTCTGCTTCTAAACACCTTCTGCTTTTCTGGATCCCAAAGCCTGTAACCAAAATGATCATGTGAGTAGCCAAGAAAAATACATTGTTTAGTCTTACCATCTAGCTTGGACCTCTCATTGTCTAGAATATGTGCAAATGCGCGATAACCAAACACTCTTAAATGATTGTAGGAAACATCTTTCCCTGACCATACATGCTTGCAATATCACCATCTAGGGCTGTACATGGTGATAAGTTGATCACATCAACTGCAGTCCTCAAAGCCTCATCCCAGAACCTTTTGGGTAGCTTGGCCTGTGAAAGCATACATCTGATCTTTTCCATGATGGTGCGGTTCATCCTCTCTGCAATTGCATTATGCTGAGGTGTACCAGGAACTGTCATCTCATGTTGGATCCCATACGACCTGTAATAGTCATTAAACAATCCTGTATACTCACCACCATTATCTGATCTTATGCATTTCAATTTCCTTTTTGTCTCCCTTTCAATCCTGGCATAAAACTCTTTGAAGACATTAATCACATGATCTTTAGTCTTCAAAACATATGCCCAAACTTTTCTGAAAAAATCATCTATAAAAGTGACAAAATAAAGTGCACCACTTATACCAAGAATATTAACAGATCCACTAGAAGTTTTTGTTCTCAAAGGACCACATACATCTGTATAAACACGGTCTAAGGCATGCATTTTTCTAGACAAAGCAGCACTAGCAAATGAAACTCTATGTTGTTTACATGCTAAACAATCATTACAAGGGTTCAGATGTATACCTCTAAGGTCTGATAATACCTCTCTCTTAGAAAGAGCTTGCAGCCCCTTCTCCCTCATGTGTCCCAGTCGCCTATGCCATAACTCCATGCTGAAGCCTTTTTCTTTAGCATTTAACTGCTCACCATAAGCTTTAGCCTGCAACTTGTACAAAGTATGACATTTCTTTCCATTAGTTATAACAAGAGAACCCTTACTGATCTTCCATTGCCCTTTGTGAAATCTGCTATCATAGTCTTCATCATCTATCCTTCCAACTGAAATTAGATTTAGCCTCAAGTCAACCACATGCCTCACATCTTTAAACACCAACTTGCAGCCAAGGTTAGTCTTTAAATAGATATCACCCATGCCTATGGTGTATGCTGTACCATAGTTGCCCTTCTTGACAACACCAAAGTTTCCAGACCTATATGTAGCAAAAAACTCTCTCCGTAGTGTAGCATGATAAGAAGCACCTGTGTCAATCACCCACTCAAGATCCTGACACACACAAGAAAAAATATCATCAGAAGGAGATAAAATCAAATAATCACCAACGTAGTTGTGATATTATCTTTTGAATCTATAGACTCCACTTTTTTCCCTTTTTCTTGCTCTTCTTAGGTTCCTTACATTGGTTCTTGTAATGTCCTTTCTCACCACAATTATAGCAAAAATATCTTTTCTTGATCTTGACTTGCTTCTACCCATGCGTGAACTGCTTCTAGACTTTGACATTCCTCTATTCTCTGAGATAAGTGCCTGTGAATCATTCTGAGATGTAGCCGAACTCTTTCTTCTCAACAAACTGCTTGTTACTTGACTCATAGTGACAATACCATCTAGCGCAGAATTACTGAGGGAAACCACTAGTGTCTCCCAACTTTCTGGTAATGAACTGAGAAGTAACAACGCCTGCAACTCATCATCAAGAGACATTTTCATAGAGGATAACTGATTAGTAATATTTTGCATTTCATTCAAATGTTCAGCAATAGAAGCACCTTCTCTATATTTTAGGTTCACAAGTTTTCTGATAAAAAAAGCTTTGTTGCCAGTTGTTTTTCTTTTACAGAGACTTTCCAACTTTTTCCAAAGAGAATATGCAGAAATTTCAGTAGAAACATGGTGAAAGACACTATCATCAAGCCATTTCGAATAAATCTAATTGTTTTTCGATCTAACATCTTCCACTCATCATCTGTCATAGTTGTAGGTATTGCACTATCCCCCTGCAAAGGTCCATACAAATCTTTACAGTACAAGAGATCTTCTATTCTTGGTTTCCATATCATCCAATTATTTCCATTCAAACTAATCATGCAAGAAACATTACTGGCCCAATGTTCAAATACAAAAATTAAATCACCAAAACCCCTTTTTGCTCTGATACCAGTTGATAGGGATATAAACAAGAATAACCTTTGTATATGAACAAATACTAGAAGACCATAATACGCATCGGAATTAAATGGAAGCACGATCAAACAGAACATTAAGATATACGTGGAAAACTCCTCCAATGTGAAGGGTAAAAACCATGGGGCAAACTAGAGATAATCCACTATGAGAATAATGAATATACAAATCTCAATCTCTTGCCCTAAACTCTAGCAATAATCTCAAGAGAACAACTGGGATACAAGGATCACGTCACTATCCACAATATCTAAAACCTCCCCAAATAATCATAGCAAGAGTCTACTGTAGATTTGATCTAACTTGAGATAGAACAATGCTAGATGATTTAGAATAGCCTCTCTGCGTTGTCCTTGTCTTCTTCCCTTTCTTTCTCTTCCTTTTCTGCCTTGTTTTTCTCCTTTTCTTTGGAATCTCGTGGTTGTTTCCTTCTCCCACGTTGCTGCCCTATTTATGCCTTTTTCTGCCTCCAAAACGTAGCCACCACCCCCACTAATGTTAATTAGGGTTAGGTTAAAAGGGGGGTGAGCTGTGGGCTACCCAAGCTCACTGTGGGCCGAATTTGTGGGCTGCCAGCCCAACAGCTTGAACTGATGCCTCTTTCATAGTGCTAGTGGTGCTCTCTGCTTGGGCATTGATGCGAGTCTTTGAAGCTTACAATGTGCGAAAAAGAGGACTACTAGTCCTGATGAACAAAGCTGATTGGTTGAGGAAAATATGGTTGGTTCTAATTCCTCCATGATATATCAAAGCCATCATCACCCCTTGATCGCCAGATATATTTAGCCCACCACCAACAAAAAGCTTCAAGCAAGCATCCCACCTAAAGAAAGCAAGAAAAATCCGAGAAAATTCTAAGCAAGAGAATAGCTTCAGAAAAATACCAAGCATCCCTCTATGTTATATATGTGTTTAATATAGAATCGAAGAATAGATTGTGAAAGAGATGAATTTTATTCATTGAGGTAATAAGTGTTTATACAAGTTTTGATAGAGAGATTTTCGTCGATTAATCACTCAAATCACACATTAGTTATTCAAATATACGATTGATCCTTAATTATAAATTGATCGAGGATATAAGGAAGCATGAATGCTATTCAATGTGTGCCTTTGTCATAATCTTCTATCACGCTCTCGTAAGATTGAGCTTCTATGAAGGATGTTAATATTGGACCAATGAAATTGAATATCTTATGGGCGAGAGACTTTGTTGAGGAAGTCTACTAATTGAGTATCTCGTGGGCGAGAGACTTTTTGATAGCACACATGTATCATGATTTATAAAAGAATGAGATGGTAAATGATGATATCATGCAAAATTGTGAATGACAATTAAGCCAAGAAAGGAACATTTCCTATGGTTTACGGAAATGTTACTTCTTTGACTTTAACATTTGGTGGCTTGTGACTTTGGGGTATACCGATTAACCAAGGAACAAAAAACCACACTAAGAGGCAAATATTTCGTATGGTTGACAGAAATGTTACTTGTTTGACTTTAACATCTCAAATTAATGCCGCCTTCATCTCCACTCATCTAAATTTGTCACAGTGCATGACGAGGTTCGATGCCTTTCTTATCAACCAGTTCGTGCCACTCAAACTCGATTAGCTCTTTCAACAAGAATGCAGAACCCAATCAGATGACTTGCAAGCTAAACCCGAGTTCAAGAATGGCAGCAGCAGTTGCCATCGAGATCTTGATTGCAGCAACCGAAATGGTCTCACCGTGTTCCTACCTCGGTTGACTTTCAACACCAAGTGCACATGGTATTCTTGGATTTCTTCTCCTTTGACGGATCGAAGAACCCGTTTTCTAGTGCCTACTTGTCTTCTAAAAATGCCAAACCCAAGAATCCAAAAGCAGAAATGCTAATAAAATACAGCATTCTCTCACATGCATGCACCTGAGGGAGTGTTCCCTCGTAAATCTCGGGCTGTGTTTGCTTCGTCCTTCATCCTTCAGCCACCAACACAAACACCTTCACACGAACCCTATAAATATCAGCAGTCCATTCATCAAGCTCTCCAACACCTCCACCGAGTGTATTGGTTTCAGTAGAGGCTGCGGTGCTTTCATGGCTCAGCTCAGGAGCTTCATCGTTCTCCTCCTCGTGGTCGTCTTCGACGACCTTGTGTCGTATGGGGAAGCAGCATACAACATTGCCGATTACGGCGCCAAGTCAGATGGCCGGACCGACTCGACCAAGTCGCTGCTCGCTGCATGGGAAGCGGCCTGCGGCTCGGCGGGGTCGGCCACCATGTACGTGCCGGCCGGGGACTTCTTGGTCGGCCAAGCCACCTTCGCTGGCCCATGCAGCAGCAGCAAGATCACCGTCCAGATCGACGGGACGCTCGTCTCGCCGTCCGATCTCGGCGGGGCTGGCGACTGGCTCGTGTTCCACCACGTCGAGGGCGTGTCGGTGTACGGCGGGACCGTCGACGGCCGCGGATCCTCCCTCTGGGCCTGCAAGGCCGCCGGACGTAGCTGCGCCGCCGGAGCCTCGGTGAGCTAATCATGTTACACTCGCAATCTACTTCGAATGATAAATGATAAAGATGAATCGATCGTCTTCTGCCTATGCAGTCGCTAACGTTCAGGAACTCGAAGGACATCACGATCAGCGGGCTGACATCGACGGACAGCGAGCTATACCACATCGTGATCGACGGCTGCGATGGCGTGACAGTGCAGAACGTCAAGATCACGGCACCGGGGAACAGCCCCAACACCGACGGCATCCACGTCCAAGGGTCGAGCCACGTGACGATTACCGGGGCCAGCATCAAGACCGGCGACGACTGCATCTCCGTCGGGCCCGGCACCACTAACCTGTGGATCGAACAGGTGGCGTGCGGCCCAGGCCACGGCATAAGGTAAATAAGCACTGCAAGCAGAAACCAGTGTACCATTAGCTGAGACGAAGCTGACCTGATGCGGTGGCCACAGCATCGGGAGCCTGGGGAAGGAGTACGACGAGGAGGGGGTGGAGAACGTGACGGTGAACACGGCGGTGTTCACGGGGACGGAGAATGGGCTGCGGATAAAGACATGGGGGAGGCCGAGCCAGGGGTTCGTGAAGGGGGTGGTGTTCGAGCACGCCGTGATGCAGAACGTCCAAAACCCCATCATCATCGACCAGAACTACTGCCCCGGCGACAGAGGATGCCCCGACCAGGTGAGTTGACCATCGCTATCGCCATCGCCATCGCCATCACCTACCTCTGCATATGTTTCATCAGTTGAAGAAAAAAGGAAATAAGAGAGGAACAACGACGACATGAGTCGTGTTAAGCTAACCGTCTTTCCCCACAGAGTTCCGGCGTCAGGATCAGTGGCGTGACGTACAATGACATTCATGGATCGTCTGCATCGGAAGTGGCGGTCAACTTCGACTGCAGCGCCAGCAACCCCTGCACCGGAATCGGGTTACAGGACATCAAGCTCACCTACGGGAACACGGCGGCGGAATCATCCTGTAAGCACGCCGATGGCACCGCCTCCGGCTTCGTCGTGCCGCCAAGTTGTCTATGATGGCGAACTCCGGTTGCAGCATTACCACGCAGCTCATACATAACAGTTGTAGCACTACATGTAGACGACTCAGACACAGATGGCTACTTGGATGACATAATTTAATGCATACATCAATATATATGCTCACTTGTTCACCAAAATTACAATATCTGATGTTAAAGGAAGGCTTCAGATTAAGCAGCACAGAAAATATTCTCCTATAAAAGCAAAAAAAGCAAAAAAAAAGGAGGGTACATTAAGCTCGGATTCGGCATCTAATTGTTTCTGAAGCATACTCCTGGATCCACAGTAGAAGAAATCTGAAATTAAGGTTAAACAGTTTGCATTAAACCAATATGAGCTTACCAAATCATCGTAAGACCTCATCAATTAGCAAGACATTAACATGTAAATTCTAAGAAAATGTATGTCGTAAGGCTTCAAAAGGAAAAAGAAGATTTTGGGCCACCATTTATACTAACAAAATAGATATAAATAGTTGATGGATGTACTCTCACCTATTTGTGGACAAAAAATGAATCAACCTCGTTGCTTTTTGTATTCTAATATGTATAAATAGGAGAGGAAACATTTAATGTATTGAAGTATTTTTCATTTCAATAAAACTTCTTAAGTAATTGTTTTTATCTTTTATTCTTTTCATCATTTGTGTCACGAAACTAATGCGAGAAGATGGGCACGACAGATAAATACTAATTCATCAAGCTTTTCAACTTTTGTTAGTTCCCTTCATTTAATTTATCAACGAGGATTTTGTTCAAAACCAATGGATTTGCCTTGCCCTTAGACTCCTTCCCGGAGAAGCAGAGGTTAAAACTTTAAAACCATATTCAAAACAAAGGTTTTCAACCGACAATTACAGCAATTTGAATAAGAAAACACAAATGATATACAAAGTTTCACAAGGTACACACCTGGCCAGCAAAAAATCCTTGCAACTTGGGATTTGCAGCAAGCACTTTATCAACAAGTGCTTCTATTGCAGCTGGATCCACAAGCACTTTATTACAGTATATTAATTTTGTTTAGAAAAATTTTCTAGTGTAACCCTGTAACTTCATGAAATATCCTATATACCTATGTAAAATTGTATATATTATATATATCCCTACAAAGTCAAAAACCATGTTATTGTACCACTGCCCTTGAATTATGTTGGGCTGGCAGCCCATAGTAGGCTTGGGCAGCCCACATCCCCTTTTAACCTAACCCTAATTAACATTAGGGGGGTGTGATGGCTACGTTTTCGAGACAGAAAAAGGCATAAATAGGACAACAACGTGGGAGAAGTAAAACAGTCACGAGATTCCAAAGAAAATGAGGAAAACAAGATAGAAAAGGAAGAGAAAGAAAGGGAAGAAAACAAGGACAATGCAGAGAGGTTGTTCTCAATCATCTAGCAGTGTTCTCATCTCAGGTTAGATCAAATCTACAGTAGACTCTTGTTGTGATTACTTTGGGAGGTTTTAGATATTGTGAGTAGTGACGTGATCCTTATATCCCAGTTATTCTCTTGTGATTGTTGCTAGGGTTTAGGGTAAGAGATTGAGATTTGTATATTCATTATTCTCATAGTGGATTATCTCTAGTTTGCCCCGTGGTTTTTACCCTTCATATTGAAGGGGTTTTCCACGTATATCTTGGTGTTCTATTTGATTGTGATTCCATTTAATTCCGCTGCATATCATCGCCTTCTAGTATTTGTTCATATACAAAGGTTATTCTTGTTTATATCCCCATTAATTGGTATGAGAGCAAGGGGTTTTGGTGATTTAAATTTTGTATTTGAACATGGAGGCTAGTAATGTTTCTCGCATGATTAGTTTAAATGGAAACAATTGGATGATATGAAAACCAAGAATGGAAGATCTCTTGTATTGCAAAGATTTGTATAGACCTTTGTAGGGGGATAGTGCAAAACCTACAACGATGACAGATGATGAGTGGAAGAGGTTAGATCGAAAAACAATTAGATTTATTCGACAATGGTTTGATGATAGTGTCTTTCACCATGTTTCTACTGAAATTTCTGTATATTCTCTTTGGAAAAAATTGGAAAGTCTCTATAAAAGAAAAACAGTTAGCAACAAAGCTTTTTTAATCAAAAAAACTTGTGAACCTAAAATATAGAGAAGGTACTTCTATTGTTGAACATTTGAATGAAATGCAAAGTATTACTAATCAGTTATCCTCTATGAAAATGTCTCTTGATGATAAGTTGCAGGCATTATTACTTCTCAGTTCATTACCAGAAAGTTGGGAGACATTGGTGGTTTCCCTCAGTAATTCTGCACCAGATGGTGTTGTCACTATGAGTCAAGTAACAAGCAGTTTGTTGAATGAGGAGTTGAGAAGAAAGAGTTCGGCAACATCTTAGAATGATTCACAAGCACTTATCTCAGAGAACAGAGGAAGGTCAAAGTCTAGAAGCAATTCACGCATGGGTAGAAGCAAGTCAAGATCAAGAAAAGATATTTTTGCTATAATTGTGGTGAGAAAAGACATTACAAGAACCAATGTAAGGAACCTAAGAAGAGCAAGAAAAAGGGAAAATAAGTGGAGTCTATAGAGTCAAAAGATAATATCACAGCTACAATGCAGGCTGGTGATTATTTGATTTTATCTCCTTCTGATGATATTTTTTCTTGTGTGTGTCAGGATCTTGAGTGGGTGATTGACACAGGTGCTTCTTATCATGCTACACCACGGAGGGAGATTTTTTCTATATATAGGTCTGGAAACTTTGGTGTTGTCAAGATGGGCAACTATGGTACAGCAGACATCATAGGCATGGGTGATATCCATTTAAAGACCAACCTTGGCTGCAAGTTGGTGCTTAAGGATGTGAGGCATGTGGTTGACTTAAGGTTGAATCTAATTTCAGTTAGAAGGATAGATGATTAAGACTATGAAAGCAGATTTCACAAAGGGCAATGGAAGATCAGTAAGGGTTCTCTTGTTATAGCTAATGGAAAGAAATGTCATACTTTGTACAGGTTGCATGCTAAAGCTTATGGTGAGCAGTTAAATGCTACAGAAAAAGACTTCAGCATGGAGTTGTGGCATAGGCGACTGGGACACATGAGCGAGAAGGGGCTGCAAGCTCTTTCCAAGAGAGAAGTATTACCAAACCTCAGAGGTATACATCTGAACCCTTGTATTGATTGTTTGGCAGGTAAACAACATGGAGTTTCATTTGCTAGTGCTGCTTTGTCTAGAAAAATACATGCCTTAGACTATGTTTATACAGATGTCTGTGGTCCTTTGAGGACAAAAACTCCTTGTGGATTTGTTGATGTTCTTGGTATAAGTGGTGCACTTTATTTTGTCACTTTTATAGATGATTTTTCTAGAAAAGTTTGGGCCTATGCTTTGAAGACTAAAGATCAGGTGATTAATGTCTTCAAAGAGTTTCATGCCAGGGTTGAAAGGGAGACAGAAAGGAAATTGAAATGCATAAGATCAGATAATGGTGGTGAGTATACAGGATTGTTTAATGACTATTGCAGGTCACATGGGATCCAATATGAGATGACAGTTCTTGGTACACCTCAACATAATGCAATTGCAGAGAGAATGAACCGCACCATCATGGAAAAGATCAGATGTATGCTTTCACAAGCTAAGCTACCCAAAAGGGTTTGAGATGAGGCTTTGAAGACTGTAGTTGATGTGATCAACTTATCACCATGTACAGCCCTAGATGGTGATGTTGCAGAGCATATATGGTCAGGGAAAGATGTTTCCTATAAGCATTTGAGAGTGTTTAGTTGTTGTGCATTTGCACATGTTCCAGATAATGAGAGTTCCAAGTTGGATGGTAAGACTAAAAAATGTATTTTTCTTGGCTACTCACATTATCATTTTGGTTACAGGCTTTGGGATCCAGAAAAGTAGAAGGTGTTCAGAAGTAGAGATGTAGTCTTCTTTGAGGATCAAACATTTGAGGATTTGAAAAAGAAGGTACCAACCAAGACTTCTGCAGAAGGATTAGCAGATTGTAACCCAGTTATTCCTCCAGTATATCAGGATGATGGGGGAGATGTGCAGGAAGATAGTATAGAGCCTGATATTGATCTACCTACAGGACATGTTGAGCAAGAAGAAGTAGGAGAGCCTCTTTCTGCTCACTTTCAACTGCTTCTTGGTAACTCTCTGGTTCACCTGCATCAGTAAGCATCACATACTCATCTGTAGAGTATCTTCTGGAAGGTTGATGTTGTCTAGAAGATCTTCTCAATTGAGGTTCTGTTGGAACTTGCTCAACATGTTCTATAGGTGTTGAATCTCGGATTTTGATGATGAAGTCAATTGTCATTTGTTATCTAATCTATGTGTTGAGATAAGTGTGCAGGATTAACTACGATAAGAGTAAGACAAGCAGCAGGTGTTGCGCTGGAGTCAAGATCATGATCACGTTGGGAGTTCGAGAGTTCGACGGAAGTTCGGACGGTCGTCGGAGGTTCAGAGAGAACAGATCCGAGAAGTCCAGAAGCTTGCCAAGCGAAGCTCGTCGGAACTCGCCAAGTGGATCGTCGCAAAGTCCAGGAGTATGCCGGATGTCCGCAGAAGGATCACCGAGGGTTATCGGTTGATCGACGGAAGTTAGCCGGAAACTCGCCGGAAGAAGCGATTGACGCATCGGAGCAAAGCTGCAGAAGTTGTCTTAGAGTTAATCGTAGTTAGCATGATGATTAAGCATGAAAATGGGAGGTGATCCCATTAGCTTAATCTTGGGGCAATTGGGCCCCTGAAAAGATTCAAAGTGGGCCGAATGGAGTGAACCATTCGGACCCAGATTGCACCAGGAGGTGCAACCGCCCCAGCCAGGAGGTGCAACCGCCTGGGCTGTGGGGTTGGGAGGTGCAACCGCCCCAGCCAAGAGGTTGCACCGCCAGAGCTCAAGTTCCGAGCTCTGCCAGGCGATGCAACCACCGAGCTCAGTCTTCGAGCTCTGGCAGAGAGGTGCATCAGCCTGAGCTAAGTCTCGAGCTCTGCCAGGTGATGCATTCACCAAGCTCAGTCTTCGAGCTCTGGCAGAGAGGTGCATCAGCCTGAGCTCAGTTTCGAGCTCTCCCAGGTGATGCAACCACCGAGCTCAGATTTCGAGCTCTGCCAGGTGATGCAACCACCAAGCTCAGTCTTCGAGCTCTGCCAGGTGATGCAACCATCGAGCTCAGTCTTCGAGCTCTGGCAGAGAAGAGCAATCGGCCGAGCTCAGTCTTCGAGCTCTGCCAGGCGGTGCCACCTCTCCAGTTGAGAGGTGCAACCGCCTGATCCCAGAATTCTGGGATTTGATCGATTTGATCGTTTTGAGCTCGAATTTTGAATTGGGTTGGGGCCTATAAATACCCCACCCATTCAGCACTGAAAAGATACAGACCAATACCGAAATCTTGATCTTTTCTGTGATTCTAAGAGCTCAAAAGTGTTGTAAAGCCTTTAAGTCTCCTCCTTCTGTTCTTCAAGTTTTCAATTGTAAAGTGAGGAGAGAAAGGTCTGTAAAGGTTGTCTCCTAAGCCTGTCAAAAGGAGAGAAATTGTAAGAGGGAAGTTTGGCCTTCGCCCATTGAAGGAAGGCACCTAGTTGACGTCGGCAACCTCATCGGTGGAGGAAGCCAAAAGTGGAGTAGGTCAAGGCTGACCGAACCACTCTAAATCTCTGGTTTGCATTTATTTTCGAGCACTTTATCATTACTGCAAACCTCCCTCATCACTACTGCTCTCTGCGCTTTCACGAACAAATTCTAAGTGCTGTTCTTCCAAATCTGCATTCAGACGTAAATTCGTATTTTCATACATTACAGTTTACGTTTGCGTTTGATTCTGCAGAACTGTTTTCCGTGCTTTTACGAACGAGCTTCTTTGCAGTTTACGCTTACATTTTAATCCTATTAATAACTGCAATCTGTCCTCTATGATTTTACGAACGAGTTTCAACATTTAGACGCAAAACTGCATTCAGACGTAAATCGGCTTTCCTCACTCAATCGTCAGATTTCAGTTCACGTTTACGTCTTGATTTCAACTGCATACTGCCTTCTGCGAGTATACAAACGAGTTTCAAAGTTTAGACGTAAATCTGCGTTTAGACGTAAATCTGCGTTTAGACGTAAAACTACGTTTAGACGTAAATCTGCGTTTAGACGTAAAACTGCGTTTAGACGTAAAACTGCGTTTAGACGTAAAACTGCGTTTAGACGTAAATCTGCGTTTAGACGTAAATCTGTGTTTAGACGTAAATCTGCATTTAGACGTAAATCTGAGTTTAGACGCAAAACTGCGCTTAGACGCAAAACTGCGCTTAGACGCAAAACTGCGCTTAAACGCAATCTACGCTTAGACGCAAACTGCACTTAGATACAAACTGAGAATTTGCTTTTGCATCATAATAGTTTTTGAACGAACGCTGCTTTTGGTTTTTAAATTAATATAAGATTTCCGCTGCACTAATTCACCCCCCCCTCTTAGTGCTCTCGATCCTAACAATTGGTATCAGAGCAAGGTTAACTCTCTAAAGGATTAAAACCCAAGAGAGATGGCATACGCCGGAAACCAAGAGGGGCATTCGATTACACGTCCACCCATGTTCAGTGGAACAGACTACACTTACTGGAAGACCCGAATGAGGATCTTTCTTATTTCTATGGATTTTGAACTGTGGAATCTTGTTGAAAATGGATTTTCAAAATCTTCTCTTCCAATGATCGATTGGAACGATTTGGAGAAGAAGGCTTTCGCTCTTAATGCAAAGGCTATGAATGCCTTATTTTGCGCACTTGATAAAAACGAGTTTAATCGTGTTTCAACTTGCGAAACTGCATTTGATATTTGGCACACACTTGAAGTGACCCACGAGGGCACAAGTAGAGTGAAAGAGTCAAAAATCAATCTGTTGCTGCATTCTTTTGAACTTTTCCGAATGAAACCGAGTGAAACCATTGGCGACATGTTTACCCGTTTCACGGATATCGTCAACGGTCTAAAAGGACTCGGAAAGAGCTTTTCGGATTTTGAGCTTGTTAATAAGATACTAAGATCCCTTCCTAAGAGTTGGGATCCTAAAGTCACCGCCATTCAAGAGGCAAAAGATCTGCGAAATTTCCCTCTTGAAGAACTAATCGGGTCATTAATGACCTACGAAATGACTTGCAAAGCTCATGAAGAGCAAGAAGACATCCTTCCAAAGAACAGGAAGGATATGGCACTTAAAACTTCTGAATGCCACTTGAGAGAAAACTCAAGTGATGAGGACTGTGATGATGACTTGGCACTTTTGACAAGAAAGTTTAAAAATTCTTCAAAAGAAACAAGTTTAAAAACGATGTGAAAAATAAACTTGAACCTAAGAAGGACCAAGTGATCTGCTATGAATGTAAAAAGCCGGGACATTACAAAAGTGATTGTCCCCAAGTCAAGAAAAGAACAACAAAGAAGAAGGCGCTCCAAGCAACATGGGATGACTCGAGCGCATCTGAGGAAGAGGAATCCAACACCGAGCAAGTTGCTCATTACGCCTTTATGGCAATCGAAGAGGAGGTAACGGATTTATTAGATGCTGATTTATCTTTCGATGAATTATTAAATGCCTTCCATGATTTATTTGATGAATGCAAAGTTATAAATAGAAAATACAAGTTGCTAAAAAAGGTACATGATAATCTTACTTGTGAGTTTGATAAATTAAAAGTCGAACATCATGATAGTTTAAAGTCATGTATCAAATGTCATGATTTAGAAACTATACAAAAAGAAAACTTGCTACTTAAGGACACCTTGAAGAAATTCGAGGTTGGTAGCAAGTCATTAAACATGATCCTTATAAACAAGGGTCATGCTCCCAAAAGAAGTGGGATTGGATTTGTGAGGGGTCCTCACCGAAATCCAACTACCTTTGTAAAAGGCCCCATCTTACACGTTCAACACCAAACCAAGTGCAACTTTTGTTGCAAATCTGGACACAAGACACATTGTTGTCCATTCAAGAAAATAAGTCCAAACAAATTAATTTGGGTTCCTAAAGGAACCATGATAAACTCTATGCAACATGATAGAAAATGTAGATCTATTTATGAGGCACCCAAAAGCAAATGGGTACCTAAACATCATTCTTTCTTGTAGAAAACTAAACAATCGCAAGCTAGGAGCAAGAAATGGTACCTTGATAGTGGATGCTCAAGGCATATGACCGGAGATCCATCTCAATTCTCTAAGCTCTCTAGCATAGACGAAGGATATGTCACCTTCGGAGACAACAACAAGGGTAAAATCATTGGCAAAGGAACCATAGGTAACAAATCCAACCTCTCTATTGAAGATGTTTTACTAGTTGATGGTCTAAAACATAACCTCTTGAGCATTAGTCAATTATGTGATAAAGGATATATTATAAGATTTGAATCTAATGCCTGCATCATTGGAAAACCACACAAAAATATATCTATGATTGCATTAAAACAAAACAACGTATACACTATTGACATCAATGACTTATGTGATGAAATGTGCTTTGTCGTTATGAATGAGGATGCTTGGCTATGGCATAGAAGATTAGGTCATGCTAGCATGAAACTAATCAATCAAGTATCATCTAGAGAACTTGTAAGAGGAATTCCTCATATCAAGTTCATCAAAGATAATGTATGTGATGCTTGCCAATTAGGTAAGCAAATTAGGGGTAGCTTCAAAGCTAAGAATCAAATAAGCACCTCTAGACCCTTACAATTGATCCATATGGACTTGTTCGGACCAATCTCTACATCGAGTCTAGGAGGTAGCAAATACGCCTTTGTCATTATTGATAACTACAGCAGATATACATGGACCTACTTCTTAAAACAAAAAAATGAATGCTTTAGACATTTTACCAAGTTTTGTAAACTTGTTCAAAATGAGAAGGAATCTATGATTTCGTCAATTAGAAGTGATCACGGTGGAGAATTTCAAAACCATGACTTCCAAGAATTTTGTGAACTCAATGGATACAACCATAACTTCTCTACTCCAAGAAATCCTCAACAAAATGGGGTAGTAGAAAGAAAAAATCGAAATTTGCAAGAAATGGCAAGAACCATGTTGAATGAACATAGCCTACCCAAATATTTTTGGGTCGAAGCTGTAAACACTGCATGTTATATTTTAAATAGAGTCCTAGTAAGACCCTTACTCACCAAAACTCCCTATGAGTTATGGAATAACAAAAAACCCAATGTCTCATATTTTAAAGTCTTTGGGTGTAAGTGTTTTATCTTGAATGAAAAGGATAACTTAGGAAAATTCGATGCTAAATCTGATGAAGGAATCTTTCTTGGTTATTCTTCGGTTTCTAAAGCTTTTCGCATCTTCAATAAAAGAACCTTAATTATTGAAGAATCCATCCATGTTGTTTTCAATGAGATTTCAGAAATTAAGAAAAATGATCTTGATGATGATGTTAATTTTGACTCCTTGAATTTAAACGAAACCCCGTCTCCAACTAGCAACTTGGTTGCATCCACTTCCAAAACATCCTTACCCAAGGATTGGAAGTATATTGATGCTCATCCTAAGGAGCTAATCCTAGGAGACACATCAAAGGGGGTTCAAACACGATCTTCTTTTAAAAACTTTTGTGCCAACGCCGCTTTTCTCTCCCAAATTGAACCCAAATGTATTGATGAAGCCATGAAAGATGATTCATGGATTATCGCAATGCAAGATGAATTAAATCAATTTGAGAGAAATGAGGTGTGGACGCTTGTTCCTAGGCCAAATGACCATTTAGTAATTGGTACTAAATGGGTCTTTAGAAACAAGCAAGATGAAAATGGTATCGTGGTTAGAAACAAGGCTAGATTAGTGGCCAAAGGTTTCAACCAAGAAGAAGGTATCGATTACGAAGAAACCTTCGCACCTGTGGCTCGATTGGAAGCCATAAGGATGCTCCTTGCCTACGCTAGTTGCAATAATTTTAAGTTATTTCAAATGGATGTTAAAAGCGCTTTTTTAAATGGTTTCATTTCCGAAGAAGTTTATGTTGAACAACCTCCTGGATTTGAAAACAATGGCTACCCTAATCATGTGTTTAGATTAACTAAAGCTCTCTATGGTTTAAAACAAGCCCCAAGGGCTTGGTATGAGAGACTTAGTTCTTTTCTCATTGAAAATAATTTCATAAAAGGCAAGGTTGATACTACATTATTTATCAAGAATTTTGAAAATGATTTTCTCATTGTTCAGATTTATGTAGATGATATTATCTTTGGTTCTACAAATGAATCTCTTTGTGAATCCTTTTCGAAAACTATGAGTCATGAATTCGAAATGAGTCTAATGGGAGAGTTAACATTCTTCTTAGGCCTACAAATCAAACAACTAAGCAATGGCATCTTTATTAGTCAAACCAAATATGCTGTGAGTCTGCTAAAGAAGTTCAAAATGAATAATTCAAAAGCCATTGACACTCCTATGAGCACCTCCACTAAGTTAGAAATTGATGAGAATGGAGAAAGCTTCGATCAAAAAACCTATAGGGGTATGATAGGAAGTTTACTTTACCTCACTGCCACCAGACCAGACATCATGTTCAGTGTAGGACTTTGTGCTAGATTTCAATCAGACCCTAAGATATCTCATCTCAAAGCAGTCAAAAGAATACTCAGATATCTTAATGGAACTACCAATCTAGGATTATGGTACCCAAAATCAGAAAATTTTGAATTAACAGCTTATGCTGATGCGGACTTCGCTGGCTGTAAACTAGACAGAAAAAGCACATCAGGATCATGTCAATTTTTAGGACATGCCCTCGTATCCTGGTCATCTAAGAAACAAAACTCGGTTGCCCTATCAACAACCGAAGCTGAATACATTGCAGCAAGTGCATGCTGTGCACAAGTTGTATGGATGAAAAACACTTTAGCAGATTACAAAGTGAATCTTAAAGATATTCCCATTAAATGTGATAACACGAGTGCAATATGCTTAACTAAAAATCCTATACAACACTCAAGAACAAAACACATTGATATTAGACATCACTTTATACGAGATCATGTCACTAATCATGATGTAACCATAGAGTTTATTGATACCAAACATCAACTAGCTGATATCTTCACAAAACCCCTATGTGAAGAACAATTTGATTACATAAGAAGAGAATTAGGAATGTTGATGTGTCCGAATACTTAAACTAGTTAAAATTATTTTTCGAATGTTATTACTATTACATGCCTTGACAACGCTTGATCAAATAACATTTTGCAAATTATGTGACAAATATTTTTAACCAAATGCATGTAAAGAAGTTCATTTTTCGGGTTGTATGCTAAAAATGGGATGTTCCCGTACACTCTTATGAAAACTCTTTGGAAAATGACTTTCCTCCGTCAAGCAAAAACAATAAAGAGATATATGTGTATCATGACTTCCTTTATATGCTTGATAATGCTATCATGCTTTTTGTTGATGACAAAGGGGGAGAAACATATGAATTGATAAACATATGAATTGATAAACACTATGTCATAACTGAACTGCCATAATCATATGTCATAGTTGCAAATACTTGAGTGATGCTATAAACAATGTTATGCCATCCTTGCATCACCAAGAGATATGTGAACTTGTGCTATAGTTTGCATCATATCTTGATTTAATATTCTATAGAAAATGCAAACTTGCTAGAAAATCTCAAATGTGAGCATCATGTAAAAAGTCCTTCGTAGCTTTATATGATTACATGATGAATGGTTACAAACACTATCATACAAACTTGATGATGTATGTCATGCCTTGACATAATTCTTGAAGAGATACATCATGATGGGCATCATGATGGGAGCATTGATAAGTTTAATTGATCTAACTTATCAATACGTCACTTGAATTCTTAGGTCTTGAATTCAAGGTTGACTTATCTCAACTATGGCATATAGATAGGGGGAGTTAAGGACAACTCCTTTATCAATTGATTGTCATCATCAAAAAGGGGGAGATTGTTGAATCTCGGATTTTGATGATGAAGTCAATTGTCATTTGTTATCTAATCTATGTGTTGAGATAAGTGTGCAGGATTAACTACGATAAGAGTAAGACAAGCAGTAGGTGTTGCGCCGGAGTCAAGATCATGATCACGTTGGGAGTTCGAGAGTTCGACGGAAGTTCGGACGGTCGTCGGAGGTTCAGAGAGAACAGATCCGAGAAGTCCAGAAGCTTGCCAAGCGAAGCTCGTCGGAACTCGCCAAGTGGATCGTCGCAAAGTCCAGGAGTATGCCGGATGTCCGCAGAAGGATCACCAAGGGTTATCGGTTGATCGACGGAAGTTAGCCGGAAACTCGCCGGAAGAAGCGATTGACGCATCGGAGCAAAGCTGCAGAAGTTGTCTTAGAGTTAATCGTAGTTAGCATGATGATTAAGCATGAAAATGGGAGGTGATCCCATTAGCTTAATCTTGGGGCAATTGGGCCCCTGAAAAGATTCAAAGTGGGCCGAATGGAGTGAACCATTCGGACCCAGATTGCACCAGGAGGTGCAACCGCCCCAGCCAGGAGGTGCAACCGCCTGGGCTGTGGGGTTGGGAGGTGCAACCGCCCCAGCCAAGAGGTTGCACCGCCAGAGCTCAAGTTCCGAGCTCTGCCAGGCGATGCAACCACCGAGCTCAGTCTTCGAGCTCTGGCAGAGAGGTGCATCAGCCTGAGCTAAGTCTCGAGCTCTGCCAGGTGATGCATTCACCAAGCTCAATCTTCGAGCTCTGGCAGAGAGGTGCATCAGCCTGAGCTCAGTTTCGAGCTCTCCCAGGTGATGCAACCACCGAGCTCAGATTTCGAGCTCTGCCAGGTGATGCAACCACCAAGCTCAGTCTTCGAGCTCTGCCAGGTGATGCAACCATCGAGCTCAGTCTTCGAGCTCTGGCAGAGAAGAGCAATCGGCCGAGCTCAGTCTTCGAGCTCTGCCAGGCGGTGCCACCTCTCCAGTTGAGAGGTGCAACCGCCTGATCCCAGAATTCTGGGATTTGATCGATTTGATCGTTTTGAGCTCGAATTTTGAATTGGGTTGGGGCCTATAAATACCCCACCCATTCAGCACTGAAAAGATACAGACCAATACCGAAATCTTGATCTTTTCTGTGATTCTAAGAGCTCAAAAGTGTTGTAAAGCCTTTAAGTCTCCTCCTTCTGTTCTTCAAGTTTTCAATTGTAAAGTGAGGAGAGAAAGGTCTGTAAAGGTTGTCTCCTAAGCCTGTCAAAAGGAGAGAAATTGTAAGAGGGAAGTTTGGCCTTCGCCCATTGAAGGAAGGCACCTAGTTGACGTCGGCAACCTCATCGGTGGAGGAAGCCAAAAGTGGAGTAGGTCAAGGCTGACCGAACCACTCTAAATCTCTGGTTTGCGTTTATTTTCGAGCACTTTATCATTACTGCAAACCTCCCTCATCACTACTGCTCTCTGCGCTTTCACGAACAAATTCTAAGTGCTGTTCTTCCAAATCTGCATTCAGACGTAAATTCGTATTTTCATACATTACAGTTTACGTTTGCGTTTGATTCTGCAGAACTGTTTTCCGTGCTTTTACGAACGAGCTTCTTTGCAGTTTACGCTTACATTTTAATCCTATTAATAACTGCAATCTGTCCTCTATGATTTTACGAACGAGTTTCAACATTTAGACGCAAAACTGCATTCAGACGTAAATCGGCTTTCCTCACTCAATCGTCAGATTTCAGTTCACGTTTACGTCTTGATTTCAACTGCATACTGCCTTCTGCGAGTATACAAACGAGTTTCAAAGTTTAGACGTAAATCTGCGTTTAGACGTAAATCTGCGTTTAGACGTAAAACTACGTTTAGACGTAAATCTGCGTTTAGACGTAAAACTGCGTTTAGACGTAAAACTGCGTTTAGACGTAAAACTGCGTTTAGACGTAAATCTGCGTTTAGACGTAAATCTGCGTTTAGACGTAAATCTGCATTTAGACGTAAATCTGAGTTTAGACGCAAAACTGCGCTTAGACGCAAAACTGCGCTTAAACGCAATCTACGCTTAGACGCAAACTGCACTTAGATACAAACTGAGAATTTGCTTTTGCATCATAATAGTTTTTGAACGAACGCTGCTTTTGGTTTTTAAATTAATATAAGATTTCCGCTGCACTAATTCACCCCCCCCCTCTTAGTGCTCTCGATCCTAACAATAGGTAGATCAATATCAAGCTCTACACTATCTTCCTGCACATCTCCCCCATCACCGTGATATACTGAAGGAATAACTAGGTCACAATCTGCTAATCCTTCTGTAGAAGTCTTGGCCGGTGTCTTATTCTTCAAATCTTCAAAGGTTTGATCCTCAAAGAAGACTACATCTCTGCTTCTAAACACCTTCTGCTTTTCTGAATCCCAAAGCCTATAACCAAAATGATCATGTGAGTAGCCAAGAAAAATACATTGTTTAGTCTTACCATCCAGCTTGGACCTCTCATTGTCTGGAATATGTGCAAATGCGCGATAACCAAACACTCTTAAATGCTTGTAGGAAACATCTTTCCCTGACCATACATGCTCTGCAATATCACCATCTAGGGCTATACATGGTGATAAGTTGATCACATCAACTGCAGTCCTCAAAGCCTCATCCCAGAACCTTTTGGGTAGCTTGGCCTGTGAAAGCATACATATGATCTTTTCCATGATGGTGCGGTTCATCCTCTCTGTAATTGCATAATGCTGAGGTGTACCAGGAACTGTCATCTCATGTTGGATCCCATGCGACCTGCAATAGTCATTAAACAATCCTGTATACTCACCACCATTATCTGATCTTATGCATTTCAATTTCCTTTTTATCTCCCTTTCAACCCTAGCATAAAACTCTTTGAAGACATTAATCACATGATCTTTAGTCTTCAAAGCATAGGCCCAAACTTTTCTGAAAAAATCATCTATAAAAGTGACAAAATAAAGTGCACTACTTATACCAAGAATATTAACAGATCCACTAAAAGTTTTTATTCTCAAAGGACCACATACATCTGTATAAACACGGTCTAAGGCATGCATTTTTCTAGACAAAGCAGCACTAGCAAATGAAACTCTATGTTGTTTACCTGCTAAACAATCATTACAAGGGTTCAGATGTATACCTCTGAGGTCTGGTAATACCTCTCTCTTAGAAAGAGCTTGCAGACCCTTCTCGCTCATTTGTCCCAATCGCCTATGCCACAACTCCATGCTGAAGTCTTTTTCTGTAGTATTTAACTGCTCACCATAAGCTTAAGCCTGCAACTTGTACAAAGTAAGACATTTCCTTCCATTAGTTATAACAAGAGAACCCTTACTGATCTTCCATTGCCCTTTGTGAAATCTGCTATCATAGTCTTCATCATCTATCCTTCCAACTGAAATTAGATTCAGCCTCAAGTCACCACATGTCTCACATCTTTAAGCACCAACTTGCAGCCAAGGTTGGTCTTTAAATGTATATCACCCATGCCTATGATGTCTGCTGTACCATAGTTGCCCTTCTTGACAACACCAAAGTTTCCAGACCTATATGTAGCAAAAAACTCTCTCCGTAGTGTAGTATGATAAGAAGCACCTGTGTCAATCACCCACTCAAGATCCTGACACACACAAGAAAAAATATCATCATAAGGAGATAAAATCAAATAATCACCAGCGTAGTTATGATATTATCTTTTGAATCTATAGACTCCACTTCTTTTCCCTTTTTCTTGCTCTTCTTAGGTTCCTTACATTGGTTCTTGTAATGTCCTTTCTCACCACAATTATAGCAAAAATATCTTTTCTTGATCTTGACTTGCTTCTACCTATGCGTGAACTGCTTCTAGACTTTGGCCTTCCTCTGTTCTCTGAGATAAGTGCCTATGAATCATTCTGAGATATAGCCGAACTCTTTCTTCTCAACAAACTGCTTGTTACTTGACTCATAGTGACAATACCATCTGGCGCAGAATTACTGAGGGAAACCACCAGTGTCTCCCAACTTTCTAGTAATGAACTGAGAAGTAACAACGCCTGCAACTCATCATCAAGAGACATTTTCATAGAGGATAACTGATTAGTAATATTTTGCATTTCATTCAAATGTTCAGCAATAGAAGCACCTTCTCTATATTTTAGGTTCACAAGTTTTCTGATCAAAAAAGCTTTGTTGCCAGTTGTTTTTCTTTTACAGAGACTTTCCAACTTTTTCTAAAGAGAATATGTAGAAATTTCAGTAGAAACATGGTGAAAGACACTATCATCAAGCCATTTCGAATAAATCTAATTGTTTTTTGATCTAACATCTTCCACTCATCATCTGTCATAGTTGTGGGTATTGCACTATCCCCCTGCAAAGGTCCATACAAATCTTTACAGTACAAGAGATCTTCCATTCTTGGTTTCCATATCATCTAATTATTTCTATTCAAACTAATCATGCAAGAAACATTACTGGCCTAATGTTCAAATACAAAAATTAAATCACCAAAACCCCTTTTTGCTCTGATACTAGTTGATAGGGATATAAACAAGAATAACCTTTGTATATGAACAAATACTAGAAGACCATAATACGCATCGGAATTAAATGGAAGCACAATCAAACAGAACACTAAGATATACGTGGAAAACCCCTCCAATGTGATAGGTAAAAACCACGGGGCAAACTAGAGATAATCCACTATGAGAATAATGAATATACAAATCTCAATCTCTTGCCATAAACTCTAGCAATAATCTCAAGAGAACAACTAGGATACAAGGATCACGTCACTGCCCACAATATCTAAAACCTCCCCAAGTAATCACAGCAAGAGTCTACTGTAGATTTGATCTAACCTAAGATAGAACACTGCTAGATGATTTAGAATAGCCTCTTTGTGTTGTCCTTGTCTTTTTCCCTTTCTTTCTCTTCCTTTTTTGTCTTGTTTTTCTCCTTTTCTTTGGAATCTCGTGGTTGTTTCCTTCTCCCACGTTGCTGTCCTATTTATGCCTTTTTCTGCCTCCAAAACGTAGCCACCACCCCCCCTAATATTAATTAGGGTTAGGTTAAAAGGAGGGTGAGCTGTGGGCTGCCCAAGCTCACTGTGGGCCGAATTTGTGGGCTGCCAGCCCAACAGCTTGAACTGATGCCTCTTTCATAGTGCTAGTGGTGCTCTCTGCTTGGGCATTGATGCGAGTCTTTGAAGCTTACAATGTGCGAAAAAGAGCACTACTGGTCTTGATGAACAAAGCTGATTGGTTGAGGAAAATATGGTTGGTTCTAATTCCTCCATGATATATCAAAGCCATCATCACCCCTTGATCGCCCGATATATTTATCCCACCACCAACAAAAAGCTTCAAGCAAGCATCCCACCTAAAGAAAGCAAGAAAAATATGAGAAAATTCTAAGCAAGAGAATAGCTTCAGAAAAATGCCAAGCATCCCTCTATGTTATATATGTGTTTAATATAGAATCGAAGAATAGATTGTGAAAGAGATTGAATTTTATTAGTTGAGGTAATTAGTGTTTATACAAGTTTTGATCGAGAGATTTTCGTCGATTAATCACTCAAATCACACATCAGTTATTCAAATATACGATTGATCCTTAATTATAGATTGATCGAGGATATAAGGAAGCATGGATGCTATTCAATGTGTGCCTTTGTCATGATCTTCTATCATGCTCTCGTAAGATTGAGCTTCTATGAAGGATGTTAATATTTGACCAATGAAATTGAATATCTTATGGGCGAGAGACTTTGTTGAGGAAGTCTACTAATTGAATATCTCGTGGGCGAGAGACTTTTTGATAGCACACATGTATCATGATTTATAAAAGAATGAGATGGTAAATGATGATATCATGCAAAATTGTGAATGACAATTAAGCCAAGAAAGGAACATTTCCTATGGTTTACGGAAATGTTACTTCTTTGACTTTAACATTTGGTGGCTTGTGACTTTGGGGTATACCGATTAACCAAGGAACAAAAAACCACACTAAGAGGCAAATATTATCTTCTATTCTTTTCATCACTTGTGCCACGAAACTAATGCGAGAAGATGGGCACGACAGATAAATACTAATTCATCAAGCTTTTCAACTTTTGTCAGTTCCCTTCATTTAATTTATCAGCGAGGATTTCGTTCAAAACCGAGGTTAAAACTTTAAAACCATATTCAAGACAGAGGTTTTCAACCGAGAATTACAGCAATTTGAACCAGAAATCACAAATGATATACAAAGTTTCGCAAGGTACACATCTATCTTGTTTTTTAATGTTTCAGCAGTGCTAGTATTTTAGCAGTTATTTTTCAAATCAAAAAGTTGTTTCGTGTATAATCACAAATCGTAAGTTATCACTTGTTATTTAACAAAAAAAACTCTTAAACAGAGTTGAAGACGTACATGTCAGAATTTGATGTAAAAGGAGATGGCTGCATGCATTAATCGAGCTAATACATGGATTTCAAAAGTATCCCTTTAAACCAATATTTATAAGGCCTATCACATGTCCAGACACACGTCTCATTGCATGTGGAACACTGTTTTTGACTTGAAATAATTGTTAGAACATGCCTAGCACTCATCCTCGTCTACTACTACATAAGAAGCAAAAAAATCTAAAATGGAAACAATTAAAGGTCTACTACAGACAATTGAAAATAAAAATAAATTGTGTAACTGCTTACAATAAAAAAAAAAAAGCATTAACAAGCGCTATCTATTCAGAATTACTTTTCGTGGGATTTCATGGAATAATGAGGGTTCAAAAATAAATATCACAAGCCATTTTAGTAACCTATACATATGTTAGCATGTAAGCACATATAAATTGTTATGTGTCTCTGTTTATCTTTCTTTATTACAGTATATTAATTTTGTTTAGAAAAAATTTGTAGTGTAACCCTGTAACTTTATGAAATATCCTATATACCCATGTAAAATTGCATGTATTATATATATTTCTACAAAGTCAAAAACCATGTTACTGTACCACTGCCCTTGAATTACTCGGTCAGTGTGAGACTTAAAAGAGTGTTAAGGCTGGATTAATGCTGGTGAAAGAGTAGGTAACCAGTATTAAACTAACAGGAGTTAAATTGGTAAAAAAAAATGCTCCTGCATGGTGAAATGTTGACCTGTTGCAAGGTTACAACTACTTTTATCTATCGATGAAAGAGAAGAAAAACCCCGGTCAACACTAGATGACAAGGACTCAGAGTTTTATTTATATGAAAGACTAATAGTAGACCATGTGGATTATGAAATAAGCAAATAGCACCTTTGTTCCAAAATTTGATTGTCCTACTAGACGGACAAAAATATTTACATCACAACGAAGTGAACCTTCCTGTATATTTCCAATGCTTATTCCAAGATACCTAACCAGCCTCTCTATCTCTACAACATATTCTACAGCCTCAAGTCCACTCCTCATATCGGGCTTAGAGACAATCTCCAGTAAAGGCACCCCTGCCCTATTCAGATCCATCTGCCAAAACAACCCCACAAAGCATTTGATATCACCATGCAAATATCATGTTAGCAAACTACAAATAGTTTAAGTATAACAAGAGAAACTGACCTGGGAATAACTCCCCATTTCTGAGTAAATTAGTTTTCCTGCATCTTCTTCCATATGAACTCTAGTTATGAAGATCCAAATCAATGAACCCTTTAATTGCTATCGGGATGTCAAATTGTGATATTTGGTATCCTTTAGGGAGAATCTTGGAGGTCATGGACAATCTGTAGTTGAGTGCAAGGCCAAGTTTCATAGCAAATTCAATGACCTTGGAGTTCAAAACTGGTAGAGTACCAGGATGTCCCATGCAGACAGGACAAACAATAGTGTTTGGTTATGATCCATAGAGGTAAGGGCTGTTGCAGAGTGCTTTGGTAAGGGTTAATAGTTGCACATGGGTCTCTATACCAATAATAGTTTCATATCTATGAATTTTTTGTTCTACACTTGTTTTAGTTATCGTTTGTGATGGGGATATAAACAGGAATAACCTTTGTATATGAACAAATACTAGAAGACCATAATACACAGCGGAATTAAATGAAAACACAATCAAACAGAACACCAAGATATACGTGGAAAACCCCTCCAATGTGAAGGGTAAAAACCACAGGGCAAACTAGAGATAATCCACTATGAGAATAATGAATATATAAATCTCAATCTCTTGCCCTAAACCCTAGCAACAATCTCAAGAGAACAACTGGGATACAAGGATCACGTCACTGCCCACAATATCTAAAACCTCCCCAAGTAATCACAACAAGAGTCTACTATAGATTTGATCTAACCTAATATATAACACTATTAGATGATTGAGAACAGCCTCTCTGCGTTGTCCTTGTCTTCTTCCATTTCTTTCTCTTCCTTTTATGCCTTGTTTGTCTCCTTTTCTTTGGAATCTCGTGGTTGTTTCCTTCTCCCACGTTGCTGCCCTATTTATGCCTTTTTCTGCCTCCAAAACATAGCCACCACCCCCCCCTAATGTTAATTAGGGTTAGGTTAAAAGGGGGGTGAGCTGTGGGCTACCCAAGCCCACTATGGGCTGAATTTGTGGGCTGCCAGCCTAACAACCTCCCTCTTCAGCCCATAAGGGAGGATGTCCCATGACTCCTCAATGTGACGCCATGCCGACCTGTTGTAGGCATATCTCCTGTCCTTCTGAAACTGCAACTGCTTCTCTTCAAATACATCTCGAATCCTGTGGTATCTGACATCTATATGCTTTGACTTAGAATGAAATATTGGGTTTTACACAAATGAATGGCACTCTGGCTGTCACAATGCACCACATACTTTTTCTATTTCAGCCCCAATTTTTGTAAGAATTCTTTCATCCATAACATTTCTTTGCATACATCTGTAGCAGCAATATATTCTGCTTCTATGGTAGAGAGAACAATACACCTTTGCAACTTGGATTGCCATGACACAGCTCCCCCTACAAAAGTAAGTACATAACCTGAAGTAGACTTTCTCGTATCTATATCTCTTGCCATATCTGCATCTGTGTAACCTGTCAACACATGTGGTCCATCTCCAAAGCTTAAACAAATCTTAGAGCTCCCTTTGAGATATTTAAAAATCCACTTCACTGCTGCCCAGTGCTCTTTGCTTGGATTTGCAAGAAATCTGCTAGTAACACCCACTGCATATGCGATGTCTGGCCTCGTACATACCATTGCATACATTAAACTTCCAACTGCTGAAGCATAAGGAACCTTCTGCATTTTCTCCTTCTCCTCATCACTCGATGGACTCTATTCTGAGCACAACTTGAAGTGACCTGTAAGAGGAGAACCAACTGGTTTTGCATTGCTCATACTGAATCTTTCCAATATCTTCTCGATATATTTCTCCTGTGACAACCAAATCTTCTTATTTTTCCTATTAAGGGAAATATGCATACCTAGTATTTGCTTTGCTGGCCCTATGTCTTTCATTGCAAAAGACTCATTCAGTTCCTTCTTTAACCTGTCAATTTTAGACATATTTTTCCCAAGAATAAGCATATCATCAACATAAACTAAGAGAATAATAAAATACTCACCAAACCATTTGATGTATACACAATGATCTAAAGCCATTTTTTGTATCCATTTTCTATCATAAATGAATCAAATTTTATGTACCACTGTCTTGGAGCTTGCTTTAGCCCATACAAGCTCTTCTTCAACTTGCAGACAAAATTATCTTTACCTTTGTCTTTGAAGCTTTTTGGTTGCTCCATATAAATTTCCTCCTCCGAATCACCATGAAGGAAAGCTGTCTTCACATCTAACTACTTAACCTCCAAGTCCTGTCTAGCAGCAATACCAAGAGCAACACGAATAGAAGACATTAAAACACCAGGAGAGAAAATCTCTTCAAAGTCAATACCTTTCTTTTGACCAAAGCCTTTCATAATCAATCTAGCTTTTTACTGCTAGTCATAGGTGCCCAGCAAGCCAATCACGTGAGTGATGGCACGTGTGACTTGATATAGAATCTTTTTGCTTATTATATTTTGGCGTATATCACTTTATAACTATTACATAAATGCATATATATATTGTGATGTCCTTGGATTTGTGCAATGGGAATCGGATCGTGATGAGATCACGATAATGAGATCGATTCACCTTTAAACACATATCCTAAATAATCCCGGTCATAGGTTACTCGAGAGGGACATCGTGATAACCGGATAGACTAGTGTGCTGTATACCCGTTCATATGATGGATGCAGCTAGTCTCATAGCTGCTCGTGTAGGGACACTAGGGATACAGTACAAGTGCTCATTGGAGAATGAGTTCACTGATTGATCCGCTTACGGAATGCTGGATGGTTGATGATGCCTTATTGTCAGACAGCGATTCCGTAGTCCTAGTGGTGTATCTGGTCCTTAGACTTGATACACCAAGGATGTCCTGTATGAGTGCTCCACTCTTTGATACCATACTTATAGGTTTGACTGTCCCAGATCTAGTACAGCTGGTCATTGGGAGTGGTAGTCGACCTTACTAGGGCTATTGAGTGTCGACAAAGGATCATCCACTCTCGACGTCATGAGAGGAATATCCCATGTATTCTTGCTCAGACAAATCCCTGGCCAGGGTCATTCGGGTTGAGAGAGAAAGAGTTCTCCGGGAGAATCCGATTAGAGCGAGACTTGAGTAGAAACCGTATGGGTCTGACAGCACCATGCTCGATATATGGTCTCTAGGATATTAGATGGATGAGGGACTATAGGTACATGGTAATTGAGGACAGACAGGTCCAATGGATTGGATTCCCCTGTATCGTCTGGGGACTACAGCGTAGTGGCCTAGTACGTCCGTAGTCGATGAGTCGAGTGAATTATTATAGAGTTAATAATTCACTGAGTTAGAAGGAGTTCTGACAGGTATGACTCACGGCCAACTCGATATTGGGCCTAGAGGGTCACACACATATGGTAGGCATTGCGATGAGTAGAGGTTCGGATATGAGATATCCGACGGAGCCCTTATCTTATTGGATGCAGATCCAATACCCACTGGGGAAGGATCCATTAGGGTTTTGACACAGGATCTCTATAAATTGGAGGGATTCACAGCCTCATAGGCTAGAGTCTTTGCTTGCCCTTCCTATTCTCCTCTCCCTCTCCACCTCAGAGTAGGCCTGGAGTTTTGAGGAGCGTCTTCGCAACCCTGCTGTGTGGATCACCGCTAGAGAGGAGGACGCTTGACCTCCTTCACCCTCTCCTAAGGATCTGCAAGGAAACAGGGATATACGATCTCCCTAGGTAACACAATCTCTATACGCAGTTTTGTATTTTGCGGATTTTTTGCGCACCAATCTTCGCACGACGACGAACATCTTTTTGGGAATCGGGGATTTTTGTTTTCTTGTTCTTCCGCTGCGCATATGATGTCGCCCCCCATGATTTCCCAACATGTACTTCGGTTGAGAACAATATTCTTGAGTCTTCAACCTAAAAACTCACTTGTTCTTCAAGGCCTTCATTCCATTTGGTAGTAGCACCAAATCATAAGTGTGGTTCTTTTGAAGAGCATCCATCTCTTCCTGCATAGCAAGTAACCATTTCTCTTTCTACTCACTTTCAACTGCTTCCTGGTAACTCTCTGGTTCACCTGCATCAGTAAGCATCACATACTCATCTGTAGAGTATCTTTTGGAAGGTTGACATTGTCTAGAAGATCTTCTCAATTGAGATTCTGTTGGAACTTGCTCTCTTACTTCTTCTTGCTCAACATGTCCTGTAGGTAGATCAATATCAAGCTCTACACTATCTTCCTGCACATCTCCCCCATCACCGTGATATACTAGAGGAATAACTGGGTCACAATCTGCTAATCCTTCTGTAGAAGTCTTGGCCGGTGTCTTATTCTTCAAATCTTCAAAGGTTTGATCCTCAAAGAAGACTACATCTCTGCTTCTAAACACCTTCTGCTTTTCTGGATCCCAAAGCCTGTAACCAAAATGATCATGTGAGTAGCCAAGAAAAATACATTGTTTAGTCTTACCATCTAGCTTGGACCTCTCATTGTCTAGAATATGTGCAAATGCGCGATAACCAAACACTTTTAAATGATTGTAGGAAACATCTTTCCCTGACCATACATGCTTGCAATATCACCATCTAGGGCTGTACATGGTGATAAGTTGATCACATCAACTGCAGTCCTCAAAGCCTCATCCCAGAACCTTTTGGGTAGCTTGGCCTGTGAAAGCATACATCTGATCTTTTCCATGATGGTGCGGTTCATCCTCTCTGCAATTGCATTATGCTGAGGTGTACCAGGAACTGTCATCTCATGTTGGATCCCATACGACCTGTAATAGTCATTAAACAATCCTGTATACTCACCACCATTATCTGATCTTATGCATTTCAATTTCCTTTTTGTCTCCCTTTCAATCCTGGCATAAAACTCTTTGAAGACATTAATCACATGATCTTTAGTCTTCAAAGCATATGCCCAAACTTTTCTGAAAAAATCATCTATAAAAGTGACAAAATAAAGTGCACCACTTATACCAAGAATATTAACAGATCCACTAGAAGTTTTTGTTCTCAAAGGACCACATACATCTGTATAAACACGGTCTAAGGCATGCATTTTTCTAGACAAAGCAGCACTAGCAAATGAAACTCTATGTTGTTTACCTGCTAAACAATCATTACAAGGGTTCAGATGTATACCTCTAAGGTCTTATAATACCTCTCTCTTAGAAAGAGCTTGCAGCCACTTCTCCCTCATGTGTCCCAGTCGCCTATGCCACAACTCCATGCTGAAGCCTTTTTCTTTAGCATTTAACTGCTCACCATAAGCTTTAGCCTGCAACTTGTACAAAGTATGACATTTCTTTCCATTAGTTATAACAAGAGAACCCTTACTGATCTTCCATTGCCCTTTGTGAAATCTGCTATCATAGTCTTCATCATCTATCCTTCCAACTGAAATTAGATTTAGCCTCAAGTCAACCACATGCCTCACATCTTTAAACACCAACTTGCAGCCAAGGTTAGTCTTTAAATAGATATCACCCATGCCTATGGTGTATGCTGTACCATAGTTGCCCTTCTTGACAACACCAAAGTTTCCAGACCTATATGTAGCAAAAAACTCTCTCCGTAGTGTAGCATGATAAGAAGCACCTGTGTCAATCACCCACTCAAGATCCTGACACACACAAGAAAAAATATCATCAGAAGGAGATAAAATCAAATAATCATCAACGTAGTTGTGATATTATCTTTTGAATCTATAGACTCCACTTTTTTCCCTTTTTCTTGCTCTTCTTAGGTTCCTTACATTGGTTCTTGTAATGTCTTTTCTCACCACAATTATAGCAAAAATATCTTTTCTTGATCTTGACTTGCTTCTACCCATGCGTGAACTGCTTCTAGACTTTGACCTTCCTCTGTTCTCTGAGATAAGTGCCTGTGAATCATTCTGAGATGTAGCCGAACTCTTTCTTCTCAACAAACTGCTTGTTACTTGACTCATAGTGACAATACCATCTGGCGCAGAATTACTGAGGGAAACCACTAGTGTCTCCCAACTTTCTGGTAATGAACTGAGAAGTAACAACGCCTGCAACTCATCATCAAGAGACATTTTCATAGAGGATAACTGATTAGTAATATTTTGCATTTCATTCAAATGTTCAGCAATAGAAGCACCTTCTCTATATTTTAGGTTCACAAGTTTTCTGATCAAAAAAGCTTTGTTGCCAGTTGTTTTTCTTTTACAGAGACTTTCCAACTTTTTCCAAAGAGAATATGCAGAAATTTCAGTAGAAACATGGTGAAAGACACTATCATCAAGCCATTTCGAATAAATCTAATTGTTTTTCGATCTAACATCTTCCACTCATCATCTGTCATAGTTGTAGGTATTGCACTATCCCCCTGCAAAGGTCCATACAAATCTTTACAGTACAAGAGATCTTCTATTCTTGGTTTCCATATCATCCAATTATTTCCATTCAAACTAATCATGCAAGAAACATTACTGGCCTAATGTTCAAATACAAAAATTAAATCACCAAAACCCCTTTTTGCTCTGATACCAGTTGATAGGGATATAAACAAGAATAACCTTTGTATATAAACAAATACTAGAAGACCATAATACGCATCGGAATTAAATGGAAGCACAATCAAACAGAACATTAAGATATACGTGGAAAATCCCTCCAATCTGAAGGGTAAAAACCATGGGGCAAACTAGAGATAATCCACTATGAGAATAATGAATATACAAATCTCAATCTCTTGCCCTAAACTCTAGCAATAATCTCAAGAGAACAACTGGGATACAAGGATCACGTCACTACCCACAATATCTAAAACCTCCCCAAATAATCACAGCAAGAGTCTACTGTAGATTTGATCTAACCTGAGATAGAACAATGCTAGATGATTTAGAATAGCCTCTCTGCGTTGTCCTTGTCTTCTTCCCTTTCTTTCTCTTCCTTTTCTGCCTTGTTTTTCTCCTTTTCTTTGGAATCTCGTGGTTGTTTCCTTCTCCCACGTTGCTGCCCTATTTATGCCTTTTTCTGCCTCCAAAACGTAGCCACCACCCCCACTAATGTTAATTAGGGTTAGGTTAAAAGGGGGTGAGCTGTGGGCTACCCAAGCTCACTGTGGGCCGAATTTGTGGGCTGCCAGCCCAACAGCTTGAACTGATGCCTCTTTCATAGTGCTAGTGGTGCTCTCTGCTTGGGCATTGATGCGAGTCTTTGAAGCTTACAATGTGCGAAAAAGAGGACTACTAGTCCTGATGAACAAAGCTGATTGGTTGAGGAAAATATGGTTGGTTCTAATTCCTCCATGATATATCAAAGCCATCATCACCCCTTGATCGCCAGATATATTTAGCCCACCACCAACAAAAAGCTTCAATCAAGCATCCCACCTAAAGAAAGCAAGAAAAATCTGAGAAAATTCTAAGCAAGAGAATAGCTTCAGAAAAATACCAAGCATCCCTCTATGTTATATATGTGTTTAATATAGAATCGAAGAATAGATTGTGAAAGAGATGAATTTTATTCATTGAGGTAATAAGTGTTTATACAAGTTTTGATAGAGAGATTTTCGTCGATTAATCACTCAAATCACACATTAGTTATTCAAATATACGATTGATCCTTAATTATAAATTGATCGAGGATATAAGGAAGCATGAATGCTATTCAATGTGTGCCTTTGTCATAATCTTCTATCATGCTCTCGTAAGATTGAGCTTCTATGAAGGATGTTAATATTGGACGAATGAAATTGAATATCTTATGGGCGAGAGACTTTGTTGAGGAAGTCTACTAATTGAGTATCTCGTGGGCGAGAGACTTTTTGATAGCACACATGTATCATGATTTATAAAAGAATGAGATGGTAAATGATGATATCATGCAAAATTGTGAATGACAATTAAGCCAAGAAAGGAACATTTCCTATGGTTTACGGAAATGTTACTTCTTTGACTTTAACATTTGGTGGCTTGTGACTTTGGGGTATACCGATTAACCAAGGAACAAAAAACCACACTAAGAGGCAAATATTTCGTATGGTTGACAGAAATGTTACTTCTTTGACTTTAACATCTCAAATTAATGCCGCCTTCATCTCCACTCATCTAAATTTGTCACAGTGCATGACGAGGTTCGATGCCTTTCTTATCAACCAGTTCGTGCCACTCAAACTCGATTAGCTCTTCCAACAAGAATGCAGAACCCAATCAGATGACTTGCAAGCTAAACCCGAGTTCAAGAATGGCAGCAGCAGTTGCCATCGAGATCTTGATTGCAGCAACCGAAATGGTCTCACCGTGTTCCTACCTCGGTTGACTTTCAACACCAAGTGCACATGGTATTCTTGGATTTCTTCTCCTTTGACGGATCGAAGAACCCGTTTTCTAGTGCCTACTTGTCTTCTAAAAATGCCAAACCCAAGAATCCAAAAGCAGAAATGCTAATAAAATACAGCATTCTCTCACATGCATGCACCTGAGGGAGTGTTCCCTCGTAAATCTCGGGCTGTGTTTGCTTCGTCCTTCATCCTTCAGCCACCAACACAAACACCTTCACACGAACCCTATAAATATCAGCAGTCCATTCATCAAGCTCTCCAACACCTCCACCGAGTGTATTGGTTTCAGTAGAGGCTGCGGTGCTTTCATGGCTCAGCTCAGGAGCTTCATCGTTCTCCTCCTCGTGGTCGTCTTCGACGACCTTGTGTCGTATGGGGAAGCAGCATACAACATTGCCGATTACGGCGCCAAGTCAGATGGCCGGACCGACTCGACCAAGTCGCTGCTCGCTGCATGGGAAGCGGCCTGCGGCTCGGCGGGGTCGGCCACCATGTACGTGCCGGCCGGGGACTTCTTGGTCGGCCAAGCCACCTTCGCTGGCCCATGCAGCAGCAGCAAGATCACCGTCCAGATCGACGGGACGCTCGTCTCGCCGTCCGATCTCGGCGGGGCTGGCGACTGGCTCGTGTTCCACCACGTCGAGGGCGTGTCGGTGTACGGCGGGACCGTCGACGGCCGCGGATCCTCCCTCTGGGCCTGCAAGGCCGCCGGACGTAGCTGCGCCGCCGGAGCCTCGGTGAGCTAATCATGTTACACTCGCAATCTACTTCGAATGATAAATGATAAAGATGAATCGATCGTCTTCTGCCTATGCAGTCGCTAACGTTCAGGAACTCGAAGGACATCACGATCAGCGGGCTGACATCGACGGACAGCGAGCTATACCACATCGTGATCGACGGCTGCGATGGCGTGACAGTGCAGAACGTCAAGATCACGGCACCGGGGAACAGCCCCAACACCGACGGCATCCACGTCCAAGGGTCGAGCCACGTGACGATTACCGGGGCCAGCATCAAGACCGGCGACGACTGCATCTCCGTCGGGCCCGGCACCACTAACCTGTGGATCGAACAGGTGGCGTGCGGCCCAGGCCACGGCATAAGGTAAATAAGCACTGCAAGCAGAAACCAGTGTACCATTAGCTGAGTCGAAGCTGACCTGATGCGGTGGCCACAGCATCGGGAGCCTGGGGAAGGAGTACGACGAGGAGGGGGTGGAGAACGTGACGGTGAACACGGCGGTGTTCACGGGGACGGAGAATGGGCTGCGGATAAAGACATGGGGGAGGCCGAGCCAGGGGTTCGTGAAGGGGGTGGTGTTCGAGCACGCCGTGATGCAGAACGTCCAAAACCCCATCATCATCGACCAGAACTACTGCCCCGGCGACAGAGGATGCCCCGACCAGGTGAGTTGACCATCGCTATCGCCATCGCCATCGCCATCACCTACCTCTGCATATGTTTCATCAGTTGAAGAAAAAAGGAAATAAGAGAGGAACAACGACGACATGAGTCGTGTTAAGCTAACCGTCTTTCCCCACAGAGTTCCGGCGTCAGGATCAGTGGCGTGACGTACAATGACATTCATGGATCGTCTGCATCGGAAGTGGCGGTCAACTTCGACTGCAGCGCCAGCAACCCCTGCACCGGAATCGGGTTACAGGACATCAAGCTCACCTACGGGAACACGGCGGCGGAATCATCCTGTAAGCACGCCGATGGCACCGCCTCCGGCTTCGTCGTGCCGCCAAGTTGTCTATGATGGCGAACTCCGGTTGCAGCATTACCACGCAGCTCATACATAACAGTTGTAGCACTACATGTAGACGACTCAGACACAGATGGCTACTTGGATGACATAATTTAATGCATACATCAATATATATGCTCACTTGTTCACCAAAATTACAATATCTGATGTTAAAGGAAGGCTTCAGATTAAGCAGCACAGAAAATATTCTCCTATAAAAGCAAAAAAAGCAAAAAAAAAGGAGGGTACATTAAGCTCGGATTCGGCATCTAATTGTTTCTGAAGCATACTCCTGGATCCACAGTAGAAGAAATCTGAAATTAAGGTTAAACAGTTTGCATTAAACCAATATGAGCTTGCCAAATCATCGTAAGACCTCATCAATTAGCAAGACATTAACATGTAAATTCTAAGAAAATGTATGTCGTAAGACTTCAAAAGGAAAACGTGTCGAGGCAATGCCCGGAGTAAACATCAGACTATTGTAAACATAGACCATGAAAATGCATCTGTCGATGCATTGGTCGTCTAAACATTTACAGCGCTGAGGCTTCAAAAGGAAAAAGAAGATTTTGGGCCACCATTTATACTAACAAAATAGATATAAATAGTTGATGGATGTACTCTCACCTATTTGTGGACAAAAAATGAATCAACCTCGTTGCTTTTTGTATTCTAAAATGTATAAATAGGAGAGGAAACATTTAATGTATTGAAGTATTTTTCATTTCAATAAAGCTTCTTCAGTAATTGTTCTTATCTTCTATTCTTTTCATCACTTGTGCCACGAAACTAATGCGAGAAGATGGGCACGACAGATAAATACTAATTCATCTAGCTTTTCAACTTTTGTCAGTTCCCTTCATTTAATTTATCAGCGAAGATTTTGTTCAAAACCGAGGTTAAAACTTTAAAACCATATTCAAGACAGAGGTTTTCAACCGAGAATTACAGCAATTTGAACCAGAAATCACAAATGATATACAAAGTTTCGCAAGGTACACATCTATCTTGTTTTTTAATGTTTCAGCAGTGCTAGTATTTTAGCAGTTATTTTTCAAATCAAAAAGTTGTTTCGTGTATAATCACAAATCGTAAGTTATCACTTGTTATTTAACAAAAAAAAAAAAAAACTCTTAAACAAAGTTGAAGACGTACATGTCAGAATTTGATGTAAAAGGAGATGGCTGCATGCATTAATCGAGCTAATACATGGATTTCAAAAGTATCCCTTTAAACCAATATTTATAAGGCCTATCACATGTCCAGACACACGTCTCATCATGTGGAACATCGTTTTTGATTTGAAATAATTGTTAGAACATGCCTAGCACTCATCCTCGTCTACTACTACATAAGAAACAAAAAAATCTAAAATGGAAACAATTAAAGGTCTACTACAGACAATTGAAAATAAAAACAAATTGTGTAACTGCTTACAATAAATAAAAAAAAGCATTAACAAGCGCTATCTGTTCAGAATTACTTTTCGTGGGATTTCATAGAATAATGAGGGTTCAAAAATAAATATCACAAGCCATTTTAGTAACCTATACATATGTTAGCATGTAAGCACATATAAATTGTTATGTGTCTCTATTTATCTTTCTTTATTACCGTATATTAATTTTGTTTAGAAAAATTTTCTAGTGTAACCCTGTAACTTTATGAAATATCCTATATACCCATGTAAAATTGCATGTATTATATATATCCCTACAAAGTCAAAAACCATGTTACTGTACCACTGCTCTTGAATTACTCGGTCAGTGTGAGACTTAAAAGAGTGTTAAGGCTGGATTAATGCTGGTGAAAGAGTAGGTAACCAGTATTAAACTAACAGGAGTTAAATTGGCAAAAAAAAATGCTCCTGCATGGTGAAATGTTGACCTGTTGCAAGGTTACAACTACTTTTATCTACCGATGAAAGAGAAGAAAAACCCCGGTCAACACTAGATGACAAGGACTCTGTGTTTTATTTATATGAAAGACTAATAGTAGACCATGTGGATTATGAAATAAGCAAATAGCACCTTTGTTCCAAAATTTGATTGTCCTACTAGACGGACAAAAATATTTACATCACAACGAAGTGAACCTTCCTGCATATTTCCAATGCTTATTCCAAGATACCTAACCAGCCTCTCTATCTCTACAACATATTCTACAGCCTCAAGTCCACTCCTCATATCGGGCTTAGAGACAATCTCCAGTAAAGGCACCCCTGCCCTATTCAGATCCACCTGCCAAAACAACCTGAGAATAACTCCCCATTTCTGAGTAAATTAGTTTTCCTGCATCTTCTTCCATATGAACTCTAGTTATGAAGATCCAAATCAATGAACCCTTTAATTGCTATTGGGATGTCAAATTGTGATATTTTGTATCCTTTAGGGAGAATCTTGGAGGTCATGGACATTCTGTAGTTGAGTGCAAGGCCAAGTTTCATAGCAAATTCAATGACCTTGGAGTTCAAAACTGGTAGAGTACCAGGATGTCCCATGCAGACAGGACAAACAGTAGTGTTCGGTTATGATCCATAGAGGTAAGGGCTGCTGCAGAGTGCTTTGGTAAGGGTTAATAGTTGCACATGGGTCTCTATACCAATAATAGTTTCATATCTATGATTTTTTTGTTCTACACTTGTTTTAGTTGTCGTTTGTGATGGGGATATAAACAGGAATAACCTTTGTATATGAACAAATATTAGAAGACCATAATACACAGCGGAATTAAATAGAAACACAATCAAACAAAACACCAAGATATACGTGGAAAACCCCTCCAATGTGAAGGGTAAAAACCACGGGGCAAATTAGAGATAATCCACTATGAGAATAATGAATATATAAATCTCAATCTCTTGCCCTAAACCCTAGCAACAATCTCAAGAGAACAACTGGGATACAAGGATCACGTCACTGCCCACAATATCTAAAACCTCCCCAAATAATCACAACAAGAGTCTACTATAGATTTGATCTAACCTAAGATATAACACTATTAGATGATTGAGAACAGCCTCGTTGTCCTTGTCTTCTTCCATTTCTTTCTCTTCCTTTTTTGCCTTGTTTGTCTCCTTTTCTTTGGAATCTCGTGGTTGTTTCCTTCTCCCACGTTGCTGCCCTATTTATGCCTTTTTCTGCCTCCAAAACGTAGCCATCACCCCCCCTAATGTTAATTAGGGTTAGGTTAAAAGGGGGGTGAGCTGTGGGCTACCCAAGCCCACTATGGGCTGAATTTGTGGGCTGCCAGCCTAACAACCTCCCCCTTCAGCCCATAAGGGAGGATGTCTCATGACTCCTCAATGTGACGCCATGCCGACCTGTTGTGGGCATATCTCCTGTCCTTCTTTTGGTAAAGTTTTTGTCAACATGTCTGCTCCGTTTTCATCTGTGTGAATTTTCTGAAACTGCAACTGCTTCTCTTCAAATACATTTCGAATCCTGTGGTATCTGACATCTATATGCTTTGACTTAGAATGAAACATTGGGTTTTACACAAATGGATGGCACTCTGGCTATCACAATGCACCACATACTTTTTCTGTTTCAGCCCCAATTTTTGTAAGAATTCTTTCACCCATAACATTTCTTTGCATACATCTGTAGCAGCAATATATTCTGCTTCTATGGTAGAGAGAGCAATACACCTTTGCAACTTGGATTGCCATGACACAGCTCCCCCTACAAAAGTAAGTACATAACCTGAAGTAGACTTTCTCGTATCTATATCTCTTGCCATATCTGCATCTGTGTAACCTGTCAACACATGTGGTCCATCTCCAAAGCTTAAACAAATCTTAGAGCTCCCTTTGAGATATTTAAAAATCCACTTCACTACTGCCCAGTGCTCTTTGCTTGGATTTGCAAGAAATCTGCTAGTAACACCCACTGCATATGCGATGTCTGGCCTCGTACATACCATTGCATATATTAAACTTCCAACTGCTGAAGCATAAGGAACCTTCTGCATTTTCTCCTTCTCCTCATCACTCGATGGACTCTATTCTGAGCACAACTTGAAGTGACCTGTAAGAGGAGAACCAACTGGTTTTGCATTGCTCATACTGAATCTTTCCAATATCTTCTCGATATATTTCTCCTGTGACAACCAAATCTTCTTATTTTTCCTATTAAGGGAAATATGCATACCTAGTATTTGCTTTGCTGGCCCTATGTCTTTCATTGCAAAAGACTCATTCAGTTCCTTCTTTAACCTGTCAATTTTAGACATATTTTTCCCAAGAATAAGCATATCATCAACATAAACTAAGAGAATAATAAAATACTCACCAAACCATTTGATGTATACACAATGATCTAAAGCCATTTTTTGTATCCATTTTCTATCATAAATGAATCAAACTTTATGTACCACTGTCTTGGAGCTTGCTTTAGCCCATACAAGCTCTTCTTCAACTTGCAGACAAAATTATCTTTACCTTTGACTTTGAAGCCTTTTGGTTGCTCCATATAAATTTCCTCCTCCGAATCACCATGAAGGAAAGTTGTCTTCACATCTAACTACTTAACCTCCAAGTCCTGTCTAGCAGCAATACCAAGATCAACACGAATAGAAGACATTAAAACACCAGGAGAGAAAATCTCTTCAAAGTCAATACCTTTCTTTTGACCAAAGCTTTTCACAATCAATCTAGCTTTTTACTGCTAGTCATAGGTGCCCAGCAAGCCAATCACGTGAGTGATGGCACGTGTGACTTGATACAGAATCTTTTTGCTTATTATATTTTGGCGTATATCACTTTATAACTATTGCATAAATGCATATATATATTGTGATGTCCTTGGATTTGTGCAATGGGAATCGGATCGTGATGAGATCACGATAATGAGATCGATTCACCTTTAAACACATATCCTAAATAATCCCGGTCATAGGTTACTCGAGAGGGACATCGTGATAACCGGATAGACTAGTGTGCTGTATACCCGTTCATATGATGGATGCAGCTAGTCTCATAGCTGCTCGTGTAGGGACACTATGGATACAGTACAGGTGCTCATTGGAGAATGAGTTCACTGATTGATCCGCTTACGGAATGCTGGATGGTTGATGATGCCTTATTGTCAGATAGCGATTCCGTAGTCCTAGTGGTGTATCTGGTCCTTAGACTTGATACACCAAGGATGTCCTGTATGAGTGCTCCACTCTTTGATACCATACTTATAGGTTTGACTGTCCCAGATCTAGTACAGCTGGTCATTGGGAGTGGTAGTCGACCTTACGAGGGCTATTGAGTGTCGACAAAGGATCATCCACTCTCGGCGTCATGAGAGGAATATCCCATGTATTCTTGCTCAGACAAATCCCTGGCCAAGGTCATTCGGGTTGAGAGAGAAAGAGTTCTCCGGGAGAATCCGATTAGAGCGAGACTTGAGTAGAAACCGTATGGGTCTGACAGCACCATGCTCGATATACGGTCTCTGAGATATTAGATGGATGAGGGACTATAGGTACATGGTAATTGAGGACAGACAGGTCCAATGGATTGGATTCCCCTGTATCGTCTGGGGACTACAGCGTAGTGGCCTAGTACGTCCGTAGTCGATGAGTCGAGTGAATTATTACAGAGATAATAATTCACTGAGTTATAAGGAGTTCTGACAGGTATGACTCACGGCCAACTCGATATTGGGCCTAGAGGGTCACACACATATGGTAGGCATTGCGATGAGTAGAGGTTCGGATATGAGATATCCGACGGAGCCCTTGTCTTATTGGATGCAGATCCAATACCCACTAGGGAAGGACCCATTAGGGTTTTGACATAGGATCTCTATAAATAGGAGGGATTCACAGCCTCATAGGCTAGAGTCTTTGCTTGCCCTTCCTATTCTCCTCTCCCTCTCCACCTCAGAGTAGGCCTGGAGTTTTGAGGAGCGTCTTCGCAACCCTGCTGTGTGGATCACCGCTAGAGAGGAGGACGCTTGACCTCCTTCACCCTCTCCTAAGGATCTGCAAGGAAACAGGGATATACGATCTCCCTAGGTAACACAATCTCTATACGCAGTTTTGTGTTTTGCGGATTTTTTGCGCACCAATATTCGCACGACGACGAACATCTTTTTGGGAATCAGGGATTTTTGTTTTCTTGTTCTTCCGCTGCGCTATGATGGCGAACTCCGGTTGCAGCATTACCACGCAGCTCATACATAACAGTTGTAGCACTACATGTAGACGACTCAGACACAGATGGCTACTTGGATGACATAATTTAATGCATACATCAATATATATGCTCACTTGTTCACCAAAATTACAATATCTGATGTTAAAGGAAGGCTTCAGATTAAGCAGCACAGAAAATATTCTCCTATAAAAGCATAAAAAGCAAAAAAAAAGGAGGGTACATTAAGCTCGGATTCGGCATCTAATTGTTTCTGAAGCATACTCCTGGATCCACAGTAGAAGAAATCTGAAATTAAGGTTAAACAGTTTGCATTAAACCAATATGAGCTTGCCAAATCATCGTAAGACCTCATAAATTAGCAAGACATTAACATGTAAATTCTAAGAAAATGCATGTCGTAAGACTTCAAAAGGAAAACGTGTTGAGGCAATGCCCGGAGTGAACATCAGACTATTGTAAACATAGACCATGAAAATACATCTGTCGATGCATTGGTCATCTAAACATTTACAGCGCTGAGGCTTCAAAAGGAAAAAGAAGATTTTGGGCCACCATTTATACTAACAAAATAGATATAAATAGTTGATGGATGTACTCTCACCTATTTGTGGACAAAAAATGAATCAACCTCGTTGCTTTTTGTATTCTAATATGTATAAATAGGAGAGAAAATATTTAATATATTGAAGCATTTTTTATTTCAATAAAGCTTCTTCAGTAATTGTTATTATCTTCTATTCTTTTCATCACTTGTGTCACGAAAATAATGCGAGAAGATGGGCACGACAGATAAATACTAATTCATCAACCTTTTTAACTTTTGTCAGTTCCCTTCATTTAATTTATCAATGAGGATTTTGTTCAAAACCAATGGATTTGCCTTGCCCTTGGACTCCTTCTCGGAGAAGTTAAAACTTTAAAACCATATTCAAAACAAAAGTTTTCAACCGACAATTACAGCAATTTGAATAAGAAAACACAAATGATATATAAAGTTTCCACACACCTGACCAGCAAAAAATCCTTGCAACTTGGTTTTTCCACCACGATATTGTTGAAGTTGCTTGGGATTTGCAGCAAGCACTTTATCAACAAGTGCTTCTATTGCAGTTGGATCTACAAGCACTTTATTACAGTATATTAATTTTGTTTAGAAAAATTTTCTAGTGTAATCCTGTAACTTCATGAAATATCCTATATACCCATGTAAAATTGTATATATTATATATATCCCTACAAAGTCAAAAACCATGTTACTATACCACTGCCCTTGAATTATGTTGGACTGGCAGCCCACAGATTCAGCCCATAGTAGGCTTGGGCAGCCCACACCCCCTCTTAACCTAACCCTAATTAACATTAGGGGGGTGTGATGGCTACGTTTTCGAGACAGAAAAAGGCATAAATAGGACAGCAACGTGAGAGAAGTAAAACAGCCACGAGATTCCAAAGAAAATGAGAAAAACAAGATAGAAAAGGAAGAGAAAGAAAGGGAAGAAGACGAGGACAATGCAGAAAGGTTGTTCTCAATCATCTAGTAGTGTTCTCATCTCAGGTTAGATCAAATCTACAGTAGACTCTTGTTGTGATTACTTGGGGAGGTTTTAGATATTGTGGGCAGTGACGTGATCCTTGTATCCCAGTTATTCTCTTGTGATTGTTGCTAGGGTTTAGGGTAAGAGATTGAGATTTGTATATTCATTATTCTCAAAGTGGATTATCTCTAGTTTGTCCTATGGTTTTTACCCTTTATATTGAAGGAGTTTTCCACGTATATCTTGGTGTTCTATTTGATTGTGGTTCCATTTAATTCCGCTGCATATCATGATCTTCTAGTATTTGTTCATATACAAAGGTTATTCTTGTTTATATCCCCATTAATTGGTATGAGAGCAAGGGGTTTTGGTGATTTAAATTTTGTATTTGAATATGGAGGCTAGTAATGTTTCTCGCATGATTAGTTTAAATGGAAACAATTGGATGATATGGAAACCAAGAATGGAAGATCTCTTGTATTGCAAAGATTTGTATGGACATTTGTAGGGGGATAGTGCAAAACCCACAACGATGACAGATGATGAGTCGAAGATGTTAGATCGAAAAACAATTAGATTTATTCGACAGTGGCTTGATGATAGTGTCTTTCACCATGTTTCTACTGAAATTTCTGTATATTCTCTTTGGAAAAAGTTGGAAAGTCTCTACAAAAGAAAAACAGTTAGCAACAAAGCTTTTTTGATCAAAAAACTTGTGAACCTAAAATATAGAGAAGGTGCTTCTATTGCTGAACATTTGAATGAAATGCAAAGTATTACTAATCAGTTATCCTCTATGAAAATATCTCTTGATGATAAGTTGCAGGCATTGTTACTTCTCAGTTCATTACTAGAAAGTTGGGAGACATTGGTGGTTTCCCTCAGTAATTCTGCACCAGATGGTGTTGTCACTATGAGTCAAGTAACAAGCAGTTTGTTGAATGAGGAGTTGTGAAGAAAGAGTTCGGCAACATCTCGGAATGATTCACAAGCACTTATCTCAGAGAACAGAGGAAGGTCAAAGTCTAGAAGCAGTTCACGCATGGGTAGAAGCAAGTCAAGATCAAGAAAAGATATTTTTGCTATAATTGTGGTGAGAAAAGACATTACAAGAACCAATGTAAGGAACGTGATAATATCACAGCTAATATCAAAAGATATTTGATTTTATCTACAATGTGTCAAAAGATAATATCACAGCTACAATGTAGGCCGGTGATTATTTGATTTTATCTCCTTCTGAAGATATTTTTTCTTGTGTGTGTCAGGATCTTGAGTGGGTGATTAACACAGGTGCTTCTTATCATGCTACACCACGGAGGGAGTTTTTTTCTATATATAGGTCTGAAAACTTTGGTGTTGTCAAGATGGGAAACTATGGTACAGCAGACATCATAGGCATGGGTGATATCCATTTAAAGACCAACCTTGGCTGCAAGTTGGTGCTTAAGGATGTGAGGCATGTGGTTGACTTGAGACTGAATCTAATTTCAGTTAGAAAGATAGATGATGAAGACTATGAAAGCAGATTTCACAAAGGGCAATGGAAGATCAGTAAGGATTCTCTTGTTATAGCTAATGGAAAGAAATGTCATACTTTATACAGGTTACATGCTAAAGCTTATGGTGAGCAGTTAAATGCTACAGAAAAAGACTTCAGCATGGAGTTGTGGCATAGGCGACTGGGACACATGAGCGAGAAGGGGCTGCAAGCTCTTTCCAAGAGAGAAGTATTACCAAACCTCAGAGGTATACATCTGAACCCTTGTATTGATTGTTTGGCAGGTAAACAACATAGAGTTTCATTTGCTAGTGCTGCTTTATCTAGAAAAATGCATGCCTTAGATCATGTTTATACAGATGTATGTGGTCCTTTGAGGACAAAAACTCCTTATGGATTTGTTGATGTTCTTGGTATAAGTGGTGCACTTTATTTTGTCACTTTTATAGATGATTTTTCCAGAAAAGTTTGGGCATATTCTTTGAAGACTAAAGATCAGGTGATTAATGTCTTCAAAGAGTTTCATGCTAGGGTTGAAAGGGAGACATAAAGGAAATTGAAATGCATAAGATCAGATAATGGTGGTGAGTATACATGATTGTTTAATGACTATTGCAGGTCACATGGGATCCAATATGAGATGACAGTTCTTGGTATACCTCAACATAATGCAATTGCAAAGAGAATGAATCGCACCATCATGGAAAAGATCAGATGTATGCTTTCACAAGCTAAGCTACCTAAAAGGGTTTGGGATGAGGCTTTGAGGACTGTAGTTGATGTGATCAACTTATCACCATGTATAGCCCTAAATGGTGATGTTGCAGAGCATATATATGGTCAGGGAAAGATGTTTCCTACAAGCATTTAAGAGTGTTTAGTTGTCGTGCATTTGCACATGTTCCAGATAATGAGAGTTCCAAGCTGGATGGTAAGACTAAAGAATGTATTTTTCTTGGCTACTCACATTATCATTTTGGTTACAGGCTTTGGGATCTAGAAAAGTAGAAGGTGTTCAGAAGTAGAGATGTAGTCTTCTTTGAGGATCAAACCTTTGAGGATTTGAAGAAGAAGGTACCAACCAAGACTTCTGCAGAAGGATTAGCAGATTGTAACCCAGTTATTCCTCCAGTATATCAGGATGATGGGGGAGATGTGCAGGAAGATAGGGGAGATGTGCAGGAAGATAGTATAGAGCCTGATATTGATCTACCTACAGGACATGTTGAGCAAGAAGAAGTAGGAGAGTAAGTTCCCGCATAACCTCAGTTGAGAAGATCTTCTAGACAACGTCAACCTTCCAGAAGATACTCTACAGATGAGTATGTGATGCTTACTGATGCAGGTGAACCAGAGAGTTACCAAGAAGCAGTTGAAAGTGAGCAGAAAGAGAAGTGGTTACTTGCTATGCAGGAAGAGATGGATGCTTTTCAGAAGAACCACACTTATGATTTGGTACTGCTACCAAATGGAATGAAGACCCTACCAAAAGAAAGGCAGGAGATATGCCGACAATTGGTTGGCATGACTTCACATTGAGGAGTCATGTGACAACCTCCCTTATGGGCTGAAGGGGGGAGGTTGTTGGGTTGCAGCCCACAGATTCAGCCCATAGTAGGCTTGGGCAGCCCACAGCCCACACCCCCTCTTAACCTAACCCTAATTAAAATTAGGAGGGTGTGGTGGCTACGTTTTGGAGGCAGGCATAAATAGGACAGCAACGTGGGAGAAGTAAAACAACTATGAGATTCCAAAGAAAAGGAGGAAAACAAGGTAGAAAATAAAGAGAAAGAAAGGGAAGAAGACATGGACAACATAGAGAGACTGTTTGTGTTCTCATCTCAAGTTGGATCAAATCTACAGTAAACTCTTGCTATGATTACTTGGGGAGGTTTTAGATATTGTGGACAGTGACGTGATCATTGTATCCCAATTATTCTCTTGTGATTGTTGCTAGGGTTTAGGACAAGAGATTGAGATTTATATATTCATTATTCTCATAGTGGATTATCTCTAGTTTGCCCCGTAGTTTTTACCCTTCACGTTGAAGGAGTTTTCCACGTATATCTTGGTGTTCTATTTGATTGTGGTTTTATTTAATTCTACTGCGTATTATGATCTTCTAGTATTTGGTTCATACACAAAGGTTATTCCTCCTGTTTATATCCCAATCAAATTACTCGGTCAGACTTAAAAGAGTGTTAAGACTAGATTAACGCTGGTGAAAGAGTAGGTAACCAGTATTAAACTAACAGGAGTTAAATTGACAAAAAAAAATGCTTCTGCATTTTTTGTTCTACACTTGTTTTAGTTGTCGCTTGAATTGATGCCTCTTTCAGAGTGCTAGTGGTGCTCTCTGCTTGAGCATTAATGCGAGTCTTTGAAACTTGCAATGTGCGAAAAAAAGCACTACTGTCCGGATGAACAAAGCTGATTGGTTGAGGAAAATATGGTTGGTTCTAATTCCTCCATGACATATCAAAGCCATCATCACCCTTGATCGCCAGATATATTTATCCCACCACCAACAAAAAGCTTCAAGCAAGCATCCCACCTAAAGAAAGCAAGAAAAATATGAGAAAATTCTAAGCAAGAGAATAGCTTCGGAACAAAAAGGTACTCAAGTTGATTATGCAGTTCATAACTAACAAACTCTTATGATATATATACGCACAATGTCTGAGGCAATAACCAATTATGTTAAGTATGATCTATAAGGTTCAAAAATATATAACTTAAAATTCATATAATTATAATATATTCAGTGTATTCATCAAAATAGCAGAAAATGAACAACATAAAAAAAAACATTGTCTACAAAATTAGAATCTGATGTGCTCAATAATGATTGAAGTGATTAATTTATATTATCAATACTCAGATAACTGCATTCAAAATTGTTTGTTACGATACTTACACCATTGATCAACTCAAAAGATATTTCATGCTGTTAAAACAGATAATTTAGGAACAGAAACCCTAAAACCCTAAAACTGTATGCAGCAATCTCTCCTCCCTTACACTATAAGATCAACAAAAACATGATGAAATAAACTGCAAAATACTTTCTCCTCCCTTACACTATAAGATCAACAATAACATGATGAAATAAACTGCAAAATACTTGCTTTGTTTGATCTTTGATCACCGCACTCCTATTCCTGGCGGTTTTCGTAACCCTTGTCGGCGGTGAAGCACGAAAGAGGGGCCGGATAAGGGCGGTCTTGTACGACGACAACCTGTTGCTGCAAGGTCAGTTCGAGCGAGGCGTTACCTCCTGCAGAAGTTCCCGTAAGATTCGTGCTTTCCACCACCTAGTCCAGCTGCCGCCGCCGCCCGATAGCCGCGGGGTCAGGAGGAAGAAAGGAACGTGGTGCCTCTTCGTGCGGCTACACCCAAATCGGGATGGATAATACATTTCGAAATATTGGGGCGGAAATTGAAGCATTTTTATAGTGAAAATTACGGGTCGGATTTTGGCCTTGGACCCAAACCCGATTTGGTCGTCTCCCCAGGGGCCCGCGGCGCGAGTGCGGGTGGGACTTGGCTTGGGTGAACCGGTTGCAACGTTTGGGTTCAACTCAAGTCGAGTTAATTTCAATTACTCTCCTCTTTCAAGAATACCTTGCATCTAAGAATCGAAGATGTTTCATTTGAAGGGTTCTCATCTATCTGCCTTCGCTGACTGCACTTCCTAATGCACCAGGGATTTATGCTAATCGTGTGAACTTTATACATCATTATTGTTCCATTGGCATGCAAGAAGATAGACCACATGGAAATAGATACCAAAACCAAGAGGATAAGAATGGGCCCATGAAAAGTTCAGCCGTGTCATCATTTGTTGTGGCATGTCATCGTGACATTGGCATGCTGTGTTTTGACTAGGTTTTGAATCTACAGAGATCGAGGGAGGGAGGAATTGCACTATTCCTGCTTTGTATTCTGATGGCAGGATGGGTTGGGTGATGGCTTAAATGCTCTCTCTCTCTCTCTCTCTAGGCCATTCGAGTTCGGTTTACTGGTCCTTTTATTGATGGCTCACCTCCCTTTCACAGTGAAGGAGAGTTCAACTGTTGAGTTAGGTCTTCTGCTATCCTCCGCAGCATTCCTTTTGCCTCCTCCTATGCGTCAGCATTCATACACTTGAACTATTGGACTGAGAATGGTCAACTACAAAAGTGGGGTTTCAATCTCAGAGGCTTCCACATTAATGCTCTCAGCTTTACCTTTCTGCACCTTTGGAGTTCCGACAGCAGAAGTTTCAGACTCACAGGGCAGTGCTGTAAATGAAGATTGAATCACAATACAGCAGAAGTTTCTGCACCTTTTATGAGGATTGAATCATGATGACCGTGTTTTCTCTTCCTGCTTGAAGAGATGTCATGATTATTCTCTTCTTTTATGGTCATCAGATTCAGAAGTAGAAGAGCTGCAAAGCCAAGAGAAGCTATATATATGTGCTACTTCACTGCAGTGTAATGCACGAAGGAAACCCAAAAGAATTTAGAGAAGGATGGCCATTAAATAACTTGCAACCAATAAGTACTCATATCAGAGTGTGTATTAAAAGCTGAATAGTAAAGCTGGTGAACTCATACAATGAAGTCTACGGGAACTACAGAAACCACAACTGCTGCATGACTTCAACACAAGAAGAGGACGAGAAATCCGAGAGTCATTATCTCCCTCTATATATGTTTATATCTCATTATCTCCAGCAATTAGCCATTCTCCAAATCTTAACCTGAAGTGCAGAGAAAGCAGAGATGGATCAGCAGAAAAGGCAGCATTTGGCATGCATGAGATCCACGTACCTGCGTGCATGAACGGGTCCTCTGTTAAAAGTTATATGATCTCAGATGATCGTGAAGAAAGATAGGTGTATGATACACAGTTGGTCTCTTACAGAGGTTTAATGGCTGGGCTATCGTCGCCGCTGGCCGTGCTTGGCTTCTTGACGCTAGCAAGTCCGGTGTCGTATGATCCATCGGCGGCCAGCTTCGCTGCCGGATCTTCTTCGTAGTGCCTCGGAATCGTAAGATCGTTGACATCGATGAGCCCATGCCCGGTGGCGGCGGACTGGTACTTGGAGAGCTCGGACATGGCGGCGGACAGGTCGACACGGAGCTGGCGAAGCTGGCGCTGGAGGAGGGAGATGACGCCGACGCAGCCGTAGACGGGATCGCGGAGGCGCATGTCGGCCTCGTAGGCGAGGGAGTTGACGGCGTCCTCGCGTTGGTAAGGGTGCAGCTCATTGAGCAGCTTCGTGACGTTGCTGGCCCCGAACACCCGGTGCACGTGCACGAACTTTTGCGGCTGGTCCGGCGGGAAGTAGGGGGCGAACACGCACTCCGGCTGGCACTTTCGCCGCAGGAACTTGCAGGCCGCGCATGGAGATGCTACTGCAGCCGCTGCCGCCGCCGATACCATCTCACGCACAGCTGACACAGGAAGACAAGCATAAAAGACTAATGCCAGAAAGAACTGCTCCCTCTGAATACATAATGAACTCTAAAAGCGTAAGCTAAGGACGTGATTCCAGTCGAAGGAGTAGTGATTAGTTGTAGACCAACTAAGATGCATCTAATGGCCTCCTTCTTGGAGCTTGTTTCACCTGCACAGCAGAAAAGAGGAGGCAAATGGGAAACCTTATTCCTCGCTTGTTCGACTCTCGCCCTCGATGCCGAAGTCAAGGCAGCAGAAGAGGGCAAACGGAAGCTGAGAGGAGGGAGAGGAGTTGGAAGATTTGTGAACGAAGGGATGGTTGAGGAAGAAGAGAATGGCAGCAAATTTAAAGACAGCTTATGTCGTGATTTAACTACGTGTGACATGAGAGAGAGAGAGAGAGAGAGGAATGAGCATGTCGTGATATGACCTCTTTGGCTGGTCCCCCGCGGGCGGGTCTCTTCTTTCTCGGCTGAGCAGGTAAGACCCACCAAGCTCCGACCACTAATAGGGCAGAGAGGATGGGTCCCAACGGACACGTGGGACAAAAAATGGTGTTCGATATCTCCGTGCCGAACTTGTTTTGGAGGACAGACGGCATAATCGCGGGAATACCGTCGACTCACTCGAGTCAGATGAACATTTAATGCCATGATGGTCACAACTTATACGTACCCAATAAAGTTTCCATCTACCAACAAAAGTCATTTTTTTAAGATATTTCATATCTAGATTTTTAATGTTTACCTTTTATTTTTCTTGGTTTGATTCAGAAAAAAACACAAATTAATATATGCAATGCAATTATAATAGTATATATTAATTTGGGGAAATCAAAATACAAATTCCTTCCCCGACTTCCCCTCCGTCTCCCTCTTCAAAATAAAATAATATTCGATATGTCAATAAGCACAAGGTGGTGACAATGGAAAACAAAGTTTAAAGCTACTACACAAATCCAATAGTTCGATGGAAATGCAGGTTCATTTTCTGTTTTTCTGAAGGGAGGAAAACAGAAATTCACAGTGCCTTTCGATGGAAATAATATTCGATATATTAATTGTTGCTTGCAGTAAACTCTAGCTCTAAATTATGCCTTATGATACCATTAGAAATTCACAGTGCCTTTCCATGCAGGGATAGCAAGATATTTACTTGTCCAATTACATGAAGTAATTGCTCATTCAGTTATCAAGATATAACCAACAAGATGTTGTTGGCAATTCTGACAATTACTTAGATGGTAAAAGGCATAATTATCCTTGACCACTTCAAAAGAACAAAGTCCATCAACAGAAGCATTAGATCAAATATTAGGTAGACATGTACTTAGATGGTATTCACTTGCCTTAATGTCCTGATATACTTCGAGCCTAGGCTAAGTCACGATCGATGCCATACCATGTCACAGCCAAGTTAGCAAGAGAAGCACCCCCACTGAGCCAGCAACCATATCAAGATGCCACTCAGTATGTCCCATCCCGGTAAGCTCGGGACAACACCGCATGGCGTCGTTCTGCATGTCGCGGGATGGCGACCGCACAAAGGTACCATCTCACCCCTCGAGGATCGATCGTCGAGCCAAATCCACGTACGATCGACCCTCGTACAGCAGTATAAAAGTCCCTGGCCGGCATCCGGCCATGGAGGAGAAAAAAGGGAGGCAGAAAGTAGAACCCCACACTGACTTACTTGTCGAGGGGCCACAGTCGATAACGACCTGGCAGGGCCTTCTGTGCAGGAAAATGGTAATGTTTGAGGCGAGGCCATCCCGATCGATAGAGGTGTCCTTCCTCCCAACGCCCCAATTAGCATCCCGACGAAAAGACGTTAATTTTATGGCACCAACACACCGACTAAAGGGCTTGACCGACTCCAGCATCCCGCTAAGCCGACCAAAGACTCCCGACATTGTTCCGTGGACTGGGTCGTGCTGACTCATTAGCCACGGCACATTAGTTCATCAATATTTTTGGCACTAGAAGGAAGGTCATGTCGTAGGAGAATCACGTAGGATCTCTCCCCGAGGGAGAACCATCAGCCGATCACCCCTCTGTCAGGCCAGGAGATCAGCCCCTCCCCATCCTCAGAGACGGGAGAATCCCAGCCTCGACACCAGATCGCTACTAGCACCTGTTCAATGACTCGGGGTTGTCACTCTCTGGGCTTACCATGGGACCCTCGGTCGTTTCGCCAAAAGCGTTCCTCGGCCTGACCAAGCAAGTACAGGCGATGGCGGGAATGATGCCCGAGTAGACAATGGACCCAAGAGGCATGCCCGAGCAGAGCATACATGCACCCTACCGGATCACTCCACCCTACTTCGAGCCTGATACCATATCGTCCAACTCGGCGGATGACTCATTCAGGATCTAGTTGTCCCGGGTCAACCAATGCCTGGACGAGTTCCAACATGAGTTCTAGAAGTCGCGGGGCGAGATGGGCGAAGGCAGCTCGGGCGGATCCCCTTTTACTCAGGAAATATAGGACAAGCCTGTACCCCTCAACTTCAGGCTACTGGCATTGGAGACATATGACAGTGGCTCCGATCCCGCATAGCACATCGCTGCGTTTCGAGCTCAGATGGCCCTATATGGCACCTCCGATACATTGATGTGTCGGGTATTCCCGACCACCTTTAGGGGACCGGCACGAGCGTGGTTCAACCAGCTACGCTCGTCCTCAATCTCGTCTTTCGACCAGCTCGCCAGGGAGTTCGAGTAGAATTTCCTTGCCAGCATGTGACCCAGACCTTCCGTGGCCACCTTGCTCGCGTTATCCCAACGCGAAGATGAGTCGCTCTCTAAGTTCGTGGCATGTTTCGCCACTGAAATCCGAGGATTCCCGGATGCTCATCCTTCTTTAATCATGTAGGCGTTTTTGATAGGTTTGAAGCCTTCAAGGTTCTTCTAGTCGTTGATCGAGAAGCCACCATCAACCATCCCTGAGATGCTCCAGGACCCCAATCAGTACATCGCTGCCGAAGCTTTGGTGGCGGGAAAGCGCACGAACGGGAAGAGGCCGAGGGCAGAACAATCCCGAGGAACGACCTCAGCAGCCCCGGTGCAACCCCACCGGAGGCCCGACCAACAAGAGCTGCTACTCTTGAGGCCCCCATCTCTCCCTCTGAACACATCTCGTATCGAGATCTTCCTCCTAATCAGGGAGAAGGGTCTTTTGCAATAGCCCAACCCCATGAAAGCTACTCACAAAGACTGGTCCAAATATTGCAGGTTCCACCGAGACTATGGCCATGACACGGAAGATTGCCGCGACCTCTAGAATCAAATTGAGGACCCGATCTGAAGAGGTCACCTCGGGTGCTATCTCAAGGAACCCCGGGAAGTAACCCTACACCCTTAGGGGACCCATCGAAAGACAGATCGACGTCATCTCCGGAGGACCAGCAACCGACGGTTGCAGCACCACGGCGAGGAAGGCCTACGCCCGGAGCACGGTCGAGAAATGTCCCCGACCTGAGCTCGAGCTTGAAATCACTTTCGGGGCCGAAGAGGTCAAGCGCTCCCATCACGACGATGCTTTGGTGATCTCCATTCGGATTGCCAACGCTCGGGTCAAAAGGGTAATGGTTGATACCGGGAGCTCTGCCGACGTGCTATACCTCGACGCCTTCAAGAAGCTCGGGACCACCATCCTCCCTACCACCATCGAGGAAGAGCCGATGACCAAGACAATAATGACCACCTTCATGGTAGTTGATCTGCCCTCGGTTGACCAATGCTCAACAAGTTGAAAGCAGTAGTGTCCACCTACCACCGAGCCATTAAGTTTCCAACTTCGGTAGGGATCGGGGAATCCCGAAGCGATCAGGGAGAATCGAGGCTGTGCTATCTTACAGCGGTCACTCTCCCGGAGAAGGAGCGCCCCCGTCAAGTCCTAGATCCCTAAGAAGGAGCTGTACCATCGAGGCGTCTGGAGCCTCTCGAGCAACTCATCGAGGTACCATTGAAAAGGAACCAGCCCGATTTGATCGTAAAAATTGGGATGGCACTCCCCGAAGCAAATCAGCTCCAGCTCATAGACTTCCTAAAAGAAAATGCCGATGTATTTGCATGGTCCTCTAAGGAGATGCCTAGGATCGACCTAGACATGACCCAGCACTAGCTCAACATCAACCCCGAGGCTAGGCCAGTGAAGCAAAGGCCGAGGAAGTTCACCCCCGACCGACAGATGGTGATCGGCGACGAGGTCGATCGCCTTAAAGAGGCAGGGTTTATTACCGAGGTGAAATACCCTCGATGGCTGTCGAATGTAGTCCTCGTTAAAAAACCAAATGGAAGCTAGAGGATGTGCATTGATTACACCGATCTCAACCGGGCATGCCCCAAAGACTGCTATCCACTCCCGAGAATCGAGCAGTTGGTCGATGCCACCGTAGGCTATAAACTCCTTACATTTATGAACGCATTCTCAGGCTACAACCAAATCCGAATGGCATCGCAAGACCAACAGAACACGGCCTTCATCACCGACAAAGGAGTATATTGCTATAAAGTGATGCCTTTCGGCCTGAAAAACGTCGAGGCAACTTACCAAAGAATGGTCGACCAGATGTTCAAGCAATAGCTTGGGAGAAACATGGAAGTGTATGTGGACGACATGATCATGAAGAGCAAGATTGCAAGCACACACTTGGCCGACCTGGCAGAGACATTCCAAACGCTAAGGCGGTTCAACATGCGCCTAAACCCCGCGAAGTGTGTCTTCAGAGTCAGCTCGGGAAAATTCCTCAGTTTCGTCATCCACCAGAGAGGAATAGATGCCAACCCAGAAAAGGTTCGGGCCATAACCGAGATGCATCCCCCGCGCACGATCAAGGAGGTGCAGCGCCTCGCCAGAAAGTTGATAGTGCTCAGCAGGTTCATATCGCGATCAGGCGATAAGTGCCTCCCCTTCTTCCGGGCTATGTGGTAGGCCGACAACTTCACATGGATCCCGGAATGTGAGGAAGCCTTTGAAAAGTTAAAGGTGTGCCTCGCTTGCTTGCCCCGACTCGCCTCACCCGAGCTAGGCAAAACCCTCGGTCTCTATCTTGCAGCCTCGGCGTGGGCGGTCAGCTCGGTGTTGGTTCGGGAAACACCACCGATGCAACAGCCTATCTATTATGTCAGCCACATCCTTGTCGGGCCTAAGGTGCGGTATTCCCCGATCGAGAAGCTGACCCTTGCACTGATGAAGATGACCCGAAAGCTGTGACCATATTTCCAAGCTCACATAATCAAAGTGATTACCGACCAACCTGTTGGGAAATCATGGGGGCAACATCACATGCGCAGCGGAAGAATAAGAAAAACAAAATCCCCGATTCCCAAAAAGATGTTCATTGTCGTGCGAAGATTGGTGCGCAAAAATCCGTGAAACTTAAAACTGCGTATATAGTAGGTTGTGTTACCTAGGGAGATCGTATATCCCTATTTCCTTGCAGATCCTTAGGAGAGGGTGAAGGAGGTCAAGCGTCCTCCTCTCTAGCGGTGATCCACACAGCAGGGTTGCGACGACGCTCCTCAAGACTCCAGGCCTGCTCTGAGGTGGAGAGGAAGAGGAGAATAGGAAAGGCAAGCAAAGACTCTAGCCTATGAGGCTCTGAATCCCTCCTATTTATAGAGGTCCCCTGTCAAACCCTAATGGATCCTCCCCTAGTGGATATTGGATCTGCATCCAATAAGACAAGGGCTCCGTCGGATATCTCATATCTGAACCTCTACTCATCGCAATGCCTACCATATGTGTGTGACCCTCTAGGCCCAATATCGAGCTGGCCGTGAGTCATACCTGTCAGAACTCCTTCTAACTCAGTGAATTATTATCTTTGTAATAATTCACTTGACTCATCGACTACGGACGTACTAGGCCATTACGCCATAGTCCCCAAACGATACAGGGGAATCCAATCCATTGGACCTGTCTGTCCTCAGTTACCGTGTACATATAATCTCTCATCCATCTAATATCCCAGATACCGTATATCGAGCATGGTGTTGTCAGACCCATATGGTTTCTACTCGAGTCTCGCTCTAATCGGGTTCTCCCGGAGAACTCTTTCTCTCTCAACCCGAATGACCCTGGCCAGGGATTTGTTTGAGCAAGAACACATGGGATATTCCTCTCATGACGCCGAGAGTGGATGATCCTCTATCGACACTCAATAGCCCTCGTAAGGTCGACTACCACTCCCAATGACCAGCTGTACTAGATCTGGGACAGCCAAACCTATAAGTCTGTATCAAAGAGTGGAGCACTCATACAGGACATCCTTGGTGTCTCAAGTCTAAGGACCAGATACACCACTAGGATTACGGAATCGCTGTCTGACAATAAGGCATCATCAACCATCCAGCATTCCGTAAACGGATCAATCAGTGAACTTATTCTCCAATGAGCACCTGTACTGTACCCCTAGTGTCCCTACACGAGCAACTATGAGACCAGCTGCATCCATCATATGGACGGGTATACAGCACACCAGTCTATCCGGTTATCACGATGTCCCTCTCGAGTAACGTATGACCGGGATTATTTAGGATATGTGTTTAAAAGTGAATCGATCTCATTATCGTGATCTCATCACGATCCGATTCCTATTGCACAAATCCAAGGACATCACAATATATGTATGCATTTATGCAATAGTTATAAAGTGATATACGCCAAAATATAATAAGCAAAAAGATTCTGTATCAAGTCACACGTGTCATCACTCACGTGATTGGCTTGCCAGGCACCTATGACTAGCAATCTCCCACTTGACCTAAAGCCAATCGCCTATGTGTCTGATCCCCATCAGACCCCTGTGACGCTCATAGACAATCTAAGACAACGGCTTTGTCAGTGGATCTGCAATGTTATATTCGAATGGAACTCTTTCCACTACTACATCTCCTCGAGCTACGATCTCTCTGATAAGGTGGAACCTCCTCAGAACATTTCTGATGAGACCCGGGTTCCCTTATTTGAGTAATCGCCCCGTTGTTGTCGCAATATAAGGAGATCGGCTCCTCGCTACCCGGCACGACTCCCAAATATGTGATGAACTTCTTCACCCAGACTCCCTCCTTTGCTGCATCTGATGCAGCAATGTACTCCGCCTCTGTGGTCGAGTCAGCAATAGTATCTTGCTTGGAACTCATCCAACATACTGCTCCTCCATTCAAGGTGTACACATACCTTGAATTTGACTTTCTATCATCGACATCAAACTGAAAACTTGAGTCTATGTAGCCTTCAACCTTAAGGCTATTACCTCCATATACTAGTAAAAGATCCTTAGTCCTTCTCAAGTACTTAAGGATACACTTTACTGCTTTCCAGGGCTCCAAGCCTGGATCCGCCTGATACCTGCTCGTGACACTCAGAGCATACGCTATATCAGGCCTAGTACATAGCATGACATACATGATAGACCCTATTGTTGAGGCATAAGGTATCATATCCATGTTCGCCCTTTCTTGGAATATTCCATGCCAAAACTTTTGACAATGGTTTCTATGTACCTGGACTGGGACAAGCCAAGCATCCTCTTGGATCTATCTCTATAGATTCTAATCCCAAGATATAGGATGCTTCCCCTAAGTCTTTAATGGAGAAGTGCCTAGATAACCATGCCTTCATTGTGGATATCATTCCTACGTCATTCCCAATGATCAGGATGTCATCCACATATAACACCAAAAAGGTGATAGCGCTCCCACTTACCTTTCTGTATACACAAGGCTCATCTTCGTTCTTAACGAAGTCATAAGATCTGATTGCCTCATCAAATCTTATGTTCCAGCTTCGGGAAGCTTGCTTTAGTCCATAAATGGATCTAAGCAACCTACACACCTTATCTGGGCAATTCTTGGACACGAATCCCTCAGGTTGCATCATATACACCTCCTCCTCGAGGTTCCCATTGAGGAATGCGGTTTTCACATCCATCTGCCAGATCTCATAATCATAGTGTGCTGCAATAGCCAATAGAATTCTGATGGATTTTAGCATTGCTACGGGTGAGAAGGTTTCGTCGTAATCAACACCTTGCCTTTAACGATACCCCTTAGCCACTAGCCTTGCTTTATAAGTCTCTACCTTTCCATCTACTCCGATCTTTTTCTTAAAGATCCACTTGCAACCGATGGGTACAATACCTTCGGGCGCATCAACTAGGTTCCAAACCTTATTGGAGTACATAGAATCCATCTCAAAATTCATGGCTTCTTGCCACTTCCCGGAGTCTATACTCATAATAGCCTCCTCGTAGGTTTGAGGATCAATATCCTCAACATCCTCTCCTCTAATATGTCCCACATATCTCTCAGGAGGATGGGATACTCTATCAGACCTGCTTAAAGTTGAAACTTGTGTATTAGGTACCTGAACAGACTCGGGTTATAGAGTGGTGCTTGAGCTTGGTTCTCCAACCTCGCTCAACTCTATCATTCTCCCACTGTCTCCGCCAAGAATGTGTTCCTTCTCAAGGAACACTGCTCTCTTAGCTACAAAGACCTTTTGGTCCTCGAGATTATAGAAATAATACCCATAAGTTTCCTTGGGGTATCCCACAAATTTGCATCGCTCTGTCCTTGATTCTAACTTATCGAGGTTGTGTCTTTTAACGTGGGCAGGGTAGCCCCAAATCTTAACAACCTTAAGATCAGGCTTCTTCTCTTTCCATATCTCATATGGTGTAGATACTACCGACTTAGTTGGAACTCTGTTCAGAAGGTAAGTTGTGGTCTCTAGGGCATATCCCTAGAATAAGATGGGTAGGTCAGCGAAACTCATCATGGACCGTACCATATCTAATGGCGTACGATTCCTCCTTCCAAAGATACTATTGAGCTGAGGTGTATAAGGAGGTGTCCATTGGAATAATATCCCATGGTCCTTGAGGAACTGAGTAAACTTTGTACTTAAGTACTCACCTCCTCGATCTGATCGAAGAGTTTTGATACTCTTTCCAGTCTGGTTCTCCACCTCATTCTTATACTCTCTGAATTTCTCAAAGGCCTCGGACTTGTACTTCATTAAGTACATATATCCATACCTTGAGAAATCATCAGTAAATGTAATGAAGTAGGAGTAACCTCCAATGGCATGAGTTGACATGGGTCCACATACATCACTATGTATGAGTTCCAACAACTCAGTGGCTCTCTCTCCAGTTCTACTAAATGGAGAGTTGGTTAGTTTTCCACGAAGGCAAGACTCGCAAGTTGCATATGACACATAGTCGAATGGATCTAGATATCCATCATTTAGCAACTTTTGAATCATTCCCTCATGGATATGACCTAGCCTACAATGCCATAGGTATGCATTGTTCACCTCATCTCGTTTCCTCTTAGACACTTACATTCATGATATGTGGAGTAGTGTCTTGCATAAACAAACCTTTATGCAATATTTCTCTCGTCAATCTCCCCTCGACTTTGCTAGAATTCACAATAAATTGTAGATGTGATAAGAAATATTGGTATCGAATACCAATGCACTATCACAAAAATCTAACAATTGGAGATTGATCATGAATGTACCTGAAGCTTCACCAAGCTTCTTGTTTCGCCCTTTCTGCAAGGTACTCTTTGCAGTTCCTCTTCCAGTGCCCATCTTTACCATAGTGGAAGCATTGGCCTTTGTCCTTTCCTGGGTCTTTCTTAGCAACTTTTGCTTTACCTGGTCTGCCCTTGCCCTTTCCCTTCCTAAGAGACCTTTCTGCTTTCCTTTTCTTTCTGGTCTCACCAGTGTAGAGAACTGGCTTCTCTTTCTTAATAGTACTCTCTACCTCCCTCAACATATTGAGGAGCTCTGGGAGAGTCACCTCAAGCTTGTTCATATTAAAATTTATTATGAACTGTGAAAAGGAATCTGGTAGGGACTGAAGCACAATGTCCACACACAAGTTATCCTCTAGGACCATGTTAGAACCCTTGCAGATTCTAAACTTGGGGTTGATCTCTTTAGGGGATCGGCCTCCTTGGAACTCTATAGGGGTTCCTCCCTCCAAGTTGCTGCTCAAAGGCTGCAGAAAAGATTCATCTATTGCTTATGAAAAGAGGAGGAATACATGACTATTTATAGGGCTTCTAAACCCTAACTCCTAATAGGACTCCTACTTAAGACTCTTACTTCTAACTAACTCCTAATAGGACTCCTACTCAAGACTCCTATTCCCTTACAACTCCTAATTCTTCTGTAAGAAAAAACCTCCTACATGAATGTCCCTCTTAATTAGGACTCTCCTAACTAGAGTCCTAACAGAATGTTCCTCTCAATTAGGACTCTCCTAGTTAAAGTCCTAACAGTTTTACATGAATGTCCCTCTCAATTAGGACTCTCCTAGCTAGAGTCCTAACAAACCCGCCCTCTTCAAATCAGCCTTGTCCTCGAGGCTGACGATTCATGAATTTTGGGAATTTGATCTTCAAGTCATCATAGTTCTCCAAAGTGGCATCTTCTATTAGTAGGTTTGCCCACTATATTAGCAATTCAGTAGTGGATCGTCGTCGTCGAGTCATAATCCGTCGATCAATAATGGCACTTGGCTGAGTCTGAAGTCCTCCTTGGGTAGTCATATTTGGTGGGTGGCTTTGGGCTATCTCCAAGCACCTATTTATAACTTCTGTCTGACCGTCGGTTTGTGAGTGATATGCCATACTCCTTTTCAATTTAGTACTCTTATAGTGTAATTCTTTTGAGTCCCAATTGTAATGAGCTACGGAGCTTGGTGCTTCCTTCAATTTTTTTATAATCTTACTAGTCTCTAAATCTTCCTGCCATTCCATCTTAATATCCTCAAAGAAGTCGCTGGTCGGAAGTGAAATGGCCAAAACTTCAGCTTGCTCGGGTAGCTGCGAAAGCGCATATGCAAGAACATTCTCTTTCCTCTTTTTGTAAGTTATTTCATAATCAAATCCAAGATGTTTTGTTACCCAGTTTTGCTGCTCAGGGGATGATATCTTTCGCTCCAAAAAGTACTTGAGGCTTTTATGGTCGGTTTTAATTTGAAATCGTCGACCAATCAAGTAGGGTCTCCACCTCGTTGCTGCGCGCACAATGGCGAGCATCTCCTTATCATATGTTGACATATATTGATGGGAGGGAGATAATGCCTTGCTAGTATATGCGAGTGGTCAACCATCTTGCATGAGAATTGCTCCAATTCCGATTCTAGATGCGTCGGCCTCAATAATGAAGGGTCGGTTGAAATCTGGTAGTGTTAGCACCGGCGTCGTCGTCATGGCTGCCTTAAGTTTGTCGAAAGCAACGGAGGCTCTGTCCGACCATTGGAAGACATCTTTTTTCAGAAAGGAAGTAAGTGGTGCACTGATCTCTCCATAGTTTTTAACGAACTTGCAGTAGTAGTCTGTTAATCCCAGAAAGCCATGTAACAATTTTATGTTCCTCGGGGTCAGCCAATTTTGCATTGCTCCAATTTTGAAGGGGTCTACTGCCACACCTTCCTCTGATATGATATGCCCAAGATATTCCACATTCTTTTGAAGAAAGTAAAAATTCATAGTGGTTATTGTGTGTTCAAAAGGTGGTTTTCGGTATGTCTTCTTCGCATACTCGTATTTGATGATACCCGGATCGAAGGTCCAGCTTTGTGAAGATTTGTACTCCCTTTCATCTTGCAACTCATCTACTACTGGAATAGGGTATTTATCCTTGATGGTTATGCCATTGAGAGTTCGGTAATCAACACATAATCGCCATATTCCATTCTTCTTTCGTATGAGGAGCACCGGTGAAGAGTAGGGGCTACAACATGGCCGAATAACTCTTGTTTTGAGCATCTCTTTTACAATCCTTTCTATTTCATCCTTCTGGAGATGTGGATACTGATATGGCTGAGCATTTGCTGGAGATTGGCCTGGAAGAATCGTTATACAATGATCATGCCGACGAGTAAGAGGTAGGTTGCGTAGTTCGTCAAATATATCTGAAAATTCAGCAAGCAAAGGAAGTAGATTTGGATCTTCCAATTTTGTTGGCTCTCCCTTAGTTTGCTGCTCAAGTTGTACCAAAAAGCCACTGCATGCTTTATGCAAAACCTTCTTCATTTGTTGTGTGCAAATCATCGTTACGTCGCCCCCACGTTTCCCGTGCAGTATCACCTGTTTCTCCTTACTGTAAAATTTCATAATTAGTTTCATAAAATTCCAAGAAAAATCACCTAATGTTGTCAACCATTTAATTTTGAGCATGGCCTCATGATCATCAAGAGGGAGAAGGAAGAAATATGCAATTATCTCTTGGTCCTGCAGCAATAGTTTCTCCTGCGGGCGCCTACGATCACACTTCAAAATCCGTTTGTCGGTGACCTTAACATCAAACCTGCAATGATTCTCGATAGGTAATGCCATTCGGATAGCAACCTTACTGTTTAAGATATTATTAGTGCTGCCCGTGTCGATGAAAACAATGATCAGTTGTTGTTTGAGAAGGCCTCCAACTTTCATCATTTGCGGGTTTGAGTAGCCGGCTAGTGCATGTACCGTAACTTCGGTTGGTTGTGGCTCTTCTTCTGAATCTTCTTCTTTATATTCAATGATCTCTTCTGGATGTTTAATGACCTCTTCTTCTACTGGTTCAATGATAAAAAGTCTCCCTTTACTACAGCGATGCTCATGGCTCCACGGCTCATCGCAATGCCAACATAACCCCTTCGTAGATCGCTCCTGAAGCTCTTCTCTTGTCAACCTTTTTGGTGCAGGGACTCGGTCAACAGTAGGGGGGCTAAGGGCTTCAATATTACTAGTTGAGGAGTAAACCTAGTCCTTCGAGCTTCATGGTTCAATTGCTCCTCTTGATGTCGTGCGAAAGAGATGGCTGCCATAAGCGTGTACGGTTGTCGCGCTTTAACTTCTCCTCGGATCTCCGGCTTCAAGCCCTCAATAAAGGTCCTCAATAGCTATTTTTGAGACCAATCAAGAGTTTGATTAGATAACCTTTCAAACCTGGTTTGGTATTCTTGAATGGTGGAGGTTTGTCGGATCTTTGCTAGTTGTCCGTCAATATTCTCGTAATCGGTTGGTCTGAAGCGGATCATCAGTCATTCTTTAAATTGTTGCCATGAAAGGACTCCATAAGTATGTTCAAACCAGTCAAACCACTGTATAGCATCCCCTTCAAGATGTATAGCTGCAATTTTCACCATAGATGCATCCGCGGTTTTGTGGTACCGAAAATATCGCTCCGCGTGCAAGATCCAACCAATCGGGTCTCCTTCTTCCCATCTAGGGAAGTCCACTCTTATGTGTGGATAGTTGGGATCGATCATAGAGCCTCCCCTCCCTTGGAACTCATCTCTTCGGGCCTGGTGCGATTGGGCAAAGCTCTCTCCGTGATATGATTTTTTCGGGCTTAGTAGTCGGCCCAATCTGAGTTCGGTAAAGAGCGTCCGAATCTTATCCTCCATTCGCGCCTCCAAGGCTTCGAATTTAGCATCGATTGCCTCCTTAGATGCCATAGTATATGCCTCCGAATCTATGATGTTAAGATCTCTCTTTTGTTGTCAGGTTAAAGGCATGTATAGGTTGAGAGAAGTGATGGTCGAAAGGGTTGGTGGATCGGTTGATGTAGGCTACGATTTAGGCTTGTTTTGTGGCTATTTTGGGTGCAGTTTGAGGGTGTGGTTTGGTGGAGTTTTAGGGCTGTGGATGAAAGTTTTGGATCTGTGGTAGATGGCAGCAAAGGTTTGAGAGAAATTAGTGGAAGTTGCAGCAAGTATGTGCTGTCTTGTAAGAGCAGAATTGTCGTCGAAGAAACAGCGGTTTCTCGACGTAATTTCCACCAAAAACTTGAGAGAATTGAGGAGGGAATTGATAGAAAAATCACAGTTTATATGACAGCAAGGATGATTAATTTAATCAAGAAAATTTCGGCAGTATAACAGCAAGGAAATTGGTGCAAGTTGCCATAGCAGAATTCTCGTCGAAAAATTTCAGCAGTTTACGATGAAAATTTATAGCAACACAAAAATCGGTTTTAGAGATGAATACCTCAATAGATCAATCTTAGATGGAAGCCAAGATGATCTATAAAGTATATAAGAAATTTCATTCAAAAAAGATTGCAAATAGATGGGTTAAGGCAACAATATGCGGCTGAAATTTTCTGCAGCATAGATTTTTAAGTATAGCAGATTGGACATAAAAGATCATAAGTTTATATTGAGAATTTTTTGATGAAACCAAAGGGAAATCCACTATTAGGAAGTGTCAAAGCTATCATAAAAATTTCGTAGAGATTTGGATAGAAACAACGTAGTATCAAGATCAAACAATCAATGCTATGTGGCTGAAATTTTACGGTGCAGATTTTCAAGTATAGCAGATTAGATGTAAAATATCAATGGTTTATATTGAGAATTTTTTGACAAAACCAAAGGGAAATCTGCTGTTAGGAAGTGTCAACGATGTCATAAAATTTCGTGGAGATTTGGATAGAAAAAACATAATAGCAAGATCAAACAGATAGTGTTATACAGTTGGAATTCTGCAATGTATCTTTCGTCGTAGAGATGAAAACTTTATGACGAAAAGTTTATGCAGCAATATAGGAATAATTTTTTTGGGATTTTCAAATAAAGATAACTAAATTGCAGCAGCAGTAAGGTAGAAAACCAGAACCTGTTGCAATTCACGGGGAGATCAAAGGATGATCCGTGGTGGTGGAGATGATGGCGGAATTCGACGATGATCTTTTAAGCAATTGTGGGAATTGCTTTGGACGATTGTGGAGGGTTGATGGATGGCTGTAGAAGGGCAGCGAGATGCCAAGAACGCTGCTCTGATACCAGGTGTTAGAACCCTTGCAGATTCTAAACTTGGGGTTGATCTCTTTAGGGGATCGGCCTCCTTAGAACTCTATAGGGGTTCCTCCCTCCAAGTTGCTGCTCAAAGGCTGCAGAAAAGATTCATCTATTGCTTATGAAAAGAGGAGGAATACATGACTATTTATAGGGCTTCTAAACCCTAACTCCTAATAGGACTCCTACTTAAGACTCTTACTTCTAACCAACTCCTAATAGGACTCCTACTCAAGACTCCTATTCCCTTACAACTCCTAATTCTTCTCTAAGAAAAAACCTCATACATGAATGTCCCTCTTAATTAGGACTCTCCTAACTAGAGTCCTAACAGAATGTCCCTCTCAATTAGGACTCTCCTAGCTAGAATCCTAACAGAATGTCCCTCTCAATTAGGATTCTCCTAGTTAAAGTCCTAACAGTTTTACATGAATGTCCCTCTCAATTAGGACTCTCCTAGCTAGAGTCCTAACAGACCATTCCTAGACCTGTGAGTTTCTCTATCTACTCAATCATCTTTAGGACATGGTTCTGAACCGGTGTCCCCTCAGTCATCCTAGCGCGGAAAAGGCTCTTGGATATCTCATATTGTTGAGTTTCCCTGTTCCTCAAACAATTTGCGGACATGTAGGAGAATGGATCTGGCATCCATCTTTTCATGTTGTCTCTGTAACTCAGGAGTTATAGAGCCCAACATATAGCACTGAGCAAGAGTGGAGTCATCAATGTACTTCACGTAGCGAGCGATCTCATCCTCGTTTGCCCCTTCTTCGGGCGTAGGTATCACTGTATCAAGGACGTACACGATTTTCTCCGCTGTGAGAACAATTCTCAAGTTACCGAGCCAATCCGTATAATTTGGACCAGTGAGGCGGTTGACATCAAGTTTGCCACGTAAGGGATTTGAAAGCGACATTTTCTGAAAATAAAGATGCAGCAGAAATGAATAACATGCAGATTTTGCAAGAAATAAACTATCAAGATATGGACTTCTATCTTAATATGCTCCCACTATTTTACTAACGAGTCACGCGACACCCTCAGCACGTGAAACGGAAGTCTCCGGCAGACTTCTAGTGGGGATCAGGATCCAATCAGCGTCTCAGTGTAACCTCGAGAGACTCGACCAATCACACTAAGCCTAAAAGGTAGGCAACTCTTGCCGATCACAACTCCTTGTGATTCCCGTCTTGTTCGGCCTCCGAATCACCATGGCCTCGAGGGACTCGACCAACCATGATGCTCGGTTAAGTCAACACATTCGTTACAAGATGAGTCTGATTTGATGATATACCCTCGAGGGACTCGACCAAGTATACCATGCCCTCAGGTCACCGGTGACATCTCTATGTCGTAAGCAAGATAGCGAATCGCGATATAGGTGAGTCTCGAGGGACTCAACCAACTCAACCTACACCGGGAATCGGTTCCTACTCATAACGATGGAAGGCCACGTGGGTCAATCTAATTGCCTCACGTTTACCGACTTAATATTATCGAGAGATGTTTCTATGATTTGGTCTCCTAATATGACATATCACACATATACATATTTAATATATATCTTCGCATGCAAATATATATACATATCTAGTATGTGTATAAGCAATCACACCAGATAATCATGGACCACAACCTAATATGATTAGGCCCGAGCCAGTAGGCCTAATCACTCACATCAAGATCTATGTGTGCAACGGTGCATCTCCATGCCCTGTGATCGTCTATCTCGTCCTCGTCGGTTCCGTCGACATCTTGATGCATCTCCATGCATCACGATTGTCCGTCTCGTGGGTCCCGCTATCGTATCCACGCTCCCGCTGTGCCTCCTCATGTGATTACAACTTAATCATAGGCACGTAGTCCCGACAATAAATGAGAAATATAATGATAATGGAGGCTCATAGACCTCAATAATAATAATCACAAGTACACACATCACACGATCCATGATCATCCGTCAACACATCATACATCACATGTATAAATAATCATCATCATGTAAGACTACTAGATAATAATAAAAATAATAATCAACTAAACCTTTTAATTAATTAATATTTTCTGAAATCAGGGATATGTAGGGAATTTCTGAATTTATAGGGGTATTTTCGTAATTTAGACAAAAGACAGAAACTGGAATTTCTCAAATTACGAGGGGCAAAACTATCTTTTGCCCAGAAAACCCTAATGCCCTACTCCCCTTTGCTACTGCCGCCACCGCCACCCTGCTGGCGGCGGCCTGTGCGGTGGGATGAGGGCGCTGCCCTCACCTGCAGGCGGCACGCCCGCTGGCGGCGCTGCCGCTGCGAGTGGGCGCCCCCTTCGAGCGCCGCTGCCTCCGCAGGGGGTGTTGTCCCACTGGGCGACCGCCCCTGTGGGGGGGGTTTCGCCCGCGGGAGCAACGGCGGCAGGCGCCGCTGCCCTGCGGCGGCAGGCGTTGCTTCCTTGCGGCGGCTCTGCCCGTGGGCTGCCAGCCCCGTCGGCAGCAAGCTTGCTGCAAGCAGGCCGCCGGCCGACTGCTGCAGACGCAGCCCCTGTGCTGCCCGCCTTCGGCTGCGCTTCACACACGCAGATCGAGGGCAGCAACTATTGCTGCCCTTTCTCGCTTTTGCGTCAACGATTTTGATGTCAAAATTCTTCCTAAACATAACACACGCACGAACAACCTGGCTCTGATACCACTGTTGGAAAATCATGGGGGCAACATCACATGCGTAGTGGAAGAACAAGAAAAACAAAATCCCCGATTCCCAAAAAGATGTTCGTCGTCGTGCGAAGATTGGTGCGCAAAAATCAGCGAAACTTAAAACTGCGTATAGAGTAGGTTGTGTTACCTAGGGAGATCGTATATCCCTGTTTCCTTGCAGATCCTTAGGAGAGGATGAAGGAGGTCAAGCGTCCTCCTCTCTAGCGGTGATCCACACAGTAGGGTTGCGACGATGCTCCTCAAGACTCCAGGCCTGCTCTGAGGTGGAGAGGAAGAGAAGAATAGGAAAGGCAAGCAAAGGCTCTAGCCTATGAGGCTCTGAATTCCTCCTATTTATAGAGGTCCCCTGTCAAACCCTAATGGGTCCTCCCCTAGTGGGTATTGGATCTGCATCCAATAAGACAAGGGCTCCGTCGGATATCTCATATCTGAACCTCTACTCATCGCAATGCCTACCATATGTGTGACCCTCTAGGCCCAATATCGAGTTGGCCGTGAGTCATACCTGTCAGAACTCCTTCTAACTCAGTGAATTATTATCTCTGTAATAATTCACTCGACTCATCGACTACGGACGTACTATGCCACTACGCCGTAGTCCCCAGACGATACAGGGGAATCCAATCCATTGGACCTGTCTGTCCTCAGTTATCGTGTACCTATAATCCCTCATCCATCTAATATCCCAGATACCGTATATCGAGCATGGTGTTGTCAGACCCATACGGTTTCTACTCGAGTCTCGCTCTAATCGGATTCTCCCGGAGAACTCTTTCTCTCTCAACCCGAATGACCTTGGCCAAAGATTTGTCTGAGCAAGAACACATGGGATATTCCTCTCATGACGCCGAGAGTGGATGGTTCTCTATCGACACTCAATAGCCCTCGTAAGGTCGACTACCACTCCCAATGACCAGCTATACTAGATCTGGGACAGCCAAACCTATAAGTCTAGTATCAAAGAGTGGAGCACTCATACAGGACATCCTTGGTGTCTCATGTCTAAGGACCAGATACACCACTAGGACTACGGAATCGCTGTCTGACAATAAGGCATCATCAACCATCCAACATTCCGTAAGCGGATCAATCAGTGAACTCATTCTCCATTGAGCACATGTACTGTATCCCTAGTGTCCCTACACGAGCAGCTATGAGACCAACTGCATCCATCATATGGACGGGTATATAGCACACCAGTTTATCCGGTTATCACGATGTCCCTCTCGAGTAACGTATGACCGGGATTATTTAGGATATGTGTTTAAAGGTGAATCGATCTCATTATCGTGATCTCATCACGATCCGATTCCCTTTGCACAAATCCAAGGACATCACAATATATGTATGCATTTATGCAATAGTTATAAAGTGATATACGCCAAAATATAATAAGCAAAAAGATTCTGTATCAAGTCACACGTGCCATCACTCACGTGATTGGCTTGTCGGGCACCTATGACTAGCACAACCATTGCGGCAAATCCTTTCTAAATTTGACGCATTGAGTCGAATGATGCGATGGTCGGTCAAACTCGACAAATTTGACATCCAGTATTCCCCCAGAGCCGCCATCAAAGCTCAGGTACTGGCTGACTTTATCTCCGAGTTAACTCCTGAAGATCATGCTATTAGATAGGAGAACAGCAAGAGCTCATGGACCCTGCATGTGGACGGCTCGACCATTGCCAAAGCAGTCATGGTCGGACTTATCCTCGAGGGCCCGTCCGGAGAAACCTATGAGAGATCACTCCGATTACAATTCTGGGCCACCAACAATAGGGCTGACTACAAGGCACTACTTCACGACCTATGCCTCACCCTAGAGATGCACGCGAGCAACCTCGAAGTCTTTAGTGACTCCCAGCTGGTGATGGGACACGTCAACAGGAGCTACAAAACTCAGAATCCAAAAATGACGTTATATCTGACAGAAGTGAAAAGGCTTGCCCATCACTTCAACCGCCTCTCGGTCACTAGAGTACCTCAGGCACAGAACATGTGGGCCGATGCATTGGCCAGATCGACCTCTGCTCGTAGCCTGGCAGCAACCCCGACAACTGAATCCGTAACAGTACTGATGATACCAACTCACGAGGTCGCTAAGATAGAGGCCTCACCAAACTGGGTGGAAGAGATCCTCCACTTCAAGAAGGACAGGACGAAGCCCGATGACCCGACGACGACAAAATGACTGAGGTGAACCTAAGCTTGGTACTGCATGGTCGGTAGAAAGCTATACCGCAGGGCTTTCTCTCAACCTCTCTTGCGCTGTCTTGCGCTACTCGAAGCTGAAACGGTCCTCGCCGAACTCCACGAGGGGATTTGTGGGGAGCACATCGGGGGACGAACCTTGACCTTCAAGACCCTCAAACAGGGGTACTACTAGCCAACTATGCGCTAAGATGCCATATCATATGTGTAGCAGGGCCAAAAGTGTCAAGTGTATGCCTGACTGCAACACCAGCCAGTAGTGCCTCTTACCCCGATGGACGCGGCCTGGCCCTTCACCCAATGGGGACTCGACCTCCTCGGGCCTTTTCCTCCAGCTTCGGGACAACGACATTTCCTTATAGTTGGAGTCGACTACTTCACAAAGTGGGTTGAAGCCGAGCCCTTTGCCTCCATCACCGAGAAACAAGTTCAAAGATTCACGTGGAAGAACATTATTACCCGATTCGGAATCCCGAGGGCTATCGTCACCGACAACGGGGCTCAATTCAATAATGCCAAGTTCAAGGCCTATTGCCAGTCATACATGATACAATTGAAGTTCAGCTCGGTTGCGCACCCCCAAACTAACGGCCAGACCGAAGTGATGAATCGGGTGATTTTGGAGGGCCTCAAGAAGAGGGTCTCGGGCATGCACAGAGCTTGGGTGGATGAACTCCCTAGCATCCTATGGGCGATGCGGACAACTCCCAAAATTGCCTCGGGGGAGTCTCCATTTAGCTTGGCATTCGAGACAGAAGCAGTCCTCCCCCCTGAGATGGTGTTTCCGACCCTGCGCACCTACAACTATAAACAAGAAGACTTCGAGGAGAGCCTACGAGCAATCCTAGGTCTCCTCAAAGAAAGAAGAGCCAAGGCACACCTATGTATCTTGGCATACAATAAGGCTACGACTCGGATATATAATCGCAAGGTTTGTCCATGCGCGATCAAGGTCAGGGACCTAGTCCTTCAAAAGGCAGAGGTGAGCAATCCGACACGAGCAAGAGGAAAACTCGGGCCTAACTGGGAAGGCCCCTATCGGGTCTATGATGTGGTTCGAGAGGGGACCTACCGACTCGAGACTATAGAGGGAAACCCTTTGCTGAGGATGTGGAATACAGCGAACTTAAAGAAGTTCTACCCGTGAAGGAAGTAAGTCGAGGTGCGGGAAGACATGTGTTATTAAGAAACATACACATCCACAACCGAAAAAGACAAGTCAGAATTCCAAAACAAAAGTTTCTTTATTGATGAAAAAGAAGTACATGTTGTGGTCGGGCAATACAGTTTCAAAATTCGACCCGACCAAAGCAAAAGAAAAAAGAAATGCTTATGTATATCCGTGTCCGTGTCGACATTATGTATGTCTGTGTCGACCAAAGCAAAATTCGACCCGACCAAAGCAAAATTCGACGCTCGCCGGCATGTCGACATTCTGATCCTCCGACTTGTTATGGACAAACTTCTAAACAAGATGTTTGATGTAATGCTTATATATGTCCATGTCTTTTGGTATGTTTATGCTTTGCACAGCATGTAGAGAGACAGCCGAAGGATTAATAGTCCCATTTCAGTTGGGTTTGGTGGTCGCTTTAGGCTTATAAATAAAGGTTATGTCATGTGGACACTTGCGAGAGATTTTCGATCTGTAGTGGACTATTTTGACCCTTTGTTGTGCAACTATTCAGAGCTTGTAAAGTCTGTTTGTAAATTACATTGTCTGTAAAGTGTTTCCTGGAATGTTTGCTTGTGGATTCTAAGTGAGGCGCTTTCTCTAACCCGTTTTCTCTTTTGTAGGTCCTAAGGGACCATGGGAGGTTTTGGGGAGGTTGACCTTTGCGGACGGACACGCAAGGGTACCGCACGACTTAGGCAAAACCAACTAAGTCCATGACAGATGGTATCAGAGTGGGACAAGCACTCATAGAAACACTTGACATGCAAACGTGGGGGACCTAGCGGGATTGCATTGAGGTCAGTCAGCACACACGCAACCGTTTGGGGAAAAACGAGCATGGAGATGTAAGGAAAAGGAGTCACTCGGAGGAGCGGACACATGAGATTGACATTCAAAGGAATGGCCAACCCTTCGTGCAAGAGGCACCACGAGAACAAGCAAGCTTGAAAGAATGTGGAGCGCATAAAGGTTGGGATGGCTGAGTTTGAGCTACGGCTCAACGTTGACAACTATACTTGATGGTGCTCAAGGCAAGCGAGGCGCTTGGTAAAGGATGAGACCATGCAAGGTGGAATGAGTTGCTCAGCGACCGAAAGAGTTATGCAAAGCTCACAAAGGTGAGGGGAATTGCTAACTCAAAGAATTCGGTACTCATGCATGGGCTTGTATGCGAACGATGGAATGTTCGCGGCCATCCCAAGGCGACCGAAACTCAGCCCATAGAGCATTGAAACTTTCTCTTCGACATGTGAAGGATATGTTCGTAGGAGGCTAAAATATGCAGCGAGTTCAGCATGTTGCTAGGTCTTGAGTGGTGTAGTGGGGGCTGTATTGACGTGGAGTCACAATCTGGCAAGTGCGTTTGTAGGAGGCAGAATAATGCATAGTTTGTTCAGCAAATCGGAGTAGTCCGAAGGGGATGGTGGTCTCCAAAACTTTCAGAGAGAAAGAAGCGAAGAGAGATGTTGCTCCAATGGGACAGTTATCCAGAAGGGATAGATCCTGATTTCTCTAGAGGGAAAATCATGTGCAACAGATCGCACATGTTGAGAAGGAGTACCTCAATAAACAACAACTCCACGAAGCTCAATGGACCGAGCAAGCGGCAAGGAGTCGTCGCATGATCTCGCTTGAGAGAATGCATTGGTGGATGCATTGCGAGATCAAGTGGAGGAGCGACCCAAAGCAACACAAATGAAGGCACACTTGGAGTCGATATGAAGATTAAACTCAAGGGAGGGCTGACCCATGGAATGGTGGACGCGAGGGCCACCATCAACTCAATGCAAAAATGAGGAGCAGAGCAACTTGGGTGTAACTTGGCGAAGTACCCAAGCCGCATGAAGGGAGCCAGCATAGAAGATAGAGCGAAGGCATAGTGCTTTTCTTGGACAGAGGTCAAGGACATGAACTCTTACAGAGGCAAGAGCAGGATCATGTTGTTCCATGGGTCCTTTATTCTGACGGAGCGGACTTATCTTACATGGTGCCAAAGACAAAGGGAGCTTTTGGGCACATGCACCTTATCTTAGAGAAGCATTTGATGGAGGAACTAAGGCGACTCAACTTGCAGAGGCGAAGTTGAGTTCAGAAGGCCTTGGCACAGGGCAAGAGGACGCGGAGGCGGTACTCTTGAAGAATATGCCACAGTGTTGCCAATCAAGTTGCCAGGCAGGAAGCAGTGCGCAGTAGAGATTGTGTTGGTAGGGGCAGAGGCCCAAGATCCAAACAATGGTGCACTAATTATAGCGAAGTCGGTGGACTTCGGGAGCTACTAGGCGATGGACTGTCCTAAAGCGGTGCTTCAACTAGGTGTGACCAAAGAGCGGGTGTATGAAGGTCGATTGCCAAAGGAGCGAACAAAATCGAAGGTGAAAGAGACCCTGTGATGTATTGGTAGAGGCCACACATGAAGGGATCACAATTCGAGTTCATCCTATAAGGATCAAAATGCAATGGAGATGTCACCAAGAGGCGACATGGTGCAGTGGATCATAGTGGAATAGTTCATGACAATGCGACACACACGACATAGTCCCGTGAGAGACTATATCATATGGAGGTATGATCGGGAGCTACTAGAAGCTCCACTTCGACGAACAACACGACACCAAGAAGGGCTATGGATTCAAGGAGTGAAGGCTATTGTACCGTAGAGGCAGGTCTTCCGTGCGTGCATCAAATTTTACATCGGATGAAAGCCTTGGTCATCAGCATATGAGGGCTGTGTTCCATCAAGGGAAAAGTTCGAATGCAAGTACCAGTGAGTCCCATGGGAGGGACTTGATCATGCAGAGGTATAATCGAAGCAGCTAGAGGAGTTGGACTACTCCAGAGCCCATATTCGCTTAAGGGAACCCGATAAGTCAGAGGACAAGGTCGAGTAGGCGAACGTTGTTACCAAGGAAGCTAAGGAGAACAGAATTGGTGCAAACCCTACAATGTGATGGCAGAGGCTATGCATGGGAGTTGCAGTCTGTCTTTCCATCGACTAAAGGGAGCTACTTTGAGAATATAGAGGTGTTGAAGCAGGGGATCGAAAGGGGCGAGGAAACGACGATGAGTCCAAAGGGACTTAGCTACCTAAAATCAAGCATCAGTTAGAATGGAGGTGGACTTGGAGGAGTGCCACAGAGGCATATCTACTAATCGTAAAGAAAAGGGATGCAGATGCGAGGCGACGGATAGTAGGGCCATGGGCATGACAGGGCCATGGTACCGTATAGGCGGGACTTCCTTGAAGGTCATTGATCCCTTGCTCTCATGGAGGGAGAGCACTTGGTCATAAAAGGGGCCGAGGAGGTGGAGCATGCAGAGGCAAACTCCAAGTACTAAGACAAGGCTGAAGGGCAAAGGCCAAGGAACTTCGTATGACTAGTGTCAATGAGATTCTCATCAAGATAGCCGAATGTGAAGGACTTCAGGTCATGCAAAAGTGCACGACCGAGGAACAAAGTAGGCAGTACGTAGTGCTGTACCTTAGCTACTCAGTTGAGTAAGCGGTAAAGTTAATAGAGAAGACAGTACTATCCTAGAGGCAACCAAATCTACTAAAGACTTACTCCAAGTTAGGGTGAAAACTTCCTGCATTTTAGAAGTTCGATGGCATTGAGAAGGTGAACCATAGTAACTAACTCAACGCAAGGAGTGCAAACACTTCAAGTGCTTCAGAAGTATGAGCAAAGAGCAGGCGAAGGCTAGTAACCAACTCGATGCATAGAGTACAACCTCGAGGAGGCGGGCGAAGTTAAGTAACCTTTGCCTTCTCAACTCTTAAGAGAATGGGCGAAACCGAGTATCCCAATTCTCTTATCTATCCAGCAGAGGAGCTCTATACAGGTTCAAAGACTCTTTGAAGATAATGGAAGACAATAGTTGTCAAATCCTCACCAACGATGATCAGTGCTACTGAGAGTAGATTGCCCGCTTCATTTCCCAATGAAATGCCAATCGAAAACATAAGTGATGCGAACCTACTTTGAAGGGACAACTAAGTGAAAGAAGAGTTGATGGACAAATTTTATGGAGGAAGGACCCAAAAACTTCAAAAGTTTGTGAGACGATACTCGTCAAAGCTCCGACAAGCATCCATCCAGTTCAAGCAGCATGAGTCATTTGAGAGACTGGCGTAAAGTAAGGATGATCTTTTCCTTTATCTGAAGGATTCGCAGGAACCAACAAGGATCAGCACAACTCAGCCAACCCCACACTAGATCAAAAGTTCAACTACTCAACAACAGTAGCGGAGAGCAGCTGGGAGCCAAAAGGTGCATTGCAGTTGGAGAAGAAGATTGAAGACTTAGCAAAGATGAGGAGTTGCAGTGTCGGCAAAGGCTTCGACGAAGACGTCAAAGGAATGAGTGGGGGAGAATGTCATGGACAAACTTCTAAATAGGATATTTGATGTAATACTTATGTATGTCCGTGTTTTTTGGTATGTTCATGCTTTGCACAGCATATAAAGAGATGGCCGAAGGCTTAATAGTCTCATTTTAGTTAGGTTTGGTGGCCTCTTTAGGCTTGTAAATAAAGGTTATGTCATGTGGACACTTGTGAGAGATTTTCGATCTATAGTGGACCATTTTGACCCTTTGTTGTGCAACTATTTAGAGCTTGTAAAGTCTGTTTATAATTTGCATTGTCTATGAAGTGTTTCCTGGAATGTTTGCTTGTGGATCCCGAGTGAGGTGCTTTCTCTAACCCATTTTCTCTTTTGTAGGTCCTAAGGGACCATGGGAGGTTTCGGGGAGGCTGACCTTTCCGGACGGACACGCAAGGGTGCCGCACGACTTAGGCAAAACTAACTAAGTCCGTGACAAGCTGGTCGACAAATGGGTCCGATTCAAATTCCAGTTCTGGGTACCTCGCTCAAAAACGAGCATAAGCTACTCAATACTCGAACTCATATGTCACCCGCCCCGACCTCACCAGGTCGTATTCGAACCCGACGGATGCCTTGTACTCAGTGATCACCCCCTTGATCTTCTTGGATAGCACCAGCCGCTCCTCCTTCAGGACCTCTTCGGCGGCCCAAGCCAAAGACTCGGCAGACTCGACATCATGGGAGAGGGTCAGCAACTCGTCATCCAGCGTCCGGATGTGGGACTGGCTTTCCTCCAGCTTGGCCTTCAGACAGTTCACTTCCTCGTCCAAAGCCGAGGCGCACTATTCAACTGCAGCCACGACCTACGGGCCAGATACGCTCCTCAACTCCAGATTCTCCAAACGAAGAGCAGCATAGACATCTGACTGATGTCCGATCACCCGCCCTGCGTCGAGGACCCGATCAATCAGCGCCATAGTGTAGTGCTGACCCTACACAAAGATCGACATTAGGACCCATGTAAAGAAGGAAGAATCGAATGAGGAAGGAACACCACCGCTTACCTAGACAAACGACTTGGTCACCCGATCCGCCAGCGCCTCCAAGGAGGAGCAATAAAGCTCCTTCGCCATCGCCGAGTGGAGCGCCCCCCGGATAAACTCCTGGGCGATCGGCTCGTCGCTCCAGGTTTGACTATCGGCCTTGAGGTTCACCCACCGAGAGGCGTATGGGGTTCTCGGCTCCCCAGAAGGAAGGTCGGCCATGCTCAGGGCCTCGTACTGCTCGCCTTCGGCCCACGACCAGATGCGGCACAGGTCCCGCATCGATTTTGGGCACACCAAAGGCCTTCTCGAGGGGTTGCTACCAAATGGTCCGGCCACCCCCTTTCCTCTCATGCCCCCCAAGCCGTCACCTAGGGGAGCAGCCCCGGATGACTCTGGAACAACACCCTCGCGAGCAGCCGAGCTCGCGTATGTCTTTCGCACCGCAGTCTTCACCTTCTTTTGAGGGCGACCCACCTCCGGAGACCTCGGTGTCCTCTTTGGTGTGCCCTTTTGTGGGGCACTCCCAACTCCAGAACCCTCGCCACCCCGAGATGGTGGCGCAGTGGCCTTGGTATGAGGCATCCTCTTCACCAACTGGAGGTCCACCATTTTTGCAAGCAAAAGCCCGATCAGTTAAGCCAGCTCAGGACGAGTGGACGATCCATAATATTCGAATAACCATACCCCTAGTGGCTGGGCTCAGTCTTGCCTCAACCAGCCACTCCTCGATCATCTCCTTGATTGCTCGAGAAGAGGACAAGATGCCCCTTAGTCGGTTCACGTCCGCTATCTCTCCAACAGAAAGCAACAGGGGGACGTTGTCGATGGTTCGAGAAGTTCATCCAATACTAAAACCCCACCCCCGACTACAATTGACATAGAAGAAGTAGCTCTTCCAACCTTTGTTGTTGGAAGGATTGTCGCTAATCTTAAAGCCACTACGGGAGGTCAGGTAATACCCTCACCTTCTACACAAACAGAAGCAGGCTAGGAAAAGGGTCCTGGATGGCTCTATCTCTGTCCCTCGACATTCCCTGAGGAAAGCCACCAGATAGCACCAAGAGTTCGACGCCATCTAGGACGATGATATCCCCCACTTGAGGAGGCATGCGTCGATGACAGGATGCAGCAGGAACTGTAGTCCACCTCAAGGGCACCCACGGTCAGCCCGAACCCATCGAGAAACTGATCGTGCGGCAACTAACCAGGCCGAGGGGCAAAAATGCTATAGCACTCCGGGATACAATAGCGATCCCGAAGCTCCCCCAAAAGTTCCTCGGTCACCACCGAATCTACATCGTGCAACAACTTGAGATTTGCAAGCATAGTGGGACTCCCTGTGGCCTCTGAAGGTGCACCTCCCGAAGACAAACTGACAACCTCAACCCCTGGACCCCCAGAAGAAGAAGACGAGGAAGAAGAAGGCAAAGAAGAAGAAGACAAGGAAGAAGAAGATGAAGAAGAAGGCGGAGACATCCCGACCTCAAAGTTGGAAGAAAGAAGCCCGGTTGCAGGACGAAGGACCAAGTAGGACAATGGCAGCCGGGCAAGGTAATGGCAGATGAGTAAAGTAAAGGGCAACTACTCTAAAAGAAGCTTATAAAGGGCAGGTTGATCCGTCACGAGACGACGATTGAGCTTCCCAAGGAGAGAGATGGTTGCAGCATTTAAAACCCATCATAACTCCTCGGATTTGCTAGATTCGCCGGTCTCGGAGCTCCCACCAGAGGTGCCTCGTCACACAAAATTTCCCGCCAGAAGCCATTTGGAACAAGAAATTTCCCGCCAGGCCCCGCGCCGCTCCACACGGCCCACCACATGGCGCGGTGGCACTCGAACAAAATCTGACATGCCACCCAACGATGCCCCCTGGCCTTCATCCGAGTCGCTCCATATCGGTTCCCGATTTACGACTCGCCGGCACCAAACCTGAGCCCGAGATTAGTCACTCGATCCACAGGTCCAGACCTTGCCCGAGTCGCTCCAGATTGGTTCCCGACTTGCGACTCGCCGGCACCAAACCTGAGCTTGAGATCAGTCACTCGGCCCACAGATCCAGTCCTTGCCTGATTCGCTCTAGATCGGTTCCCGACTTGTGACTCACCGGCACCAAACCTGAGCCCGAGATCGGTCACTCGACCCACGGGTCTAGTCTTCGCCCGAGTCACTCCATATCATTTCCCGACTTGCGACTCGCTGGCACCAAACTTGAGTCCGAGATCAGTCACTTAGCCCACAGGTTCAGTCCTTGCCCGAGTCTCTCTAGATCGTTTCCCGACTTGCAACTCGCCAGCACCAAACCTGAGCCTGAGATCAGTCACTCGACCCACAGGTCCAATCTTTGCCCAAGTTACTCTAGATCGGTTCCCGACTTGATACTCGCCATCACCAAACCTGAGCCTGAGATTAGTCACTCGACCCACAGGTCCAGTCCTTGCCCGAGTCGCTCCAGATCGTTTCCTGACTTAAACTCGCCGGCACCAAACCTGAGCCTGAGATCAGTCACTCGGCCCATAGGTCCAATCCTTGCCCGAGTCACTCCAGATTGGTTCCGACATACGACTCGCCCACCATAATCCTAAATTCGAGATTAGTTACTCGGCCAACAGGACATCTCCTCTCAGCTCACACAGCTCGGTCTCCTGACTAGTGACTCACCAGCATCACCCTGCATGGGCCCAGCCACCCAACCAACAACACAAAATCATTCCCAAAGCACAAGGCGCCACCCTCGAATTGCCTCACGACAATCCAATCCAGCTTCCCCGCGAGCAATCAGCACAACCGTGGCATTCCAATCCAGGCGCGCCTCAAGGACCCCACGGCATGCCTCGATGGGGGGGTGGGGGGTGGGGGGGAGGGGTGGGGTGGGGGGAGAAGTGATAAGGTATACTTCGGGCCTAGGCCACATCACAATCGATGCCATGCTATGCCACAGTCAAGTCAGCAAGAGAAATACCCCATGCGCTGGGCCAACAACCGTATCAAGACGCCACTTGGTATGTCCTGTCCCGATAAGCCTGGGACGACATCGCATGGCGTCGTTCCGCATGTCTCGGGACGACGGCCGCACAAAGGTACAATCTCATCCCTCGAGGATTGACCGCCATGCCAAACCTGCATACGACTGACCCTCGTATAGTAGTATAAAAGCCCCTGTCCAACATCCGATCAGGGAGGAGAAAAAAGGGAGGCAGATAGCAGAATCCCACATTGACTTACTTGTCGAGGGGGCCACAGTCGGTAACGACCCGACGGGGCCTTCTATGCAGGAAAACAGCAATGTCCGAGGCGAGGCCATCCCGATCGATAGAGGCATCCTTCATTCCGACGCGCCAATCAACATCTCGACGATGAGACGTCAATATTACGGTGCCAACACACTGACAGAAGGGCTCGACTGACTCCTATTAGTTTGGCAAGTCCTATAGTCCCACATCGAGAAAATCAGGCTTGTTATCTCCTATTGGAACTATAAATAAGGGTTTGGGTTTTGAAGTCAGAAACACCACAAGAGGCACCACAAGAAAAACCTAAGTGTTTGCTTTGCATTTAAGTCCACACTCAGTTAAATAGTTTGGGCTTATAGTTTGAGTTTTTTCTTGTTTAGTATTTTCGGGTGTTTTATGGCCTAAGAACATCTTCCTAAGGCATTTGTAATAGTCTCTTTTATAGTAGTGATTTGCTCCTCTTTCGTCCGTGGATGTAGGTCAAGGTTAATTGACCGAACCACGTAAATATGGTGTTCTTGTCGCTTTTATCTTTTCGCTTTATTGTCTTTATTGGGTTGCCAAAATTACCCTTTGGTAAATTTCCTGGGGCTAGCTCTAACAAATTGGTATCAGAGCTTGGTTTCGGGATCTTTTAGCAATGATGACAATAACAAAGATTGTTATCGAGAAATTCGATAGAAATGTCAACTTCGGCATGTGGCAACTCAAGATGGAGGTCATTCTGGTTCAAGACGGAGTTGATTTTGCACTATAGGGAGCTGAGAACATTCCAAATGGTACGTCAAAGGAAGATCTTGCGGGTATGGATAAGAAGGCTCGATCTAGCATTATTCTAAATCTCTCTGATGAGGTTTTACGGGAGGTAGCTACGGAGACTACAGCTAAGAGCATGTGGGACAAGCTTAAAGCTTTGTATATGAAGAGGATAGTAGAGAATTGTCTCTACTTAAATCAGAGTTTTTATATGCTTCGGATGACTGAAGGTACATCTATACTCTCACATCTTGATAAATTTGATTCCTTGGTTATGGATTTAGAGAATATAGATGCAAAAATTGATGATGAGGATAAGACCCTATTACTTTTATGTTCTCTTCTCTAATCTTTTAAGCATTTCCATGATACTATGATTTATAGAAAAAAAAAATTTCATATCAGGAAATTAAATCTGCACTAAAATCTAAAGAGCAAATAAACAGGGATATTACTAGGGAAAGTAGAGAGAATTAGACTGAAGGTCTGATTGTTAAGGGGAGAACAGATAAAAGGAAATTTGACAGTAGTAGATCTAAATCTAGATCTAAATCAAGACATAGAAATTTGGAGTGCAGATATTGTCATAAAATGAGGCGCATTAAGGCTGATTGCTTTAAATTAAAAAATAAATTAAAGCAAAATGAAAAAATTGTTGAGAAAACTATTGAGTCTGCTGAAGCTAGTGTAGCAGCTGATGAGAATGATGAAAATATTTTCTTTGCTACTGATGACAGGACGAGGTCTAAAAATGAATGGATTTTAGATTCAAGTTGTTCTTATCACATGTGTCCATATAGAGATTTGTTTTCCGCATATGAATCTTGTAATTGTGGAATTACTTTGATGGGCAATAATACAACATGTGATGTTGTTGATAGAGGAACAATTCGAATTAAAATGTATGATGGTATTGTGAGGACGCTCACTAATGTTAGACATGTTCCTGATTTAAAAAAGAATCTCATCTCTTTAGGTACCCTAGAGACCCTTGGGTGTAAATACACGGCTGAAGGTGGAGTTATGAAAGTTTCTAGAAGTGCTCTTGTTGTTATGAAAGCTTGTAGGTCTGGTAGCTTGTATATTTTGCAGGGAACTACTGTCACAGGCTCAGTTGCAGTCTCGTCATTATCATTGTCTGATTCTGACATCACCAAATTATGGCATATGCGTTTGGGTCATATGAGTGAAAAATGTTTGAGCATATTGAGCAAAAAGGATCTACTTTGCGGACAGAGTACTGGGCCACTGGATTTTTATGAACATTGTATTTTTGGAAAGCAGAAAAGAGTCGGTTTTAATTCTCCAACAGTTCACAAAATAAAAGGTACTCTTGACTATATTCATTTAGACCTTTGGGATCCAGCTCATGTTCAGTCTAAGGGTGGTGCTAGGTATATATTGACTTTCATTGACGAATATTCCAAGAAAGTTTGGGTTTATCTTTTGAAGCATAAAAATAATATTTTTCTAACCTTTGAACAATTGAAGGCTTTGATTGAGAAACAAACAGGTAAACAGATTAAGCGGCTTCGAACAAATAATGGCATGGAATTTTGTAAATGTGACTTTAATGAATTCCACAAAAATGAAGGAATTGTTCGGCATCGCACTGTTAGGATGACGCCTCAGCAAAATGGTGTGGCCGAACATATAAATAGAACACTCTTGGAGAGAACAAGGTGTATGATCTCAAATGCAGGGTTGACAAAGGACTTTTGAGTAGAGGCATTTAATATGGCCTGTTACGTTATCAACCGCGCTCCGTCTGTAGCACTTAACTTTAAAACTCCGGAGAAAGTTTGGTCAGGTACTCCTGCTGATTACTTTTATTTAAAAAATTTTGGGTGTCCAACATACATGCATGTAAATGAAGAAAAATTAGAGCCTCGAGCGAAAAAATACATTTTCCTTGGGTATGCTTCTAGGGTGAAAGGATACAAATTATAGTGTTTTGATCTCAAATCCTCAAAATTTGTAATCAGTAGAGATGTTACTTTTGATAAATTATCTATGTTATCTTCTAAAGAAGAATCTACTAGTTGTACAAATGATAGTACGCAGAAGCAGGTGGAGCTTGAGATTGGTAGTTCTAATTCTTTTCAGTCAAACTCTTCTACTCAAAGAATACCAGTAGATGGTCCTGAGTCTACTGACAAAGTTGATCCAGAGGAAGAGAAATATTTCATAGCCAAGGATAAACCGCGGAGAAATATTCGACCACCACAAAGATATGCAAATTTGGTTGCATATGCTTTGTCTGTTGTAGAAGAAACATGTGAAGTTGGTGAGCCTACTTCCTACTCAGATGCAGTTTCTTGTGATAATTCTGCTAAGTGGTTGATTGCGATGAATGAAGAAATAGAATCTCTCCATCAGAATAGAACTTGGGATCTTGTGAAGCCGCCTTCGGGTAAGAAAATTGTTGGATGCAAATGGGATACCATTGCTAAGGGGAAAGTTCTCGTTCAAAAAATTCATACGAAGGACAATCCAACTGATATGCTTACGAAGCCTCTTCCGGTTTATAACTTCAAGCAGTGGTTGGACTTGGTTGGTGTTTATTATTGGTAATTGCCCATTGGGGTTTTTATGAAGAAGGTGGAGCAAGTTTTGTTGGGACATGCTAAGGTGGAGATTTGTTAGTTTGGCAAGTCCCATAGTCCCACATCGGAAAAATCAGGCTTGTTATCTCCTATTGGAACTATAAATAAGGGTCTGGGCTTTGAAGTCAGAAACACCACAATAAGCACCACAAGGAAAACCTAAGTGTTTGTTTTGGGTTTAAGTCCATACTCAATTAAATAGTTTGGGCTTATAGTTTGCCTAAAAATATCTTCCTAAGACATTTAATATATCCATGGATGTAGGTCAATGTTAATTGACCTACATCCATGGATATCAGTCACACCGCATAAGTTCATCAACATGTCCCTCTTGAAGAGAAGTTTAGATTTGTTCTGAACCTAACATTAGCAGTGACCTTTATAAGCTTTTGGCGTGGAGTTCAGCGGTTCCCCTTGCTGATAATGAAAAGCAGGAACACAAAGTTCATAGTCACTTCTACTAGGAAATAGTCATCAAGGATAATTTTTTAGTGAAGGAGCAAAACCATGAGATTGAATCAAACCTAAATATACAGAACTACAGCTAAAAGATCACGAGATACCAAAGTCGAAATCTTGAAGAGAATCGGCAAAGAGATCAATGAAACAGCTCGGCGTAGGAACAAGCCCCAGTGATCTTCTTCGCCGATCCCTGCTCGTTGATCGTGATTCCTCCGATACTTGCACTCCTCAATTAGTCATAACTTTGAGATCCAAGCAAGACGGGGTAAAGGGAGGGGTCAAATTTTGGCTCTACCCATCGCCGATGACCTGCGAGGATATACGAACACCATTCCGTCAGCTTATCGTTTATCCATCCCTTTTTATTTTCTTTCTTTTTAGAATTTAATATATAATATAAAATTTATTGGATTCTTTTTTATCATTTATTTTCCTCTTAAAATTTCTTTTTCGACAAGTTGACTTTTTCTTTTCCACACTTCTCTTATATAATCCACACAAGGTCTTCTAAGTGAGGAAAAAAAATAAAAAATAAAAAATATTTTTTAAAAAAATAATGTAAATTTTTTGATAAAACAAAATTTGATTGTAAGGGTATAAATATAATTGGGTGATTTTTCTAGAAAATATCTACATTTTGGATATTTCTCGATCGACACCTCCTTTACTTTTTTTTTTTTTTTTTGTAAATAGTACCTCTAATTTAAAGAATATTCAGAATACCCCTAAAACTTTTTTCATCAAATTTTTGGTATTTTTTAATTCTATATGGCTCATTGATAATGTTCTCAGGTAGGTCTTATATAATTTTTTTTTATTGTGGTGACCGAAACAGTAAAACAAGTAAAAATTTTGGCAGGATTTTTGGATATTTTTTAAGTTAGGAGCATTGTTTGAAAAAAAAACCCAAAAAGGAGTGGCAACAATTGAGAAATATTTAAAATATGAGTATTTTATATAAAAAAAAAGGACTTATATCTTTTCTCAAGTCCAACTTTATCATGATCTTACCAATAGGTTTTAATACTAATAGATACTTAATTGACCAATTCAGAGAATATTAACCATGTCTTAGTTTATTATAGATTGTACTAATGAATTATTTATTTTCTTTTTACGATGTCTTTTATTTTATTAAATTATCGGTGATCATAAGAACTAATCAATCCAAAGAATTTCTTACTTAGAACATTAGAATGATCTAATTTCATTATAGGTTATACTCATGAATTATCTTTTTTTTCTCCGCATTAAGTATCACTTATTTCATTAAATCATTAGTGACAATAGGGACCGACTAATCTATATTTTTTTTACCCGAAACATTAGGTAGACCTTATTTCATTATAGGTTGTATTCATTAATTACTTATCTTTTTTCTCTTCATTATGTATTCCTTATTTCATTAATAATTAGTGACCATAGGGAGCATTATCTACTTAATAACACTTCATTATCTAATATTTTTTGAATTAATTTATTTGTCCTAGTGATTTCATAATTTTTTTTTGTTGGTTTATTGACTTCTTTTCATGTATCTCTTTGTTATATGCCAGTTTGATCTATTTTTATTATGACAATATGGTGATTATAGTTATCAATCTATTTTTCTGTAAAATCAAGAAGGACTTCGTATCCAATGAGATGGAGGCTAGCATTTTCTTCTTTCTTCCTAAACCTAACTTATCTTTGATATGAGACAATACAAATTCAAGGAGATGTTTTGTAGATATCAGAAATCCAATACAAATTTGATTTTGTTTGAGGTTGAATTCAATAGGATCAGTGTTACATATATTATCAAGTTTATCTTGATCACTTGTAGTACTTCACAATCATATATGATGGACATAAAAAAAGATTCAAGATGTAATTCTATACATCCTAGATACAAATATGACGTCATTACAGATATATCTGGATCTTATGTGAAATACAAATTTTATTTTCTTATAATAATTTTTTAAAATACATAATGATGTGTTCTTGTAAAGAATGTTGACAATTTATGAAGAATAAGGATGTTGGCCATAAAGAATTGAACTTGTGGATCATATTGCATTTGTCTTTTGTAAGAGAAATATATATTTGACACTAAAAAAACTTTACTTATTTTTTTTATCAATTTTAAACTATTACAGTGTTTTCATTGGACTCATGTATAATATTTTTAAGAATATTTATAATATTTTTTATTGAGATACTGAAAATACTATAAATGCTATTGAAAAATATGATAGGTGATATCATCCTATTTCTTTTTAGTTGTTCATTATGATACTCTATTTTTAAGTTTGTAGTAAGTTTGATTGAAGTTAGGAGTCCACTTGAATCATTTACAACACTTTCGAATAGGTTTTATCAATTTCAATTTTGAATAATACTGTTCGATACTAACGGTACGTGGACTACCATTTATCGGACGATATATATATATATATATATATATATATATATATATATATATATATATATATATATATATATATATATATATATATATATATATATATATATATATATATATATATATATATATATATATATATATATATATATGAGACGTTGTCGAGGTGACAGCATCTCATTTTTTTTACGATGTCGCCTCACTTAGAGAGAAGAGAGACGACGTCGTCAAATTTTTATTTTATTATATATATATATATATATATATATATATATATATATATATATATATATATATATCGAATGATATATCGTTCAGTATATAGTAGTACTGTACTGTATCGAGCGAATGTCGAAACTCTGATACGAAACGATATTTCAATTCTTGGGTTTTATAGTGTTTTTATTATGTTGGTCATAATAAACTAATTTTTATTTCTATTTAAGATGTTGTTTCTTTACTATTATAAATATATATTTGAATTATAGTATGATATATCAAATAGTTTCTAGCATGTTTTGATTCCATTTGGTCAGTTTATAATGTTTGCAAGTAGGGTTTGTTTTTATTATGGTGACCAAAATATTATAATATGTCAAAATATTATAACAGGTGAAAAATTTTTGAAGGGCTATTTTGTATTTTTTTAATTAGAGACATAATTTAGAAAAAAAACAAAAGCAGGGGTGCCGATTGGAAAATACCCAAAATGTGGGTATTTTTTTTTTAAGGAATTCGCTCCTATATATATTTTCAAGTGTTAGTGTATATTTCAATACAATGAATCCCATCCTTACTCAAGACTTGATAAACCAGTCAAGATTCACTAAGGGGAGATGCAATCGCTTCCCTCAATAAGTAATTTTTCATTATTCTTGTGTGGTCAAATACTATGTGAAATTTCCCTGGCTGTTTTTTTTTTTTTTTTTTTTATCATTTTCAAGATCGACCATCCATTATGATCGAGTGTTACTAGAGTAATATTGAAAATTCCATAGTTACCTCTTTAGTACATGTCCGTTTGATATGTTCTCACTATTTCACTATTGCAATATGGTGATTAATCTATTGTTATGTATATTCAATAAGAACTTAAGATTCATCCAATTAATATTGTTATGTAGGTGGTTTCACTGAAATTGGACAATACACATCCAATGATATGTTTTGCAGGTATAGGAGGTCCATTACAAACTTAACTTTGTTTGAGATCAAATTTAATTGGATCTGTGTTATGTATATTATCAGGTTTCTCTCAGAGATTAATCACTTATACTACTTCAAAATCAGATATGATGGATCACAAAGAAGATTCAAGATCACTTTTTCTAGAAGTAATTATGCAAAGTAGTATGTGCAAAACAGTAATGTGAGGTCACTATAGATATATATGAATCATTTCTGAATTACAGATTTTATTATCTCAAAAAATATATTCTTTTTTGAATACATAGTGATGTGTTCTTGTAAAGGATGAATTTATAGACTATATTTACATTTGTCTTTTGTAAGTGTATTGGAAATTTGACACTCAACAACAAATTTAAATCAACTAACTTAAATATATCAATAAGAAAAATATATAAAAGAAACAATAATGAAAAATACATGCAGAAAGAGAAAGAAAAGTAATGAAATGATAATGTGATTTTAGTCAATTTAGGTGATGATAAGTGTGATCTCACATATGACCTTTCAACACATCAATTAAGTGTCTCACCTTATCGACACAACATATAATGACATTAACTACAATATCTGATGATTCAATTAACCTTTTATATCCAAGTAATATCTAATGATTTTGCATAAATGTTTTCATGAATTATCGCTCATTTATTCATGGAGATTACTAAATCCTATTATAAAATATCCTCAAATCATTATAATTCTTTATCATCGTTTCTAATTTTTCTACACTTAAGTTAAATAAGGCTTCCGAGATAGCTTCGTAGGACCTATTAATTTTATTTACTCTTTAATATCAAACTTATAATCGATTTACGAATTAAGATTGATTTTGAATTCGTTGTCTAATATGCAATAACCGATAAATCTTATAGTATTAGATGTATTCAAATGTTCCAATACTATATTAATCTCATTAGAGTTTGATGATTAGAGATTTACGTTCATCCGAAGCGCCAACATGTCCACCCTCAAAGTAATTTTTGGAACGTAGCTGATTTTTCTATAAAATACCTAAAATTTGGGTATTTTCTAATCGATACCCCTTTTTGCTTTTTCTCAAACAGTGTTTTTAATTTTAAAAATACCCAAAATATCTTTTAAAAAAATTTTAGTTAAGTTTTCTCACCTACTTTTTTTTTTTCTAGTTTTAAATTGTTATAGTACTTTTCATTTGACCCGTTTATATTATTTTTATTGAGATAATAAAAATATTATAAATATTATTAAAAAACACTATAAGTAATATTACTCATAGATCATTACGATATTATATTTTTTATGTTTGTAGTTGGTTTAGTTAAGGTTACGAGTCCATTTAGATCATTTACAATATTTTCGAATAAGTTTTATAATATTTTTATTATTATGATAAAAATATTATAATAAATTAAATTTTCATTTCTATCTAGGTAATGTTATTCTTGGACTATTATAAATACATATTTGAATCATAACATGATATATCAAATAGTTTATAATATATTTTGATTTTATTTGATTCATTTATATTATTTTTAAATAGGTTTTACAATAATTTTATTGTGGTAAGCAAGATATTATAACAGGCCAAAAATAATTTTTTTTAGCAATCTAAACATTTTTCAAATTAGAGATACTGTTTGAAAATAGTATATATATATATATATATACTGTTTTGAAAAGTGGTTCTAAAAGATGAAATATACTGACCGACGGTGATTGCACCCGCAAGGGCTGGGCAGCTGATACGTACGACGATCGTGGAAGATGCCCTCTACCTGCCCATAACAAGCGAAGCGGCGATGGCCAAGTCCTGCAAAGGCCTCGCGATGGAGCTCGTCAAATGCCTCAGCGAATCCGATTGCGTTAAGGTGTGTCCATCTGGATCAAAACCCTACCTCGGTTTTTCCTTGGATTTGCTTTTATTTTTGGCATAAAAGGGCGCCTTGCTAAGAAGATGCAACACCCGAGGTCACATCAACAGGGAAGAAAAAGGAAAAGGGTAAAGCGCTTGAATCCGCCCTTTGTTATTCGTGGTCGATATTTTTTTACCGTCTATTACTGTTCTGGACATTGTTCGAGTTCTTTCAAAGTTCGATCTTGAAGAGGGGGAAGAAAAAGGTAGCCTCGTGTTATGTGCTTGAACCCTGAAGGAGGGGGTTTAATCTTTAAATTGGGTTCCTATGAAGTTTGCTAAGTCATCTATCTGTATTGTGTTCACAGCAAGTGATTTCATAGGATTATACACAAAGGGTCGTGAATTTCATTTTGACCCCGTTGAACCAAGAGGCTAAGATTGAAGATTCCGGTGGAAAGTTGGTTTTGGTTGATTAAAGTTGCAAATTTGCAAGGTGTTAAGACTTCATCTAAATAGCAGAGTCTTCTATCTGATTTATTGTTCGACATTGGTTCTAAAATTTTCTAGGCAGAATACTAGAAAGGTAATGCTTTGTGAACTAGGGTAAGATTTAGTCTTGATGAAACTGTCCCTTCTAATCTCATTGTTGGGGATTTTGTGGATGCACTCAAAATCCAATTATAGGTTGTTGATTTTGGAAACATATGGTGATTCTTGTAGTACTAAGGGGAAGTTGCAGTTTGAGGTAGATATTTAGAATCCGACAAATAAAATCAGCGTTCCTATTTGAGCTACTGTGGTTAGAACAAAATGATTTACACTATAGATCTCTGACATTGATGTTTCCCAACTTGTTTTTTATGATTATGCTGGAATTTGTTGCATGCCAAGGTCTAGGAATTCAAAGCAATATTATGTGTTATAAGATGTCAGACACATATCCTGCTTCCCAGAGACCATTAATGGGCAAAGCATGCATATAAATAATATGACTATTTAGAAAGTGCAGTTGGTGAGTTTAATTACATGACATAACCATAAGAAAAATAGATAAATAAAAGTTTAATGAAGCAGTAGCTTATAAGATTATATTTGAATGTATCAGTTTTTAAACTTGTGAGCTCATAAATGACCTATTAGCAATTTTAATAAGTATGCATGTCTGTCTACTTAACAAAGCTGTACAATCAAATAATTAAGATCAAAGAATGAGTGACTGGAAAGTTTTGTTGCAAAATTTGTTTCTACACCACTGTAATGTTCAACAGATATTCTTATTTGTAAAAAAACCTATCTAGCTTTCTAGATTTAAAGGTGAGGCTGCGTACATGGAAACAGCCTTTTAAATATTTAAAGGTAACTGCATACACGGATGTTCACCCTTTGTGACTTGGGAGATTAGGATTCGAGTCACGAAAACAACCTCCTTAAATATTTAAAGGTAAAGCTGCGTACATTGACACTCCCTAGACCCCCCGCAATGGCGGGAGCCTCGTGTACTGGGTATGCCTTTTTTAGTTTTCTAGATTGCAAAAGTCAATCACAGTTGAATACTTGAATTGAAATAACTTTGTCCGTATTGAGTAACATGTCAAGTTGTATACTACACTGGAATAAATCTCTTTGTGCTTCTAGAAAACACTTGGGTAATATCTCTAAGCTAAGATTATTATGTCACATTTTTATTGTTTTATATTTTAATAATAAAGATTAATTCATACAGAAACTAGGAACCTGGACATGACATGGTAATATCATTAATAGATCAGTGCTGGAGGTTTTACTTGGGATTGCATGGTAAAGTTTTGATCAGGCATAGTTCTAAACTATTTTTGAAATGAGTCAATTTCTTAATGTTCAAGCATCCCACCTACCAACATCTGTCATCAAATCGGGAAGCGATATTTGATTGTTATTTTGTTGATCGCTCGACTATCCACATATATCCTTTATGATCTATCTTTCTTAGGGGTTAAAAAGGTAGGGATGGTGTAAGGACTGAGGCTCTGTCATATAAAGCCTTTAGCCAAAAGTTTTTCAACTTGTTTGTTTAACTCGACTCTCTCCTTAGGATTCATTCTATAATGTGGGAGATTAGGAGCTGTGATCGTTGGAGAATGTTAATGGCATGTTGGATTTCTCGTAAGGGTGGCGCTCACTAGGTAATTCCGGGGGTATGACATTAGAAAATTCATCTAATAATGACTTAACTTTAGGAGTTAGGTCAGGAATAGTGCAAGGGAATTTCTCTAGCAATGATAGCTACACAAAATTTGTTGTTTAGGCTCTTTATTTCAAAATATTTAGGATCCAGTAAGTGGAGTCCCTTGGTGGTTAGGGCTTATGGAAGAGACTTAGGAGTTCTTGATTTAACCTGTTTTGATAGTTTTGGTCTCAGGATGATGTTTTTGCCTTTGTACGAAAAGGCATAGGTATTTTCTCTTTCATGATTGGTAACATCAAGGTCATATAGCCAAGACCGACCTAAAAGAATATGGGCAACGTCCATTAATAGGACGTCATAGTAAATCTCATCCTGGTAATCGCTCATTTTGATTGGTACTAGTCAAGTAGGTATTTCTCGGTCATGGGTAAAGTGGTTTTATCAACCTAGGCTACTTCGCATGGGGTCGGATATGATTTTACCGTGAGGTTTAGTCTCTTGATAGTAGATTTTGAGACTACGTTCATAGTGCTACCCTCATCAATGACCAATTTACAATTTCTTTTCTCGTTTTGGATAAAAGTATAGAAGATACTTGTCCTCTTCCATTCATTGGAATCACTAGCAGTAGAGAGAATAATGCAGACAACATTAACATGGGCATCTTCAATTTCTAGTTTGTTTTTGTTACCTGCGTAGGCTTCGTGTTCAACTACTTGGTCTACTTCCTCGATTTGATTCTTTGGTTTTTGTTTTAAGGTAAAGGTACGTTGAGGACAACAAGAGGTAATGTGACTTCTATTATGGCAATAATGATGCTGGATTGAAGACGAATTAGTTTGAGAACCAGTAGTTGAACAAGTTGGACGATTTATGGTTGAGCCAGGATTGTTGTTAGTAGTGGAGATTTTTGACTTGACAAAGCCACTACTTAGGGTAGATTGGGTAATAGTTCTATTGTTGGGAGTCTAAGAAGATGCTTGACGAATTGGATAAAGTTTAATGTACTTCTCAATCTCAAGGGCTCTTTGGGAAGCTTCCTCCATGGTGTTAGGAAAACTAAGGGAGACTTCTCGTTGGATGTCAAACCTCAACCCATCAACAAATCTTCGGACAATGATGATTTGGCCATCTTCTATTTCACACCTAAGTAAAAGTTTATCAAATCAGGCCAAATACTATGCCACACTAGAATTCAAGTGTTTAAGGTTTAATTGTTGTTTAATAGTTGGCTTCAGAAGTAGGTTGGTAAATATTTTTTCTTAAGATTTTATTTCATGACTTTCTATTAAGTGATGGGTAGCTCTCAATGGTGTTCAAGACTACGTTGGATATGTTGCCAATATTTCCTGACGGACTACTAGTTTTATTTTTGCAAATCATACATGTTTAATATTAATCATTCCATACCACTCAAAGTAGTCTTCCATGCTATCATACTAGTTAACAAATACATTTGGTTTCAACCTACCATTAAAGTCCGACATATCCACTTTGACTCTTCTAGCCATTTCCCTATATTGTCAGCAAACTGAACTTGTTGGCCCAATTACTCAGGTTTATGAATTTCTAATAGGTTATGGGAATTCATCAGCTTTTTTTTTCTCACTTTTTGTTTTGGTTAATTTTTTTTGGGACAACTTTTAAGGGTTCAAATTTTAGTGGTATTGTAGTTGTAGCTAAAGGGGAGAGAGAGGATAATAAATAGAAAAAGAAAGAGGAAAAACTAAAGGGGAGAAGCAATGAAAACCACAATTTAATGAAATATGCGATTTTTTTCTTTTGGACAAAAATATTAGTAAAGTTTTCAAAAATTTACCCATCACTGAGAGCTATGTGGTCCACCGTTTCTGTAGAGATAGTTATCCCAAAGTCTAATTCCACACGTAAGGGATTGATGTTAGAGGTGCAAGGATTTTTTAGTGTTAATTGAAACTTTTGCTACTAGTTGGAACCTAATGGGGTATAGGACAGGTTTCTGGATGGGCTCTGATACCAAACTAATATACAATAGAGTAGGGAAGGAGAGAGAAAGAGAGGGGAAGAGGAAGAAAGTGAAGTGTGAGATAAGAGAGGAGAGTAAGAGACCAGTGATTTAAAAAGCGATAGACGCTCATTCGGGCGAAGCAAGGCGCTCTGAAATATAAAAAAATATAAAAATATATAATATAATTGATAAATATGATTATTTAAATAAAAATATGACATTAAATTAAAAATATCTGAAGTACCAAATCATATTATCCATCTTCTAATAACAAAAATATCAAAAGACTCAAAATAATAAAGTTTTACATAAAATTCATTTATCATTATATTCAACATCGTCATTTTCAAGTGTATCATTATCCTTCTCTTTCTCTTGTTTTTCTTTATCAAAATATGTTTTATCCTTTTTAATAATAGTAGGAGATGAGCCTGATGCTTTTGCACTCGTTTTTCCTTTCGTCGTCTGTCTTGTATATGTTTATAATTATCTAACACCTGAAGCTCTTACCACATCTCTCCATGTCATGCTGTCATCTTCAAATATAAGCTCGTCTTTGGCATCTTGTAAATTTGCACTTATTTCTCCCACCAACCACTTATTTGAATCAATGTCTTGTAATGAGATTGGATCAATTCTATTTCGTAAATCATGACAAGCCTTTAATGCTTGATTATACTTTATATAAATAAGATCATGTAATCGTTGATGCTCCAACCAATTTCTTCTTTTTGAGTGAATTTGTCATGTCATATAATTTGAAAACATATTAATACATCTATCTAAAAAATAATACATTAATTGAAACAAAATTATTCTATAACCCTTACATGCTCAAAGACACTTCAGTTTCGCTCACAACCCATTAGTACTATATGTCAAACTAAAAATTTTGATAGCAAATTGTTACAAGTTTAGGATGAAATTTTCAAATAGACTCTACCATTCAGCTACAAAATTTATTTTATTATTAGCAATAACATAATAACATACTATTGATAAAATTAATTATATTAATTTATTAATACTTAGGGATGTAGTTGTCCTAGTTGGAACTGCCATTGAAATTCTAAAAAAACCATCGGTATTCTTATATGAAGATAATTTATGTATGATCGTATCTTGTATATCAAGACTTGGAACTAATCTTGCAATGCACTAATATAACTCATTTAGAACTTTTGCATCAAACCCAACGGAGGTGATCTTATAGGTTCACATAATGTCCCGCTGCATATAATTGACGATGAAGTTGACAATTCCATCTATCGTCAATGATTACAAATATTTTCTTATACTTTTCTTCATTTTCATTAAAAGACCTTTGAATCGTCTTCTTTGTTCTATCCAGTCTCATAAATATATTCTATTGCAGGCTTGTTTTCATTATTCATTAATTGAAGGACACGAACAAAAGGGCCCATTACTTTTAATATATAAACTATAAGATTTCAAAAGGATGACATTAAGATGAAATCATTAGCCCTCTTGCCTTTCGCTTCTTTTGCCCATTTGCTTGTCATTTATTTCTCCGAGGTAAATATATTTCTCAGGTTATGTTTTTTACGATGCATACTCTGTGATGTCAAAAAGGAAGTAACAAATCGGGTGACACCATATCTCACTAATTTCTTGTTGCTTGTGAATTCTCTCATCATATTCAAAGCCCCAATATGATTATAGAGAAATCCAACAATAAATATTACCCTTTCTAAAATTTTCTTAATTTCAGAAATTTTTTAAAAATTCTCCAACATTAAATAAATGTAATATGCCGCACATGGAGTTCAATATAAGTGTTATTTTTTTGTTTCAAGTAATTTACCTAAGACAAAGAATAACAAAATTGATAAAATTTAGGAGTTTAATACATCTTTCATTGAACTGGAGACAAAGTAATTAATAAATTAATAAATTTAAAAGATAAATCTTACTAGCTAATACATAGTTGCATCCATTGTCAGTTATAACTTGGTATGATATTTTGTTCACTAATTTCTTTCACAAACTTGTCAAGCAAATCATATACCTTTTCTTTATATTTCACAAAAGATTATGTATCTATTAACTTCATAAACATGGTTCCTAAAGAATAATTAATCATAAAATTAATTATACTCCTATGTTGCCTATTGGTCCAAACATTTGACGTAATAGAGTAACCATGTTTTACCTATGATTCTTTATAACCCTTTAATAAGTTATTCATATAATCCAATTTTTTTTTCAATAATGGAATTCGCATCTCATAATAACTTGGAGGTCTTAATCCCGCAACATATCTTCCAACAGTTTCAATCATCTCCTTAAAACTATCTAAACTAGTTGTACTAAGGGGAAGGCCAACCTGATAGAAGAAGCGAGCAATGTGCTGAATTGTTCTTCCTTTTGTTTCCTTACACAAGCATCACTTATATTTGTTTGTCTTAATTTTGCTCCTACTTACCCTTGTTGCTTCTGTGATCCTTGAGACATATATAAGTCCATCGATCCTTTTTTACTCTTCTTAACAACCAATGCTTCTTTTCGTTTTCTATCACATATTTTTTTCCCACTTAGATTGACACTTTCAGAATCATCATCATCATCATCATCATCATCATCTCTGATATGTTTAACACTATTCTCTGGTAAAATCTCATAAGATTTATTCTTTTGCATCTTTTTTTCATTCATATAAGCTAACAGCTTTTCTTTTATATCAAGTGGACACTTCTTGCAGGCTGATGCATTCTTGAAATTTCCTACTAGATGTTTTTTTGCACGAAAAATACCACATCTAGTAGTTTTATTATAGAAGATGCAAGTAACTGTATTAGGATCATTAGGATCCTTTAGATAATTGTATTTCCATGCAGGATCCTTTCTTGAATTTTTTGAAGAATCTACTGAATTGCTTTGTACACTTGTCATTTATCCTGAAACCCTAATAATAATTTTAAATAAACAAAGATTAGTAGTGTTAAAATCTATATTATCAATCTAGTAAATAAAGATTACTTTGTACAGTAATTAATAATCTACTGTTAACAATATATTATTTACTGTTAACAGTAGTTAGAGGGCGAGAAAAGAACTATTTATTAACAGTAAAGGAATAAAGTTGTCATCGATAGTGGAAAGTGGGAAGGAGAGGCAGCGTTGAGAAGTTGGTAGCAACAGCGGAGGATTAGTTTAAGACAATTGTGGCAGCACTGCGAACGACAACAGTGGCAGAAGCTGCAGATAGCAGCAACGACGGAAGCTGCAGATAGCAGCAGCGACAGCGATGAAAGTTCCAAAGGGCGTCCGTCGATGGCGAAGGAACCTACGGTCCTCTCCCTCAACAAGTTGAAGAACTACATATAGAGTGGCGGCGGAAGGAAGTTACAGGCTCTTGCGAGGCTGTCGGACCCACCCGTTGGCGACAGAGGAAGGCTTGGTCCGCTGCGTCTACGGTGGAGGCAACGACAGAAAACATCGGCGGCAGAGGCAGAAGCAACGCTAGGGTTGGCTCGGGGTCATGCGAGCGTGAAGTGTCGCTTTTGAGGGTAAGTAACTGTGTTAGCTACTGTTGAATCGAACCAGAATTTAAGTCCGGTTCGGTTGCCTTATTTGAACTGGGCACTCGCCAAGAGCGCTCGACGCCTGGATTCGAGCGAGCGAGGCAGCGCTTCATTGAAGCGCGCTACCTGGTCCACGCACATGGTGCTTGGGCCTCTCCTCGTTTGGTCCGAATGCTTAGGTGAGCGCCCAAGTGCTTATTTAAATCACTATTTTCATTCAGATCTGAAGTAGTTGATCCATTGACAATCTCCACTATTTATAGGAGTTTAGGAGCCATGGTACAATTAATGAAGACAATGATTTCTAAAAGTAATCTCCTAGAAAATTAGTATATTTTTTAGAAATCCAAAATGACTTCTAGGATACTTAAATAGTAAATGAGTGCACTTAATACAAAAGGAGTCCCTAGAAAAACCTAAAGACTTTTTTCTAATTTTCAGCAAAACTCTTAGAATTTTTAGGCCAACTAATAGTTGACTTTTTGTTGATTTCTTTGCCTAGAATAAAATTTGTTGAAATCCTTTGTAAAACTAGATGGTTCTCCATCACTTGTATTCCCTTTCAAATGTGAGTGGTGTTGATAACAAACTCTTATACTTGTATTCCCAATTTTAGTAAATTATACAGCGGTACTTAGGAAAGAAGCAAATTGTCCATCAGTCTTTAGATGTTCTGATTCCATCAAAGATATCCTGCTCATTAAGCTAACACATTGTATCCTGGAAATCTTATACTTGTATTCCCCTTCAAATGTGAGTGGTATTGATAATGAATTTTCTTACCATTGTAGTAAACTATACAGCGATACTTAGGAAAGAAGCAAGTTGTCTTTAGATGTTCTGATTCCATCAAAGTTATCCTGCTCAATAAGCTAACATGTGTTGTGTTCACATGAATGTTATCAGGTGGGTATGCATTCTTTTAACTCAGAGATGAGACTTTATATAAGCTTTAAGGAACCATGTCCATGACTTGCTTTAGTGGCATTCTAATTTAGAACCAAAAGTTTAGTGAAAAATTGCATGGCTAAAAATGGTCTTGTAGTGGAGAAATGGTAACTGATTTCCAGATTTCAAAGAAGCTTGCAGTATTTGAGGTTAAAGAGAACATTTTGCTATGTTCATATGATGTTTTAATAGACAGAAGAATTCTTGTTTATTTTCATGATCTCAATAGGCTATCATTTTTAGTATTCAAGAACTTGATGCCTATATGCTGTTGGTTTGTTAACTCGACCATCTTTCTGATATCAAATAATTATTCTCGTGTGGGTTGAATTATTCAGGTTGATAAGCGATCATACAGGGAATGTGCTGGAGAAAAGGTGCCTTCCATATCGAGTGAATGTGTAGGCCTTAGGGAGACATACTTTAACTGCAAGAGAGGCCAGGCATGTTATACTGGAAACCTGATACTTGTTCAATAGTTCAAATTCTAAAATGAAATTGTATCATTATGTCTGATAGTTCAAATTTGATATACCGATAAAGTTGTCCAATTTTTTGCATTACTTGCACGACCACCAAGTAAATTCATTCGCTGACCTTAAATTAAATTCTTCTATAATGAATAGAAGTTCACACCTCATCTTCTCCTCGTCTATGTAATTTTTCTAGTTTAAAGTTGTTGAAGTTTAGCTCTATGGTTATTTTGCTAAAATTGTGACACCTGCCTGTCTGTTCATTAATCTTAGTTGTTGACTCTAAGTTGTTCTATGGCTTAAAGTTTCCTTGTGCATGACTATCACTTTAGAGCATCAATTTCAGGTTTGACTAATAGTCATAAAATCAACAGCACCATTCATCTCAACTGACAAGTTGGACTCCATATCTAGAAGGCTTTTTAGATAAATGATTTTGATTTTCATTCTTTTGTTTTACATCTGGCAATCAAGGAAATTGGTTATTAATAATTGATCATGGAAGTTGTTTATTTGTAGGCTGCAAGGTCCTCATATTCTTTCTTATTTGAACTATATGACTTGTTCTGCTGTATCAATCATATTGATGCAGAACACATTTCTCCTAAGCAAAATCAGTTACTAGGACAGTTTTTGCTATAATGTGAAGAAAAACAACCCCACCATATCCAATGACATAGTTCAATGGTGATTTAGGAAACATCATATCTACATATACTGAGTCCCTTAATCTTGCTAAACACCAAGTCACCACCTGTTAGTAAAACCTAGGGTTTATAGAGTTGCCCTAAGATGTGATTTTGGTGGATTAGTCAGTGATATATCTCGTACCCTTACTATAGCTGTTTGACAGGAGCTGTATAATTGAGTTATCATAATCATTATTTTGGATGATAGATGTCTCCTTCCTGCTTATGAATTTTAAATGACTTGTTTTATGGAAATTTCAGGTTGACATGAGAGCACGGATACGCGGCAACAAAGGTTACTAGATCCTAAAATTTTCCTTTGTTATGATTCAAAATGGTGGGTTGTGCAAAGTAACCAATCTATAAATTGTATTTAGTCGAAGATTTTGCATTTGATCTAGTTACTACTATATATATTACTTTAACTAAAATCCTGTACGATTACACCCCATACATATCCGTGAGGTGTATTGCAATGTAGAATCTTACTTTGTTATGTTGTTTAAGTGGAGTTCTTTCGCTTGCTAGTTTCAGTCACTTCATGCTCGGCACAAATATCAACCAATGGCTTCACAATGTGTTGGTGTGAGGATCTCAAATTGCATTCCCATCACAAGACATAAAGAATGCTTCTTATGGGCAGTAAAAATCACAATGAAATGAAGCCGCTGAGGTGAGATGAAATGAGAATGTGAGAGATGTGAAGGTTCCCTTCTAGCTCACAATGACTTATTATTGTTTATATATATGTTTTTCTTAAAAGTCTAACTTTGTTTATATCTACACGTAGAATGTGACTTAGATAATTCAAATATCTCAATCTTGTCATACTTTTTTCTCAATTAGATTCTAAATAAATTAGAATTTTTATATGTTTTTAGTTTATATGTTTATGTATGTATATTAACAACCATCGTTATTGTCGTTAATTCATAGGAAATACTTATCACTAACCGGTAGCTACCCAATCGCTCACCTGCTGTGTGATTGATCATATCGATGGCTTCAGTGGTCGAACGTACCACTGGCTAGATACTAATTCGTCGGTATTTGTGGCGAAAACTACGCGGCCTGTGCGTTGCCGAGCCTCGACGCGTATCACTTGCAATGCCTGGATCCCACGACATCTACGGTGTTTAAATGCACCTTCTTTGATATACCCGACGTTCAACCTTCATCTTCACACGTTGGGACCCAGTGGGCTCCACTATTCTAGTCCAATAACAGAAGGGGTACAGAATAAGCTCTTTCAGTAAAAATATTGCCTCTGCAACGTCGTTCTTTCTCCAAGGACGGCGAGGAAAGAAAATTCCTTTTGGACACGCCAAAGAATCCCGACCTGATACCCAGATGATCCAAACCGTCAATATCATACTGATCACCGATCCTGGGCCTCTTTCTGCGGTCACTTTTACGTGTGGGCGTTGTGAGTATCTAAAAGCATTGCTCAAGAAACCAAAGAGAGTTCTGCATAATTGCCAAAACACGGTCGTCTCCTTTAATTTCCGGACCGACGCCGCTCCTTTCGGTGTCTTGTCGTGCTCGCTGTACTCCCATCGCCTCGCCTGCATCGCTTCTTCGTCCTCCGCCAAGGTATGATCTCAGATCTGCGCTTCATCTCCTTTCGTTTGTCTAAAGATCCGATCGTTTTTCCGTCCTTGTTCATGGCGTCAATTTAGGAATGGTAGATCGGTCCTCCCTTGTCCGTCACTCTCTCCGTCTGATCTCAGTTTTTGAATCCCTTGAATCGGACCATCTTTATACGTGCATTTTCTTAGTACGGGGTGATGATCTCTTGAAGCGAAGATTTAGCTTTGACTTCCAAGGATCTTTCTTTAGTGCCCTTCGGCGATGCAGTACGTTGAGCTCTCTCTAGCTGTTAGATGCCAGATTCTTGCTAGAATCTGGCGTTTAGTGATAGGTCGACTAGCTGACTTGAGATCATTCAAGATTCCGATCGAAGTTGAACATTCTCCGCGATCTACACTTTATATTTCTTGTGTGTGCGAAAAGTTGATTTCTTGTGGCATGTCACTGTTATTTATGTTGATCTGTGTTGCTAACACTTTTCTCGGCTAGGTCAGGCATTTTATTGCTAAATCTGAAATCACTAATTTGGATTGGAGAACTTTTCACATAATTATTGTATTGATGTTCGATGATTGGGTAACATCCAAGGCTGGTTTTATTAGGGATGGCATCCTCTGATGAACCAGAAGCCGTTGAAAGGAAATATAAGAAGGAAGATAAGAAGGAAGATGAGCACGAAGAGAAGGAAGGTTTCATCGAGAAAGTCAAGGACTTTATTCATGATATAGGTGAGAAGATCGAAGAGGCAATAGGTTTTGGAAAGCCGACTGCAGATGTCAGTGGAGTCCATCTTCCATGTATCAATCTACATAAGGCAGAAATTGTCATCGATGTGCTGATTAAGAACCCTAATCCCATTCCGATACCTCTTGTAGACATAGATTACTTAATAGAAAGTGATGGAAGGAAGCTTGTCTCTGGACTAATCCCTGATGCTGGAACGGTCCATGCGCATGGATCAGAGACTGTCAAGATACCGGTAACTTTGATTTATGATGATATTAAGAACACTTACCATGACATCAAGCCTGGAAGTATCATTCCTTACAGAATCAGGGTTGCTCTCATCGTGGATGTGCCAATTTTCGGAAGGCTTACCCTGCCTCTAGAGAAGACTGGCGAGATCCCCATACCGTACAAGCCAGACGTTGATATTGAGAAGATACGCTTTGAAAAGTTCTCATTCGAAGAAACAATAGCAAACCTCCACCTGAAATTAGAGAACAAGAATGACTTTGACCTTGGACTAAATGCACTGGACTATGAAATATGGCTCTCTGATGTTAGTATTGGAACTGCAGAGCTCACCAAATCTACAAATATAGAAAAAAATGGAATCACTAAGATGGAGATTCCTATTTCTTTCCGGCCCAAGGACTTTGGTTCTGCACTCTGGGATATGATCAGGGGAAGGGGAATTGGTTATACCATGAAAGGGAATATTGACGTGGACACTCCATTTGGAAACATGAAGTTACCCATCAGCAAAGAAGGTGGAACAACCCGCCTTAAGAAAGGTAAAAATGGAGAAGATGATGACGATGACGACGATGAGGTATGATAATTCTGTTTTCTTTAGTATCACCTACTGCGATGTTTATTAGACTTTCTGCAGACACATATTCTTTTCTCCGAATGCCTTTAAATGTATCTTGGTGGAGCACATTAGTTTGCTAAGTAAAGCTAGATATTCTCTATAGAAACCACCTGCATTTGTAACCTCATCTACTTTGAAATTTCCAAACTGCCATGGTTTAGTGTTGATCAACTGAGCGTGTGTGTTATTCAGCTATGGTTAAAAACATTCCAGGGCACTGTCACATGTAAATATTAAAAAGATTTGGGTTTTGTCATGCGTGAAGCTTAACCTCTTCTTGAAGATAGATATTGATGTTTGGTAATCATTAAATCAGTATCGAGTTAGAATGTTGCAAAAAAAAATATCAGTGGATTTATTGCTAAGTTATAGACATTAAAAGTAGACATATTGGCACATGTAATGCAAATCACTATAGGCAGACTGATGATATAGTGCCATCTGAATCAGCATAAACCAAATGAAGGGGTAAAGTAGGTTTGTGGCAGCTAGTTATGCAAATTGCAAAATTTGAGCACAACAGTCATGGATTTGGGCTGAAGCGAACCTGTTCGAATATCAAGTACTAGACCCAGAACATCCCTCCGGTATAAGAAAAAAGAGGAGAGAAACGGAGCTTGCATTTATTCCTGGTGAAAGAAACAAATAATACACTAAAATTCTTTAGGAAAATTGTGTTAACAAAATTTTGGATTCTTTCCAACAAATGCTTAAGAGACAAAGAAAAAAAAAAGACAATGGATAAAAGTGATCCCAATCTTCTATATTCACTGAAAATAGAGTTAAATTTCTCATGCAAGAAATGGTGGATGAATGCAAGTATATTTCACAGTTTTGTGGTTTCTTTAACAAGCCATTTGAAATAATACTTGTTTCTAATCAGATTTTTAATTCTTTGCAAATGTGTTTATGCAGGATTAAGCAGCTGGAACTTGAGTTAATAAAGTCAAAAGGGAATTCAGACAGCTTGCTAAGACATGGAATCTTTTTGTGCCTGTCAATCTTTTTAATGGATTGTTTATGTAAGACCATAATACTATCTTTGCCATTGATGGCATCTTGAGTAAGCATGGGGACAATATTCTGGACCTGAACTATATTTTGTCTGTTCTAATAGTTTTCCCATATGTCTTGTGCTGCCTTTGAGATAGTATGATCCATATTATCTTATAATTTGTAGACTGCTGTTTGAAAAGTGTGTGTACTATATTTAATGGTTCCAAGGTCTCAAGTTTTGATCTGAGATCCATATCATAGGGATAAAAATACAGGTACTCAAGAGGCATGATTTATGGAGATGATGACAGCTTTGGCCTGGCACTGTATCTGTACAAGCATACTTCAGATCATGACAGAAGCATCTCACAAGGTAAAAGTCAAGGCCAGAAAGGAGTCAACTCTACAAAGTGAAACCAATCTTATCTCTTTGCAAAAGAAACTGATACTTCATCACCAGAATCAAAGCAAGTCTGAGCTTGTGGACTAACATGCAGTGGATCATCGTGGAATGTATCGACTGCTCCTTTTTAACTGCAGATGGATTCTCATCACCATATCCATCAGAGCTACAAAAAAATAAAGTGAAGGATGCGTCCTCACCCCCACAAGAAAGAATCCGACACAGTCCAACAAAGAGACATCCTATCCATTTCAGCGTCAGTCGATTCCTCTCATCTCTTCATCCAGATATGTGGATACAAGCAGTAGTGATGACATTATTGTGAAGGGTTTGACATTAGATGGTAACTATCCTTGGATGTTTCTTACACAGGTTTGGGTAACACCCAAAAACATGAAAAGACACAGGTTTGCTTTAGTAGTTCTTAACATTAATACACAATTCATGCATGTAATTTGCTCAAAGGATTTGGCTTCATAAACAATGACAAATCATATTAGGATATAGAATAATTAGTAGGTTTCAACCTCTATTGATTCCCTCTCCTCTCTCTTTCAATTCAAGTAGCAATAGGAATGATTCACACTTTGTTTATTCTCCTTGGGTGCCACATCACCCTCGAAAATTTACGGGCGTTTGATAGCTGACTCAACAAGTCATACATAATTTTGGTGCAAACCTATTTTGAATTTTTATAATCATATTAGGATTTTAATGATTTAGTGATGATTAACAACAGATTTTTCTTATTCAGATGCTTTATAACCATTGTGTCAAACTCAAAATTTGCAACAAACACATCACTCTAGAAAATATCACGGAACTCATTATGCAACACATTAATGTTTACTCAGATCTATATGAATTCTACAAAATTATATTGGAATTTTAGTTATTTAATAGGTCAGAAAAATCTTATGAAGACCAAAAGCCACTCCCACTCTTTCACAAGAAAAAAAGGAAAAACAAAATCGCACACACATATATCATGTAAAAAAAACTAAACATTTTAGTTAATATCTTTTACTTTATTGTTAACACAAAAAGCATTAATTGACATCAATCTTTTTTCAATAATGTAGTTCTATATGGGCTTTTCATTTTCATTCTTTTCATCGAAAACTCTTTTCAGCTTCAACTTTTGAACTCTTTTTCAACAATTTCTTAAATATTTATCTATATTTTTAATATTAAAATATAAAATAAAACACAACCCAACTCTAATAGTCAAAAGATTACAACTTTATTATTGTTATTGAATGAATGATATAAGTGACCATAAAAGATAAATAAAATGATTGATGAGAATAATAAGGATATATTAGTTATTTATAATTTTTATTTTATAAAATCAAATTATTTATTGGTGGTTAAATAAGGTTTATTGGAAGGATGTTGTGACACATACACATACACATACATACATACATACATACATATATATATATATATATATATATTAAAAGTTGTATAAAAGGGCAGATATTGTATTTATAGAGTTGTGAAAGGATAAATATGTGAAAACACTAAAAAGAAACTTCCCCACTGTGCTATAAATACACAGCTTCTTCCGTGGCGCCATGTATCGTCTTTCCTCTCCCATTTCTGTTCTCCGGCAGGCACATCTCCAAGCCTCTCTCTCTCTCTCTCTCTCTCTCTATCTGTCCCTCCCCCGGCCCCTATTCCTCGCCATGGATGAAGAATACGACGTGATCGTCCTCGGAACCGGTCTCAAGGAGTGCATCCTCAGCGGCCTGCTCTCCGTGGATGGCTTCAAGGTCTACTCTCAGCCCTCCCATCTCCTGTGTTCTTTATGGGTTAAATCGATCGTCCGAGCAAAACTCTTTCGTAGGTTCCCAATATTCTTGGTTTGATTTGGTCGGTGGCTCATTGCTTTTTGCTCTGTTGTCGTTAGGAAGACGGATTTACCTCGAAAGATTGGATCTTTATGTGTCATACTGAGTGGGCTGCTTCTTTGTTTGATCTCAACTTCGTTTACTTCTTTGCCTTTATTTGTTTAAATGGAATTCCGGATCAGTACGCCCTTCAGGGTGCCATGACTCGAACTTTAATCTTGAGGAATGAGGAAAGAGGTGTTGTTGGAGTAATCTGCTGGGAAGCTTGAGAGCAAAAGGTTGTGTGTTAAAAGCTTATAAATATATCAAACAATTTCCTAATAGTTTAACCTTTTGGATGACCTCTGGTTACCGAACTCTAATATTCTTCTCTAAAGCCTTTTGATGCTATTGGATATATCATCAACAATCATTTTTTCATCATCAAGCTTTAGAAAAAGGAAGAAAATTGTATTCTATATTGTTTCAATCTATACCCTCCTCTAGCATGGAGATCTTTTAAAGATGTGCAGTGTTTTGAAAACTTCTATTTTGTCATAACTTGCTACCATCTGAGATTATGGTCGAATTAATTTATGTTCTGTCCGAAAATTTCCATACCTTCACCAACAATCTGGCACATGCAGGTTTTACTTAGTTTCCGAATTTATTTCTTTTTAAAGCATTCACAGCTGATATGCCCTTTGACATTCCATTCATAGTTTTTAATCTTGATTGGAATTAGTTATTAACTATGTTATCTTCTGGCTTTCTTAATATATTTAATAATAACTATGTTCTATTGTTGATAAAAATTTAATTTGCTAGACCTTTTAATTAATCAAAGAGATAAAGGGTGTGGATCCTTTCTTTGACTTTTTTTTTTGGAAAATCGTTCATACTCCATAATTTGTTCTTTTGTGGTCCATCTGGCATCATGTCTTGGAAATGAAATATTTTATCTGGGCAATGTGAGATGCCTCACAAACAATTACTGAAATTAAGTTTATAATATTCATCATTTTCAATCAGATGCAAACAAAGGAATGAGGCAAAAGTCCCATTTTCTCTTACACTTTTCTCTTGTAGGGATAGTTATTTTCAGTTGTGAATGGCGTAAACTTGATAGTAATGTTTATTGATTTGCATTTTTGCCTCAAAATAAGTCTACTTTTTTTTTAAGCTTCAGGACTTACCATTGGTTAGATATTTGTTGACTTCTAACTTTCTTTTGCTGATTGCATTTCGTATCATGGCCATCTCTCAACTATGAAAGGGACAGTGTATGCTTGCTTTCAGTTGGCACATCCAGAGATCTTTTTCTATTGTGAAGTTGTAGCACCATCTCATTCTTTACCTTCTAATCAAGCTTTAATACAGTAATTGTCTTGTTCTTGATGTGCTGCAGTTCTTTTGGCTTTTGGAGGACTAAGATGTATTTGATGCTCCCAATGCATTCATTATGTGCTTGTTTACTGAACATTACTGGAAAGTGTCTTTGCTACCTGGGGAACATGTTGACTTCTGATGGCTTCTGACAATCTTATAAACCACTTTCTTAATGTAGTTTTTATTTTACGGCCTAGCTTTCGTTAATCGGCTACACATGTAATTTATGGAAAAGAAGATGTAGATACTCTGTTGAGATCATGAGATTGTCCTCAAGTTCATTGCTTGCTTGTTAGCAGAAATTAACATTATTTGCTTATTCAATTTTACTTACATCTGTTGACAGGTACTGCATATGGATAGGAATGATTACTATGGGGGAGAGTCAACCTCACTCAATCTCATCCAGGCAAGAAACATTTGGATGTTTTTAGTTCATAAACCAGAGCACTGCTTAGACTTGCTTGAATATGTCAATGGCGTTGTTTCTCAAACAATCTCATCTTATGGAACTATGCTATGTTGAACATTTTAACTGATAAAAAGATTGACTTAATTCTTCCCAAAGATGAAAATGGATGGTGTGGTTATTTGCTGTTCTAAAAGAGAAAAAAAGGACAGCTATAAGTTTCATAGTTGAATACTACTTAAAAAATGATGGATAGGAGACCATTGGCTCAAATCTTATTTTTGTGTAAATTTACAAATTGAAATAAAAATTAACATCTTAAAATAATAAAGTAGTCGCTTTTTTCCATCTCCCTGTATTAACTAAGTTGTCTTTTCCTTTGACAGCTCTGGAAAAGGTTCAGGGGTAGCGATAAGCCTCCAGCATATCTGGGGCCTAGCAGAGATTACAATGTTGACATGATTCCAAAGGTTTGTTCCTGGGTACCATTCATATAAGCTTTCATCTCATAGATTACCATGTAGATAGGTTATTTTCATAAATTTTATATTGACAGTGATCTATGATCATAAATCATTATGTAGGTTGGTTCTGAAGGGTAATGACAACCTATTAATTGCTTTAATCCTACTAATATGTTCCACAATCTGTCAGCCTTCTGTTTTGATGTCTTTCTTGAGTCTCTTTTATGGTAAAAACTTTATTACCTGGAATCAACTTCTGCTATAAGGTTGTATATTGAATTATGCTGAAGTTAAAAATCTATGGTGTTTAGAACATTGATTTTTTGAAAGTTCTTTCTGTTGGTGATCTGTAATGATTATCTGCTGCAAATTTATTCAAAATTAAATAATGTAATCAATATCTGAACTTTCCAGAGTTCTTTTTCAGTTGATGGAAACATTTGGTAGAAGCAATGGAATTGTTTTTGGTGCTTAAACCAACTCATAGATATATGCATGGTTGATTTTGTCGATCTTGAAAGTAACTTGTTAATCCTTATGTGGCTAGTTTATGATGGCTAATGGTACTTTGATGTGCACGCTTGTACACACCAATGTCACTAAATATCTTTCTTTCAAAACTGTGGATGGTAGCTACGTCTTTAACAAAGGAAAGGTATTACTCATCTTTGTTATTTTCTGCCATCATTAAGTTGTAATTTGTTGTATTTGATGGATTTTGACATTCAATATCTTCTGGTTTTTGGAAAAAAAAATGGAATAGATCCACAAGGTTCCTGCCACTGACATGGAGGCACTGAAGTCTTCATTAATGGGGCTGTTTGAGAAGCGTCGAGCTCGAAAATTCTTCATTTATGTCCAAAATTATGATGAAAGTGACCCAAAAACACATGAAGGATTGAACCTTTCGAGAGTGACTACAAGACAACTTATCTCGTGGGTATCCTTTATAGTTGATTTCGTTTATTATTTCCATGCTAGGAAGTTCATATGTGGTATTACATGTTGCTTTGTTCTTACAACAAAAGGGGTTTCAGGTGAGTTTTTCAAGTCATCTGTATTTGAGAATATATATCAAACAGCCCATGTCCATGACATTATTATAGTAGGAAATATAACATAGAACTTATTACGGTTGATTGAAATAATTCTAACAAAGGAATGAAATCCACTATTCACTATATTCAGGGAGAAAGTTTTCTATTAAATCATAGGTTGTATGGCAGTCAGACATTAAATCTAAAAGTACTTTGGAGAGGTAAGAAGCTTGCTACTAGTGGATAAAATGTTATCTGTTGATGTCTTACAACCATGATCATCTCAGACTTCGCAAATAAAACTTAGTTAATGACACCACTAAAGCCTTTTTGAAAAAGGAAGGTCTTCTTTTTCTTGAATCAGACATCTAAGAGTTTGTTTAGTTAGAGGGGGCTGGTTACTTTCATAGGCTTTGGGAGATCAATAACTATTAAATTGGTAGAATAATTTTGAATTAATTGGATTCTTAATATTTCTTTTTCCTTTTTCACTGCTCAAGATTATCCTGTTTGAAATGGATCTTCATAGGAAAGGGAATACAGGAAAAAATGTGTACGTGCCTATTTGGTCCTGAGCATAACTTGCAAGTTTATGTCACTATTTGGCACATGAAGTATGAAGCTGTAGCCAATACCTGAAACAAAGTCATAATTCAATTTGTATGTTAAAATATGTGTTGTTTAAGAGAGTTAAATCTGAACAACTAGACTCAAAGCCTTAATGTGTGCTCTTATCAAATTCTCTAAATCTGAAACATGATATTCTTGTCTTTCAATAATCTAGATTTGCTATCTGGATTATCCTTTTATTTATTTGTTCATAGAGATTCATGCTTCATTACTAGGTAAAAGAGATCTATCTTTTCTTATACCTGATCTGATTGTTTGGAAAACCTTGTTGCGGTTATTTTGCTATTATTGTAACAATGCAACTAATTACTTGGACTAGCTACTAATTTTTTCTTCACTTTTATTGGTCAGAAAATATGGTTTGAATGACAACACAACTGAGTTCATCGGCCATGCGTTAGCCCTTCATAGGGATGATCAATATCTAAATGAACTTGCTCTTGATACTATGAAAAGAATGAAGGTAAATGCTTCTTGCGGTTTTCATGTTTCAAAGCAAGGTATGCAATACCGTACCGTACCAGCGTTTCGAGGTTGGCTCGGTACAGTACGGTACCCGTATATCGGGATATATGCTAGGGCGTACCGAGCGGTACACCTAATTTAGGTCTAAAACCCTTCGAAAATACCTGAAAAAAAAAAAAAAAAGTTGGGTAGGGTTTTGAAGTTAAAAATAAATATAGTAATAACATAAGTTTAGCAAAATCAATGTAAATTAGGTAAGAATAGTATCACATATCTTTTTCGGACTTTGAAGAATATCTTGTGCAAGGTTCGTATTTCAGTCCATTATGAATTGTTCTTATGTAAACATACCTCTTGATTAGAAAGTTCTTCCTCTTAATCTTTCCAAATTAGCTTTGATTCAATTCACAAATCGTTGTTTTGTAGAGTTTAGGAGAGCACAAATATAAGAAAAAAAGAGTTTGAGATGGTTTAAGAGAGTATGAAAATGTAATGGAGTGAAATAGGGGAGAAGAAGGGGTTTAAATACTATGAGAAAGGGCTCCAACGGTCAATTTGACCGTTGGAGCACCGTATCACTGTTACCGAGCAGTTTTAAACATTTCTTCCTCTTACTGTAGCATGTTTTGTCTGGTAGCAGACGGTCCGCGTGCCGGTATGCCGTCGGACCGGTACGTACCACCCATACCGGGCGGTACTATTCGAAATTGTATACCATGTTTCAAAGTCCTTTGGAATTTAAATGCTATCCTCTTATGTACCTATTTTGTTAACAGTAAAAGAAGCTATACTGAATGAATTAGTAAAAAGAATACGGAATGATCCATATTCAATCTTCCTCGACAAAATTATGCTGCTCTTCTTGAATTTCTTCATCATTCAGATTAAACATAGGTCAATCACCAGGTAGTGGAAAGTTTGCTTAAATTAACTCACAGATGTCACTGCACAATTTGTGGGTTTTCAAGGATACATGTATTACCAACAATGTAAGTCCTACTTCCAAATCTCAGTTTATTTAAACAAAATAGACATTTTTATCAAAATACAGATAGATGCATCAAGAAGTTGCCCTGTAGCTGCTACTTTATGCTAACTGCTCTCTGCTTTTCATGGTGGATTTCCTTTCCATTTGATTCCTTCTCCATTTTTGTCTGGTGTGCACAAGTGCATATTTGGTTGTTGCCAAATGGAGTGGTTTGTCTTACTGGTCATTTGTATCGTTGTGATGTATTGCTGGTACTGATGTCAGTTTGTACATGTAATAGATGTATGCAGCATCCTTATCACGATTCCAAGGAGGCTCACCATACATATATCCTTTGTACGGATTAGGAGAGCTACCCCAGGTTAGTCATTCAATTTCTCAGTCTACAGTATTGGAAATTGTTCTTCTGATCCTCTTACTGGAATTACAGGCTTTTGCACGCCTTAGTGCTGCTTATGGTGGCACATACATGTTGAATAAACCAGAATGCAAGGTATCCTTTGGTGTTACTTTATTCTCATCATGGCTTCAAATTTTGGAGGCAAAAAATACTAGATTTTTGTTTTCATGATTCCTATAAGTTATTGCTTTGTCACAGTTGACATTGGTTGGCTTCATCCAGGTTGAATTTGATATGAGAGGAAAAGCTTATGGTGTGACATCCGAAGGAATAACTGCTCGATGCAAGAAAGTTGTCTGTGATCCTTCTTACTTACCAAACAAGGTAATTTGTTGCCTTGAAATGGAAACTATAATAACATACTTGATGGTAGATCACAAGAACTTCCTTCTGTTCAAATCGACTCGAATTAATTTTAATTTAAAAAATATCAGCGCCGATCGAGTTCGCTGTCTTAAGCCTCGAACCGGTTAATTAAATCAGCCCGAAAATCTAATTTGACCCAATTTCAATACCGTAATTTCACAAATTATGTGGATTCAATTTCATAAATCTTATCGTGTCGGTCCAACTGGATCATGATTTTGGTTCGGTTTAATTTGAAATATATATATATATTTTTTTTAAAATTATTTAAAATTACAAAGTGGTTAACCTATCGGATCAACTAGTTTTGAACTGGATCAATTAGATAGGTCCGAACCGATTCCAGCATGGACCTACCTTAGATTAATCAAACCAAACCGAAAATCGTTTTGGTTCGATTCAATCCTTAGCAGTTCTGTTCAAACCGGTATGACCTGCTTCTTTGATGAATATTTGCTGAAAAACTGCTGTCAGTTTGATGATAAATTTGCTGGTAAGAGTTTCATAGTTCAATAACATCTTTCTCAGAGGATTTCAATTGAATAGGTAAGGAAGGTGGGGAAGGTTGCAAGGGCTATTGCTATTATGAGCCATCCGATACCGGATACCAACCGGTCTCACTCGGTTCAGATTATATTGCCGCAGAAGCAACTTGGACGCAAGTCTGACATGTGAGTCCTCAGAGAGCATATTAGTCTCTATGTTTTATTTTGAGATAAATTTTCCTTTTTATTTAATTCTATTATATTTCACGATGCTCATTTGTTGTGGCTCGACAGGTATCTCTTTTGTTGTTCTTACTTGCACAAAGTTGCCCCCAAAGGGAAGTTTATTGCCTTTGTCTCGACGGAGGCTGAGACTGATATACCAGAGGTGGAACTGAAGCCTGGAATCGATCTTCTTGGACCAGTAGATGAGTTATTCTTTGAAACTTATGATAGATACAAGCCTATCAACACACCCTCATCCGATCATTGCTTCATCTCAACCGTAAGTATCCGTGATGCATTTTCTTAGCTCATATTGCTTTACCTTTTACAAGTCCAAGCAATTGCAGAGTCATGATGCTACAACTCACTTTGAGTCAACTGTCATGGATGTGCTGTCCATGTACACCATGATCACTGGAAAGGTAATGATCTTGAAATGTTTTCTTAATTTAATATTTCCCAACACAGTCTTTGTGTTATGCAAGATTAATGTCTTCGGACCCAGCTGGGTCCTGCCTGGGGCATGGTCAAAGTCTCATCAAAGGAAAACCTCCTTAGAAATCGAATATTGACGACTCTAAATTGTTTTGATCAGGTTGAAAAATATCAATCAATCCAAAAGCTTAAGCCTCTAGACTAGGAAACAATCTTTGTTCAATCGAAAGAATGACATGAATGCTGATACTTATGATAGTAAAGAAGAACTAGAAGAACCTTCATTCTTGTTTCCTTTTGCTGTTGCACACTTGATGTATGTATTCTTGTTTTGCATTTATGAGTTCCCAAATCCAATCCAAGTCCTGGGAGATATATTTTGTGATAATGATGATGCTGACCAAGTTCTGGCACCCTTCTTTTCTCCGCAGACAATTGATCTCAACATGGATCCAAGTGCTGCTGGTATTGCCATAGAATGACAACCACATGATGATTTTTTCTTGATCAAGCTCTGTAATTGCAGTAGATGATTGCCATAGTACGTATGGCATTCAAAACAATCTCGATTGTATTATTAGTCTTTAAAATGCTTGGACTTTTCCTACTTGAATCTAGTCATCCTTAAATAATAATATGTCGTCGTATATTCTGTCTGTATTCTTCTGGTATTTTAATGTCATCATGCTCCTATTGGAGAGAGCGAAAGAAGACATCGAAACCAAAAAAATCTGAAAATTACCAACAAAAACATACTATTAGCCGACGCAAGATTAAGTTTGACGCTCCTTACTATATTTATATTCATAGAGAAACTTAAGTTCTTCTCCATCCATTACAAGCACTTTATGTTAACCCTAAATCCCGTCGTATTTTCTCTCACATAGACTTTAAAGAATTTTTTAAGACATTTTTTCTAGATCCACTAGAGAGAAACCAACCTAGTAGCCATATTTTTTTTATTTTTTTTCCTATTTTATAGCAATAAATTCTAATTCATCGAATCTCTAATCATAATCCGTGTCCTACTTCATCAAGTAATTTGAATTCTTTTATGATCTCGAAAATACTTGCCAAGCTCAAATTGCATGCAATGCTAGATGTGCCAGAATTCAGGAGTGGACCAACATCAATAAGTTGGCAAGTTATTGTTGTATGTATGTGAGCCATGCTTTTTTTGTGTTTGAAAATGAGAAAGGAGTATGGCAATGTTAAAGCTGAGATTGATCAGCAGTTTCATGTACATGATGACCCACCCTAATCTATACGCATTGCGAAGAACACATTTGTATTTCCATGAGCCTTGAGATGTTACCTCTCATAAATGGCATATGCCCTGCCTTACCGGCCAACATCAAGCAGCAACAAAGAAGAATATGCCGGTTAAGTAGATCCAGGGGATGACTTTGGAGGACAGTACCGGACCATTGCAGGAATTGTTGGATCACTTGTGCTAAGCTAAATGCCATTGGAGACCATGCAGCAACAACTGGTCCTAACCAGAATTTAGGTTCAGGAGTCAGATGTGGTCTTCGTGCACATGAGGGGAGGGGAAGGACATCATCATGACCTGGCTAAGGTCCTTTGACCCAGATGATTCAAGGATCTGAGATTCGAGTCACAGAAATAATCTCATCGTAAATTCATATATCGAGTCCTTCCCTAATAATTTAAGTTTTTTTTAAAATTTATTAATTATTTATGATGGTATTATATATCGAATGAGCGACTCAAAGAATTTAGATTTGAGTCGTAGAAATAACCTTTTGTTAAATCATATACCGAGCCCTTATACCCTTAAGTTTTTAAAATTTGTTTGTTATTTAAGACGGTATCATAAGAGTCAAGTTTGAATCATTCATCTGCTCCACTTTTTCGGTATTAAACTAAGAATATTCATGCCATACCAGTAGTTGTTCACATGGATTTACACCATACAGTTGGACTTAGATCCTTTCCTAATAGTTTGTATTTTTAACATTTATATTTACTGAATTCAAAATATATAAGATAAATCTATGCATCATTCCAAAACACCATCATAAATTTTCCTTTTCTTTCTCCTAAAAGTATTAGGTGGATGAAGTGTCTTCCTACAACATTTTCATCCTTCCCTTTGATAGCAAGAGGTATTTATCATTCAAACTAAGCTTTTGTTCTTCATTTTGTGAAAGAAATCATCAACACTGATTGATAATGAAAAATAAATAGCTTCTATCGGCAATCATCACAAACATAAAAGTATAAAATAGGAAGCTCATAATAACGAGTTGATGAGCATCTACTAACATCAGACCCACACTCTATTACAACACAATGGTTTCCATTTCTTAATTCGTACTGATCAGCTATTAGCATTAGCTGCTCTTACCTATATCACTAAGCAAAGTCTCAACACAAGAACACACCACTTAGTCTCTACTTCATCCCCTCTAAATTTTAACTAAGCATCACCAGTTTCAGATGATATCCAGTGCGGATCTCTCTCTCTCTCTCTCTCTCTCTCTCTCTCTCTTCAACCAAAAGCATTTCCTGATAGCTTGACATCTACATACACACATAAGAAGTGGACCTCATAAGCATGGTGGAAATGAGCTTTTTTCCTTTAATTATCCTTTGGATACATGGACAGCTCCAAAGAAATGGACCATCTCACGCCCTTTGTACACTTCTGAAGCATGCGCAATGGAAGTCCAGATCTATCTACCCTGCAACTTCTTCAGTACTGCCATATGAATCCAGTAAAGCAACACTGCTGTTATTGTCTCAAACAGCTCAAAGATGACATGAACACACCCGTAACACGAGATCTCAGGACTTTGCATGTCCCAAGCTGATGCTGCTCCAGATAAAAGACAATGCTGCAGTCACATGCCTGCAGCAGTACTGAGATTCCATGTTCATCTGCGAGGACAAATTATTCTGCAAGTCTTGTAGCAATCATGCCATGGTTATTTCAAGGGGAGAAGTCGAAGGATGGTGAGCTAGATTCGATGTCATGCTTGAAATCCCTCCTCATCACACGGCATCAGTAACAACATGATAGCGCTAACAAACCTAATCTACTGTAAGTTCTCACTCGTAGTGGTGATGGTGGTACATATACTTAGCTACTGGATATAGTTCTCGATCGCCTTCCATGGATCACTCGAACGCGGCGTAGTATTCCCTACCCATCTCTTGAAGGGGATTCCACTCCCAGAGCTTGTCTGAAGCGGCGGGCAGTGGTAGAGGCAAAGCATTGAAGGGAAGAAGCTGGGCTTGGGTAGGCAGGTGGAGAAGCTGGGCTTGGGAAGGCAGGTGGAGAAGCTGGTTGGGGTTGTTCACGTAGTTCTCGTTGAAGCCTACTAACCGGTTGAGTTCGTCGATCATGTGAGTGGCCATGGAAGGGCCGGTGGAGGTCAGAATGGAGAGCGTCGGGGTGAGACCGGCGATGTTGTTGTTGGAGCGGCGGAACGACGCGCCGTCTTCTTCGGTTGATGTGGTGGTCGAGCTCAGTGAATTGGCCACCGAAGATGTTGATCCATAGACGATGGGTTTAGGTAGCGCGTATCGTCCACCTCGTGCGTGTTGCGCGGTCTCCACCGCTGCTGTGCCTCGAGAAGAAGACGACCTGGAGGCAAGCGTGGCAGGGAGTCGGTGATGATCTTCGACGCCGGCTCGTTTGTAGACACGGCAGATCGATATCTCAGCCTGCATGCAAAGGAATCTGACCTTTGATCACTTGGTTTCCACCAAAAGCAACATAGAGAAGCAGAAGAAAAGGTTGATGCAATCGAAACAATGCTTTTAGTCAACCTTTGTGCGTAGCAGGAGGTCAAACCGTAGAAGAGAAAGGATCAAAACTCACCCATAAAAGGCCAACTTCATGCAAAGCAATAAAGATGAAGTATCACATGAGATTACACCATCATGAATAGGAGAGGGTTTGCTTGACAATCCTGCTTCGATTCATTGCAGTAGCTGAAGGGTAGGAGGACTGACACAACGAAGAGGATTGGAACTACTAAATCTACAAATCTAATTGTGGTTTACTGGACACGGAAACGGTGCCATGAACAAACCCTAGTCCAAAAGAAATGAGTGACAAACATGAAACTAAGGTTCAAACATTTCTCAAACAATCTCACAAAGTAGTCAAATATTCATGCTGTAAATTACTCCTAGATCTTGTCTGAGAGTTACCTTCCTGTACTGATCGGTGTCGCTGTGTGGCAACCGGTACTCGTTCATTATCCAGCTGGATCGGATGCCTTTCGGAGCCTTGCCGGAGTAGAACACCAGCGTCTTCTTCAGTCCGATCGAACGATTGCTCTCGTTTCGGATCGTCCGGTCCGCTCCGGTGGCCTTCCAGTACCCCGATGCCGTCACCCGGTTGGGCCGATCGCCGTTCCTGTACTTGCGGTCTCTGGGAACGTAGAAGAACCACTCCTTCTCCCCAATCGCAGCGAGAGCTATCGTTTCCCCAAACAGCAGATGAGCGAGATGGGATCAGGAGGAGGAGGAGAAGACGCTTAGAGTAGGAGATCTCGAACCTGGGAGCTCCCAGGGGTCGTAGTGGTAGAGATCGAGGAGGGTTATGAGTTCCACGTTGAAGCGCTTGCCCTCCACCTTCCGGCGGAGGTAGAACTCGATCAGCTCCTCCTCGGTTGGATGGAAGCGGAATCCAGGCATGACGACGTCGTTCTCGTGCCCGTCCTTGCCTTCATCTTCCTCCATGGCTGCTGCAATTGCCATAAACCAAGGATCCTGGATTCATCACCTCCCCCTTCGCCTCTATACTCTATCCTATAAATACTTGGTTCCAATCTAATCGTACCTTTCAACGTGGTGCAAGCGGTAGGAAGAGGAAGATGACAGTCAAAACTTACAGTACAATACAGTACTGTTATCGCCAGAGCGTTACAATTACTACTGTCGTTGCCTTCTCCTCTTCATGCCATCTTTACACAGCTCTTGAGGAGAGGCAAGAGAAGACCGCTGCTGTTATCATCGCCCTACATGTCTTGCAAACTCTTCTGCCGTCACAGCTCGCAAAGAGGGCGAGGGTGGGAAGAGGGGATCAAGTGGAATCCGTGACCACCATTGGTGTAGACAAAATTGACCTATAAGTCCGTTTACTGCACCGGTTTCTCTTCCTTTATGCACTCACCTCAATCCATGTCTCAGCAACCAATTTCGCATTAAATGGTCCAACGATTCGGATGGATGACTCGTAGCGAAGGCTGGATTTCCTTCCCTTGGCACAATGGTCCCTCATCCTATCTCCACCGCTCTCATGTTTCATGGATCATGATCGTGATCATGAATAGATTTGGGCGTATTCTACATGTTTACATAGTTAAACCGACGGGTACCGGTAGCTCATGGAATAGATAGTGTCTGGATCCATCGATATGCTTGTTGATGCTGCACCACTGTCAAGTTTCATGCGTCTTAGTGAAATCTATTTTACTCTCATGTGAAATCTATGCAGGGTCGGGAAGAAGCAAAGAAGATTCCCAATGTTGTTCTCACTCTACGGTCATTGAATTGTCAGCCATTGCAGATTGGAATATCTCACGATGAAAAAGACTGGTATGAGCTAAATAACATCTATGGAGCTTTCAGATAGACTCCAGAGGAAACCATATGTCAAACTTCCTTGTGATTCACATGATCTCCGAGTTCTTTCTTGAAATGGTCCACATACTTGTGCTTTGTGATCGTACACACATAAGCGAGAAGTAGACATTAAGGAGGACTTGCACCTTTCTGTTAAGAATGATGCGAAAGAAGGCCACTCGATTAATTATCTAAAATATCTGAAATTTTTATTCGTCACGATCAGATCTAATAACGAAGGTTCCTATATCAGAGAATTTAAGATGTCCTTTGGTTTTCGGTAAGTTAGATACTAAAGAGAGCATGGAGTATTAGTTCTTCTTCCTCTTCCCTCGACATCATAAGACAAACATCAAAAGGAACAAGTCTCAAGTCCTCAAACAGTATTTTCTCCTCCATCAAGACGCAAAGAATTGCTGAAAGTGGAATCGGTAGCTAGCGATCATCGATCATCATCGCATAATGATAGACCAAGGGATTTATTTTGTATTCATTATGAACGCGCATTCAATAGATTCTATAGCGTCCGGATTGAGTCATCCAAGCTTTTGACAGGCCATAAATGGTTTATGTGATGCTGGCCAACATTGACAGGGCGGTCCTTCAACTCTCAAGAGGTTGAACAAACTTGGAACAACCACGAAGTTCCTTTACTTGTGGTTGGCACTAGTCAATTTGACGTCGAAAGAGGAACCAGATCTTTTAGGAATCGCTTTGGGTCAAAAAAGGAAGCGAATGCACAAGTTTTCTACTTTGACATCTCTAGAAGAGCATCATGAAGTCATTCAACTTGTCAATATGTATAATCTATGTCTCATATGATGAATACATGATGAGATCTACATTTTCTCCTTCTGTATCGTGTGAAAGCTAGTTATATCGGATTAATTCTACGCACACAAGCTGACATTTTTGACGCCACATGAACGTGTTGTGCGGTCATGAAGTTGTGCCCCATGATCTGAGAGAGAAGGAAACAAACGAATGCAACTGGTGATGCAGATGCAGACTTGAAGAAGCTAATTCAGTGAGTTCGGTGATTCCGGCGCATGCATCATATCAGTGTCATCAAGTTAGTGTCGCGGAAGACAGACAAAAGGTAAAGGCTTCGAGGCATCGCCAGCATTGAATGCTCTTGAGACACGGTGGTCCTCTCAAGCTCCATGGATCTCTCTCTCTCTTTTTGTTGAGAGGAGACCGCCTCAAAACTCTTCATCTCTACCCTTGTATTCTGGAAAGCAAGCAATTCTAGACTTCATCTTCAATGTTATGTCATCATTCCATTCACACTTTTTTTTTTCTAATCAGATTTGAATTAAGATGAAAAGGCTGAGAGACGGTCACTTCTATGCATATAGAAGAATCGATGCATTAATTCATCATGCATCCTAAATGCCAATATGTACAGCAAAAGTTTGAAATGTCCTCCGAAACCCTAATTAATTTGTCATGGATGACCAGTGGAGGGAGTCTGAGCATCATCTGGAGATTAACAATTACTCCATGAATTACTTGTATGCATAGAGATAAAAGTGCATTTATAATGCAGCAGACCAAAAGCAAGTGGGCAGTTGGAGAGAGCTATCAAATCTACAATATGTGGCTTATTGTGCAGACAATGAAAGAAGATAAGAGCTTCATCACCAATCAGTGTGAGTGACAGTTGAAGAGAGTTGTCAAAAGCCATGATCCAAGTTATTGCAAAAAAATTGTGATGGTCATGAGACCTGTGCTTTTGAGTCGGAAAAATGTTTGATTTGCTGAATGATGGTGGTTGTGGTTGGCAAGGGACAATCAGAATTGATTGACTTGTCCATACATAAACAGTGCATCAAAAGCATGATATATGGGCAGAAGAAAAACTTTCGTTCATGGCACTTCAGGAGGGATCTTTGTCGCATCGATCGCATAATCTCGAAGGTTTCAAGTTTTGTAGTGATGGATGGATACAACGAACAATAATAGCCCTACAAAAGCATCATGAGCTTCGATCACAATAATGTGTTATTATTATTACGGTGATTAAGTTCTAAAGTTATAATCTTGTCAAAATAAAATTTGATATCAAGAAAGGATATTAGGAAGAATAGAGAGATTCACTATATAATGACTACTATTTTCGTCGCATATTCATCAAAACATGTAACGATATGAACCACAGTAGCTGAAATCTTATTGTCTGACTTAATGTGAGGGTAGGAAATGGAAAGTTAAATCTGCAGCTGCTTCCTAATCTTTAAAAGTTTCAACTATTATCGTTGCTAAGAGAGCTTTAATGAGAGAAACCCTTTTTTTTTTTAGCGTTAGTACGATCGAAAAAAAAATGGTGACTGATGCTTTTTCGTGTGATTTTAGGGTTACTAGTTTTAGCTGAAGAATTCTCGCAGATCAGCTCATTGATTCATATAAGAAGAAACATCAGTCAGTCGATACAGCATGATGAAATGGCTGAACTCATCTACTGGTTTTTGACAGGGGCTGTCATCTGATGAACTGTTAATAAGAAAAATACTTGCACAACATTTAGCTTTAAATTTTGTCAAACGTCTAATTACTTTATTTCATTTTACAGTATTTCTGACTCTCATTGTGTCCAATGATATTTGTTATTGGAAAAGGAAATGCTGTTGAAATTAGACCTGAGAAGATAAATTGCATGCATCAATTGCTCCATGAAAGAAAGAACTTATCATTTCAGTTCAGATACTTCAAATGATGAAAGTAGCTTTTGAGCTTGGCTTCCCAGAACGATCGAACAAGCTCGATATCTTCAGTCCAATATACCACTCTTAAACAAAATACTTTCATGGCAACAAAAATCTCACAGCTTTCCTAGGAAAATAAAAATCACAGACCAAATCCAGGTTGATGAATGTAACAAGTCAACCATATGTGTGATTGCCCATCTGTAGCTTCCTAATCCATCATCTCATTGCATACACCATCATACATTTGACAACAACTCACAGCATCATTTGATGACTGCAAGTGTTGTTGTTAGTACTTGACATGGCATTTCATGGAACTTTCATGGCGTATATATGGAGATCATTCTTGTGTTAGAACGAGTATCTTCTACTGGAGCTGAGAAAGCCATGCCAAACCCTGGCCGAGAGACCACATCTTCTGTAAGACAGTGAAGAGTACACAGCTCTATGACTGCTCAGTGACCCAAAAACAATGAAACAAAATCCACCGAGTGTGTGTGGATGAGAAACCAGAGAATTAATTGGCTGACAGGTCAATGAATGACTCCACTGGAATCTTCTGTCTCCAGCAATGGCCACCATTTCTGACTCTGATATTTGTATTGGAGTGCTTGGACTTCACAATCGTCCACCTCTCTTGCATGCCTTTGTTTGAAGGCGTGCACCATGATGGGAAATATGAACTCACACACACACACACACACACACACACACACACACATATATATATATATATATATATATATATATATATATATATATATATATATATATATATCACTTTCATCGATTTTGTTTTGCCTGTATCATGGTAGGAAAAGGTATCTCTCTACACCTGTTTTGAAACGACAAAGAAAATAAGAGAAAACTCCTAGTCCTCCATTGATGAATGACTAACCTAATGAAGAGAAAACTTCATGGTAGGAAAAGGTATCTCTCTTCCTCTTCTTCTAGTTTTCCTGCCTTTATTTTCTTTTTTTATTATAACTTTTTTTGTATTCTGACTGTTGTTGCTTCACATTCAAATTCATTGTTAACTTGTGATAAAAAACTGTATGATTTAGTGAATGACTAGAAAATTGGTGATGCATCAATAAGGATCATCATTAAATTCATCCATCTAACATAGACATAACATGTTCGCCTAAAATGTTCAAGCCCTACATCGAACGGCATAGACCATGCGCTGTTGGGACCAATCATTAAAGGTCGACGCGGTGTCGATTTGTGGTGCTGAAAAATTCGGATGATTTAATGTTGGTAATAGCATTTGTTCCCCCTCTTGTAAGTTTATGTGCATATACTAAGGACATGCCATGTAAGGTATTACAGGTTGAGAAGCAGTGCTCCATTTAAACTAAATTTCTCTAATCACATAGCAAAAAATTATGTTATAAACCACAATCTTTTTAATTCCATGAAGTGGTGTGGTGCCAATTTGGCAAGTGATTGTGATTCACAGAGAAAAAAAAAAACAAACTTTTCTAGAGACCAGAAAATCTTATTACAGCTCTCTCAAATACCAATAACAGTATCATGAAGTGCAATGCAAGACATAAACCACCATTAGACGAGTAAAAGGGATCGATCAAAATAATTAAACATTCAGAAGACTTACATATAAGTTAACAAAGAGTTTTAGAGAGCACAGATGCTCTACTTCGTGAAGTGCAGTCTAATATTTGAAAAGACTTAATTAGCATATATTGTCTTCTTTTTTTTTTCATCTCAAACTACATTAAAATTATCGAAAATGTGATCTTTAGAGAGCACAGAATCACCATATCATGCGATGCAATGTAAGACATCAGCCACCGCTGCACAAGTACATAGTCAAGGTTATTAAAAGAGATGAACTTAGAGAGCACAAAAGTTCTCCAATGAAGTGTAATGTAAGACATATTCTCCGACC